>NC_040077.1:118934743-119241763 GCF_003369695.1 Bos indicus x Bos taurus
TATTTTCACGTATCTGGCTGATATACAAATACCTGCTCTCTTACCCTTTACATCTGCCTTGGCATTTTTATTTGGCCTGGATTATCTGAAATGACATGTTATTGCTTTCATGATAAAATATTTTTATGATTTATTATTCCTATAATTTACATTTTAGCTTAGTAAAATAAACATATGGTTTATGTACTTCACTTATTTTAATAAAATAAATTTCACTTCTCTTAAATATACATTTAATAATAAGTATAAAAATATATGGACTTCCCAGATGGTGCTAGTGGTTCAGAACCCTCCTGCCAATGCAGACGTAAGAGACCGAGGTTTGATCCCTGGGTTGGGAAGATCCCCTGGAGGAGGGCACGGCAACCTGCTCCAGTGTTCTTGCCTGGAGAATCCCATGGACAGAGGAGTCTGGCGAGCTATGGTCCATACAAAGAGTTGGACAGGACTGAAGCAACTTAGCATGCACCTACACACATAAAAATATATATTTAAAAGACGTGAAATTTCTTATGGAGAAATTTTCTATTAAAAAATCTTCCCCCAATAATCTTCCTAATTACAGAGAAGGAATTTGTGTTTTTTTTTAACCCCCAAGTAACAACTGAGCTAGAGACAGAAGAAAGAGATCAAGTGAGAATTAAAAGATCTTTCAATATATAAACAGTTAATCATTTGCAAGAGTAAACTCTAGCTAAAAAAAAAAAAAAAAATGGAGAGCCTGAATGAATCGTTTGTCTCACTCCACTGGCAAAAAGGTAAAATGTTGACAGTGGTCAGCTGGTTGGCGGTGATCCTAACCTTTGGTGTTTTAGGGTTTATCCCTCTGCTTGCACTTGACCACGTTCTTCTACCTCTGGCCCTTACTTTGGGACAGGATGGAGTCTGGGGAAGAGGTCAGTTTAGGAGGCAAATAGAAAATGCAGCCCTCCTGACAATAGACAAGCCCAGGTGTGTCTGACTGGTTCCCCAGGAGCCTGGGTGCTGCTGACCACACCCTCTGTGAAACTCTCTTCCCTTGTCGACTGTCCAGTTCTTCCTCCCAGGCCACTCCTTCACCTTCTGTTCCGTGGACTGGTCTCTCTGCCCCCCCAGGTAAATGTTATCATGCTCTGTAGTAACCCTCTCCACCTGTGACCACCAGGAACCCTGCTTGTTCCCTCGCTTCACCTACCAGCTTTCTGTTCTGAGCCACAAAGCCCTACCAGACACAGCAAGTGCAGTCTCAGTCATTTATTAAGCATCTCCTATGTGTCAATCATTGGATTAGATGCTTTTATTTTTTTAGGTATTGTAATTTATGAACAGTGAAATACACAGGCCTGACATATATAGCTCAGTGCATTTTAAAATTTATTAATTTATTTGGCTGCATTGGGCCATAGCTACAGCACTCAGGATCTTCATTGCTTCATGTGGAATCTTTCCTTACAGCGCATGGACTCTCTAGTTGTAGCTAGAAGGCTCAGTTGCTCTGAGGCATGTGGGATCTTAGTCCCCAACCAGGGGATGAACCCCCATCCCCTGCATTGCAAGGCAGATTCTTAACCACTGGACCACCAGGGAAGTCCCTCCCTTCAGTGCATTTACACAAACATACGTTTACATAACCAACACCAGTATACATCCTTTAAAAATCTCGTGTTGCCTTGAGTTGCCATCCTTATTTTATAGTTGAGGAAACAGGCTGGCAGGAGTTAAGCCATTTGACCAAGGTCCCACGGCTATTTGATCGAGAAACTAGAATTACGATCCAGATTGAACCTTTCTAGGAGATAGTGCTCTGCTTTAGGTGATGGGAACTCACTGTGTTCAAAACTACACTTGGCCCTTCTTCTCTGATTCTGTTAGAGCTGTTGATTCCAAACTGGCCTACCTGAAAAGGCAACTTATGACTCATGTAACTGAAAAGTACAGGCATAAGCTTCAGGCACATCTTGATCAGAGTTCACATGTCACTTGATTTCATGTTTCAACCAGCACCTCTGGACTCTGTTTCCTCAGCTTTGAGTTCAGTATTAGATATACTTTCTCCTTGTAGGGGCAAGAAGGCCTCATTAGCTCCAGCCATACATCCATGTTGCTTCCCAGGCAGCACTAATGGTAAAAGAACCTGCCTGCCAATGCCAATGCAGGAGACGTAAGAGGCTCAGGTTCGACCCCTGGGTTGGAAAGATTCCCCTGGAGAAGGAAATGGCAACCCATTCTAGTATTCTTGCCTGGAAAATTCCATGGACAGAGCCTGGTGGGCTGCAGTCCATGGAGTCGGGCTACATTCCACGGGGTAGCAAAGAGCCGGACACGACTGAGCGATTGAGCACACACATACATACGCATCCGCACATTCACGTCTCACGAGGGAAGAGGAAGGAGGGGAAATACGTACTTAAGGGTCAGTCAGTATCTTACCTCTACGTTTCCCGGGAATTCTGTTAGTCAAAATAGAAAACTCATGTCAGTGCTTTGTCGTAGAGTAAGTAATGCACAGTGTAGTGACTTTATAATTATTTTGATAGAAAGGGAATGATGGCTGTTTAAAAAGAGGTTCTATTTGTTCATTTACTTCTCTGAGCATATGGTTCCACTTTTCAAAGACCATTTTTGGTCCTAAAATCCAGATGACAGTGTATAAATATAGGGAAAACACAGGAAAGAAACCACCTCCCAAAACAGCATATTGCCAAAACTAAAAGGAGTACTTACACAGTAAAATTGTACAATAGCTTTTTAAAAAGTAAATGCGTTATAATTAAGTCAGCTAGTCAAGCAAAAATAAAATAATTTCATTGTGAATTGTAAAAACAACAAAAAAGAATGAACTAAGCAGAGGAATTTTTTTTTATCGTGCATATCCTTTCCTCATTAAAACAATGGGGGAGGTGGATTTTTTTTTTTTTTTTGATTAGGTGGAACTATCCATCAAAAAGTAGTTTTCTCCCAAACTGAAATGTTCACTCTTCCTCTCTCCAATGCTTCTAGGGAATGGAAGACATCCTACGCTGCTTCATCAAAGAGGGCAACGCCGAAATGATCCGCCAGATCGAGTTTATCATCAAGCAGCTCAATGCAGGTCCGTTTACTGCAAGAATCTATCATCTATCTTTTGAGTCTTTCACATGTGCTAGAAAGACACACAGGCTTTCTTCAAGGGACTTGTCCTATCTCAGAGTTCATTCAAGAGGCCTTAAGGAAGCTGGCGTGGTCCAAGTGAACAAACAAAAGTTCAGCCAGGTGGTCAAGGCCATGTTGTCTCAAGATCAACAATCTCTTGTCACACTTTTGGCCTAAGTCAACAAAAAAGCATTCAGAAGCAATTGCAGAAACTCTTCTCTAACTGGAAGTTCTCTTTGTGTGGGCCTCCCCCTCCTAATTACTGTATTTCCCCTGGCTCAGTAGGGTGGCTGTTCTCAAGTCAATGAACCATAATAAAATGGGGCCCAGGGGTCAGATAGTGAAAAAAGATGCCAGTCTTTCCAGAACCATTGTGGAAAGTGAACACATCCTCCCACGTATATCCACTCCAGAAGAATCCATGTTGCCAACCAACAACCCTGGACGATATTTCTTCCTTTCTTTCATTACTGTGACCACCCACCTGAATCCCATAAGCAAGAAAGGAAGCCTTGGATGGGACCAGGTGGTGGGGAATCTCTTAGCTCTTTCTGTGGCTTCCTGATGCCTTGATCCTGATTGGTACGCGTGCCAGAGGCACCTGGTGCTGCTTAGGTCCTGGGCCAAGTTTGTCACTTACGTCTTTTCTGCACGCCCTCATCCCATCACTGAACATCCAGGTGCATAGATCCTGTTTCTTACTTGAGTGGAGGTAAGAAATGAATCATCTGTTCCCTGCTCTAACCCCAGGGCCAAGTTTGACCAAGGCCAAGCAAAAGGGAGATGCCCAAAGTCCTTCCCCGGAGGACGCCACAGATGGCTCTCCCGGGTTCACAGCCAAGGCTGAACCAGGCAGTCACCTGGAGAGATCTGAAAACCCCCAAGGCAGCACCCCATGGCAATTAAATCAGAACCTCTGGGGGAGCCCCGGAGGAGAAATAGTGTTTAAAACTCCTACGCGATTCCCATATGCAGACAAGGTGGCGCCTCCCTCCCTTGGACAGACACAGAAGTGAGGAGGCACAGGAGGAGGTTAGAGGGCTCCCCAGCAACAGAAGGTGGTTGGGAGAGCAGCTGGTGAGGTTAAACCTCTGCTGTCTTCAGATGGGGGGACCCATTTCCATTCAGACCTCCTCCCCTTTGGTTATTATGGCAAGCTAGATTCATCCCAAGTTCAGGTGAGCAACAAATAGAACTATATTTTCTGCAGTTGCTGTATTTCTGACTTCCATTCTGCTAGGCAGGCATGTTGAAAAATAATCATAAAATGATTTTTTATAAATAAAATAATAATATATAAATAATAAAATATAAAAATATAAATAATAAAAGTAATAATAAATAAATAAAAGGGAGCCGAGATTGCTCCCTAACATTCTCTGGGTCTGCAACAGTTTGGGAAGGTGGGGGAATGCTGGAGAAGTTGTTGCCTGTCTGCTCTGTGGTCACTGACTGAGACCTCCCTCCCAGGCCAGGGGTCCTCTGCAGGGTCAGGGTCAGGTTCTGGTTGGGAACCTTCTTCAGGGCTGATTTTTGTCAAGACACACTTCTGTGTCCTTTTCAATATTCTCTTCCCGGGCAGCCAAGAAGCATGGTGTCTTGTCTCCCTGGCCAAGAAGCACCTCTTTTTCTAACACAGAGCTAGCTCTTGGACCAGCGTGCTAATGGATGTGAGGAGGAAGGGTCAGTCTACTGTTCTGTAAGGGATGCGCTTTGGCAGGAAGTTGTCGTGGATGGAGCTAAAGCCTTACAACCTTGTGTATTTTGGACAAACTTGGGATCTACCTGCTCAGGTCCGGAAATTCCAGTTTAAATAGAGGGCCTACAGTAGTTCTTTTTCGTCTCAAGCACGGAAGCTGTTCTGTATCCATCAGGCAGTGGAAGGACCCCAGAGAGGATTACCCAGGAGTCTGCTGCTTTATAACCAAATTAGAAAAATCATTGAACATTTGGGTGGAGGATCAGAAACACACACACAAATACCTTAGGATACGTGTCATAGGCATCAAGTCAGAATGAATCTGTAAGCGTTGTGCTGAAACCTAGAAGAGGGAGAGCTAGAGAGTTTTCATCCAGTCCAGGGTCCATCCTCAAGGGGAAATTAATAGCAGGGCTTCCCTGGCGGCTCAGCAGTAAAGAAGCCACCTGCAATGCAGGTGATGCAAGTTCAGTCCCTGGTTTGGGAGGATCCCCTGGAGAAGAAAATGGCAACCCCCTCCAGTATTCTTGCCTGGAGAATCCCGTGAACAGAGGAGCCTGGTGGGCTGCATGCCAGGGGGTCGCAAAGAGTCGGACACGACTTAGCGAATAAACAACAGTGAAGCACAGGAGCCTTCAGGAGCTCAGCCTGCCGGGACCACTAGCCTGCCCTCTGGAAAATGGTGGGATTTAGAAATAGATGTAGTTCGAATCTCAACTCTCACTTACTGGGAATGTTACCATAATGTGTCTTTTATCCTCCATGCCTCTGTTTGCTCTGTGCTATAAAACAGATAAAAGTCAACAAACTCTACTGAAGATTAAGTCAAATCGCATGTGTGACACCATCTAGAATAATGCTTAGCAATAATATTGATACTAGTCTACTTTCTTCCTCTAAAATTACTCTCAAATTATATGTTGGCTTTAATTTTTCTCATGCCACGACTAGTGTGTGCTGACAAAAATGGAGAGAGATATTTATAACTGCTTAGCATAATATCAAACTATGCTGAAATGGTACCAGGAACAGGATTGTTTTGCTGTAACCTAACTCTCAAGAGGAGCTTCCCAGGTGGCTCAGTGGTAAAGAATCCACCTGGGATGCAGGAGATTCGGGTTTGATCCCAGGATCAGGAAGATCCCCTGGAGTAGGAAATGGCTACCCACTCCAGTATTCTTGCCTGGGAAATCCCATGAACAGAGAAGTCTGGTGGGCTACAGTTCATGGGATCACGAAAGTGTCAGACATGACTGAGAGACTAAAACAACAATAACTCTCAGAAGGGTATTTACACATCTCTGCAGTAGTTGAAGGATTTTGTTGACCCAGGCTCCCAACTGTGGTTATAGTTATTCATTGACTTTTTTTTCCCTTTGTAGAAGAGCTACTGGATGGTGTTCTTGAATCTGATGATGATGAAGATGAAGATGATGAAGTAAGTTGGAGGCTCTTCACACCATATAGAAAGCTTGGGCCAACTCTGCTGAGTCTTTTCTTTGCCTTGAAAAGTTAGCCTGGAAATGGAGATTTCAGTCCCTGCTGCGTTACTTCTCATGATTCTGTGGGTCAGCTAGAGCTCAGGGGGGTGGCCTCTCTTGGTGTGTCTGGTAGCTGTATCCAGGTGTCCAAGCTGGCATCCTGTCCTCCACATTCCCTCTCCATGTGGCCTCTAATCCCTCAGTTGTCCAGCCTGGACTTCCATATTGGTTGGGGACTGGGCTCCAAGGGGAAAAAAGTGGAAGCTTCCAGCCCTTATGTGGGCTCAGCAGTCTCAGAACATCACTGCTGCTCCGGGTGCTGGCCGACCCGCCCACATGGGGGGCAGCAGTTAGACCCCACCCACACAACGGGCAGGGCGGGAGGACTCGGGGGTGGCGTCTTTGGAGATATTGGCCTTGCCTTGGTGGGTTCGCTGCATTCAACAGGAGATACCACTCTCTACAGCACTGGGGTTGATGGGAGGTTGAAAGATGACAGGTCTTGAGCCGGGTTGTTTGCTCTGAAGGGGTGAGAGTCTGGCCTGTCTCCCTCATGGGCGGGAACCTTGGCCCAGGGAGAATTGGTTCAGAGCCGGCAGACGAACCCCTTGGCCCAGTCATTTGCATTCCTTTGTTGTGGGTTTCCTCAGCTGTGAGGTCTGCTCACCTGTGTTTTTTAGAGCATGAAGGTTCAGGAGTCTGAGCGGGCCTTGTGAAGTGGTGTGAGTGAGAATGGTGACTCATGAGCTGCAGAGCTTTTTCATTATTTTTCCTTCAGAACTAAAAAGCCAGATGTGGTAATAAGTTCTCTGTGGAAATAAGTGCTTTTCTTCTATTTTGTGGGGCACATTTATTCCTGAAATGAATGCTGGAAGATGTATTGCTATTTGGAGTTGTGGGCTGTCCGTTTAAAAGGTGTGTAAAGGCGAGGTTTTTTGTTCATTAACGGCATTAGTTGGGGGAGAGAGTTCATTTAAAAGCCCTCAACCTAAGAGGGCGGCTCCACCAAAGATGGGGACAGACCTGTGAGAGAGTGTCCCACTGCAGCCAGCCTCCTGCCTGCCGTTTTCCTAATGGGCTGTAGGTGGCGCCAGCGGGTGCTCCTGCTCCCTGCAGTTCTGGCGGCCCAGCCAGCACCTTCTCCAGGCCCCTTCCTTTCAAAGGTGCATCCAGATAAGGCAGGAGGCCAGCCTCAGGTCACACGGAGTTGATGGCAGTAAAATCTGGTTTAGAACAGGCATCGGCAGACCTTTTCTACAAGGAGGAAACTTGTGAATGTTTTAGCTTTGCAGGCCACACAGTTTCATTCACCCAGATGGACCATTGTAACACAAAGTAGCCATGGACAATAAATAAATGCATGAACGTGGCTGTGTTCCCATAAATCTTTTTTCAGTGTGTCCTAAAGTTTGAATTTCGTATAATTTTTGTGTCATTAATATTTTTTCAAATATTTTAAAATGTGAAAACCATTCTTAGTTTACTGGCCTTACAACAACAGACACCTTGGCCCACAGGCCGCTGTTTGCCAACCCCGGAGAGGACTCAGCTCCCGGACTCACTGGGGCTTCTCAGCACTATGACAAAATACCATCTGTGTGCCTGGGCCTTCAGCACCGTTTTATATTTTGAGTTAACATCTTAATTATTTCATTCCAATAACTTTTTGTCCACATAAAGCTTCCCTAAAGATCTGGTTTTGTTCCCCCTGTTATCTCTTTGGGGTCGTTTTCTTTTCTTACTATTAACCCTTTTGTTTTTGTACTGCGTGGGAAATTTCATTTGGTTCGACTATTCTGTTAATGGTGGAATTTCAACTTTTGCAATTTCCCTGTGGAAGTTAGAGTAGACGATAGCTAAGTTATAGTTTTAGTAGACTATAACTACAATTAAAAAGTGATAGTAGACTATAACTATAGAACTACAGTTATAGTCTACTGTAAATTAGAGAACAGAGAGATCTTTTAGCTTTCTGAACTTTTTGCCATTCTGTGCAGATTTTTATTTTAGGAAGATAGTGTATGGGGACTTCCCTCGCACTCCCAATGCAGGGGCCCCAGGTTTGATCCCTGGTCAGAGAACTAGATCCCACATGCCACAACTAAGACCCAGTGCAGACACATAAATAAACTTTTTTTGTTTTAAATAGAAAAGAAAGAAGATAGTGTGTGAAAATATTTGTTGTGATAACTAGAATTTTCAGAAGATCCTTGAAAGGGTTTAGTTGGAAAATTATAAAGAAAGGACCTGTCATTTGGGGCCAAAACTTGACTCTCTGTGATGAGCTCAAGTCAGCATATTCTGGGCTTATCCTCCCCCTTGGTCCTGACTCTCGCTGTGGAGGATTAGCCAGGACAACCTGACAAGGAATGAGCAGGTCTATATTTCACTCAGCTTCCCCCAAGGCCAGATGTTATTTTTTTAAGTGGGGTGTGTGGTTCGGAGAAAGTGAAGGGTGCTTAGACTAAAGAAAAATCTCCAAAAAGCATCTGTGCAAGTCACACTGCTGTTGGAATGTGGCTGTCACTTCCCAAGGTGATGACTTTGAAGGAGACGGCAAAATTATTTAAACCCCAAACACAGATAACGAAGACTGTTTTCAGTTAGCTGCCAGTGCCTCTAAAGGTAAAATGGCTCTAGGAGGGGCTGAAGGCCGGGGTGGATCATGGCTGCCTCGTCTGACACTGAGCTGAAATCTGTGCCCTTGTGACTTTGGCCACTAGTCTGCCCCGCTGAAGACTCTCAAGGATCCCCATGTGCATAATCTGATTTTTCTTATTTCTAAAAATATAATTACTTGCCCTGGTGTATTAGCACTTATTTAGTTATGTCTGAATATATATACATTTACATACCAACATAAAAAGCTTTTTAACTTGAGTAAAGTACAGACTGTCTAGGCTGTGACGTCAAGTGGAAAATGGAAATTGCAAAGTAACGTATGAGTCTGAGTCAACTTCAGAAAAGCAAACTTATAAACACACATCCTGATGAATTATATATCTGTGTATATACACATAGCAGAAAGGTGTGGAAGTTACACCCTCTTTGTTGACACTGGAAGTTTCCCGGGTGAGGGCCAGGGATGAGGAAGTGTGGATGAGAGGAGAAGAGAGGCCCAGATGAGCAGGCTCACCAGTGAGGTGAGGAGTGAAAAAGGCACCTGGAATTAATGGACAGAGGTCAGTTGCTGAGCATTTGTGAAGACTTAATGGGGCAAAAGCCAAAGTGAATAGTTGTGGAGCGAGTGGGACGTGAGAAAATGGAGCTAATAAGTAATAATACAGCTCTTTCCACTGAGTTGGCTGTGAGCAGGGGAAGAGAGTTGGATCGTGGTTGAACAGGGCATTTTTGTTGTGTTTTCATTTGGGAAATATCCAAGCATGTTAAAATGCCATTGGGAAGGATTCATTTGAGAGGGAAAGGTTGAACAAGAGAGTGAGAGGAGAGAGGGTGGCATCAGAAGAACAGGTGTTTCAATTATTTTCAAAATTGTCTACACTCTTCTTAGCCCATTTAAAGCTCCAGAGGAGAAAAACTATCACTAGATAAGCTTGAGTAGTACGGACAAGAGACTGGACAGATGACAACTACTGTTTAAGGATTCCGATGTATTTCACCTAGTGCTTGAAGAAATGTGTTATTATCTAATACAATTTATTTTATGTTGAACATATATAATATGTTCCCAAAGGGTGAATCTTTCTTGTTGTTTAGGTGCTAAGTCATGCTGGACTCTTTTTTGACTCCATGGACCATAGCCCACCAGGCTCCTCTGTCCATGGGATTTCCCAGGCAAGAATACTGGAGTGGGTTGCCATTTCCTACTCCAGGGGATCTTCCTGATGCAGGGATCAAACCTGCATCTCCTGCATTGGCAGGCAGATTCTTTACCACTGAGCCACCAGGGCAGCCCCATATGAATCATTAAGAGCCCTGATTCCAGTATTCTCACCACAAAAGGCTCAGGTTTTCTTACAGTTTGAGGTGAGTTCCTTGTGTCTAGCTCCTCCGTGGCTTTCTAAGTGGAGATGAAAGGCCTTTCTGTGCTAATCCAGAAGATTGATTTTAAGATAAATATTGTTCCCTCTTAACAAAGTAGATTGAAAGACCAGGTTAGCTCAGCCATGAACATTTACTTGCTGGTTGCCATGAAAGTGACAATCATGTGCTCAGCAGTTTCTTTCTCAGCAGGCATCTCAAATCTAAAAGCCATTAACTTGTTTATTCCACAGATATTAATATTTTTAATTATTTATTTTAATTGGAGGATAATTACCTGCAATATTGTGATGGTTTTTGCCATACATCAACATGAATCAGCTGCAGGTATATATGTGTTCCCCCCATCTTGACCTCCCCCCACCTCCCGGTGGTCCCAGAGCACTGGCTTTCGGTGCCCTGTTTCATGCATCGAACTGGCACTGGTCATTTATTTTACATATGGTAATGTATGTGTCTCAGTGCTATTCTCGCAAATGCTATTCTCCCACCCCTGCCTTCTCCCACTGAGTTCAAAAGTCTGTCTTCTACATCTGTGTCTTCCTTGCTGCCCTGCATGTAGGATCGTCGGTACTGTCTTTCCAAATTCCATATATATGTGTTAATGTATATGCATTAATGTACAGTATTTGTCTTTCTCCTTATGAATTACTTCATCCTGTATAACAGGCTCCAGGTTCATCTGCCTCACTAGAACTGACTCCAGTGAGTTCCTTTTCATAGCTGAGTAATACTCCACTGTGTACATGAAAAGATGCTCAACATCACTCATTATTAGAGAAATGCAAATCAAAACCACAATGAGATATCTCCTCACACTGGTCAGAACGGCCATCATCAAAAAGTCTACAAACAATAAATGCTGGAGAGGGTGTAGAGAAAAGGGAACCCTCTTACACTGTTGGTGGAAATGCAAACTGGTACAGCCATTCTTGAGAACAGTGTGGAGATTCCTTAAAAAACTGGGAATAGAACTACCTTATGACACAGCAATCCCACTGCTGGGCATTTACCCCAAGGAAACCAGAATTGAAAGAGACACATGTACCACAAATATTAATATTTCAGGGCCTTAAAATAACATTATACCAGGAAGTAATGGGGAAAAGATCCAAAAGAAATTTAAAAGGGGATCTATGGTTTTAAATGCCTCCAAGAGTTTGAAATCTAGATGGTTGCTGTTCAGTTGCTCAGTCGTGTCTGACTCTTCATGACCCCATGGACTGCAGCATACCAGGCTTCCCTATTCTTCACTATCTCCCAGAGTTTGCTCAAACTCATGCCCATTGAGTTGATGATGCCATCCAACCATCTCATCCTCTATCACCCCTTTCTCTTCCCGCCCTCAATCTTTCCCAGCACCAGGGTCTTTTCCAGTAAGTCGGCTTTTCACATCAGGTGGACAAAGTATTGGAGCTTCAGCTTCAGCATCAGTCCTTCCAATGAATATTCAGGACTGATTTCCTTTAGGATTGACTGGTTGGATCTACCTGCTGTCCAAGGAACTCTCAAGAGTCTTCTCCAACACCACAGTTCACAAGCATCAATTCTTCGGCACTTGCCCTTCTTTATGGTCCAGCTCTCACATCCATACATGACTACTGGAAAAACCTTAGCTTTGACTATACAGACCTTTGTTGGCAAAGTAATGTCTCTGCTTTTTAATATGCTGTCTAGGTCCCCGGGGGCTCAGACAGTAAAGAATCTGCCTGCAATACAGGAGATGCAGGTTTGATCCCTTGGTAGGAAGATCCCCTGGAGTAAGGAGAATGGCTACCCATTCCAGTATTCTCGCCTGGAGAAATCCATGGACAGAGGAGCGGGGCAGGCCACAGTCCATGGGGTCCCAAAAAGTGGAACACAGCTGAGCGACGGCCATACGTACCACCCTGAACTTGCCCAGTGTAGTCTGATTTCAGAAGCTAAGGAGTCATGAGTGCCTGGTTAGTACTTGGATGGGAGGTGAACATTTTCACTTTCACTAGGTTTGTCGTAGCTTTTCTTCCAAAGAGCAAATGTTTATTAATTTTGTGGCTGCAGTCACTATCCACAGTGATTTTGGAGCCCAAGAAAATAAAATCTCTCACTGTTTCCACTTTTCCCTCATCTGTTTGCCATGAAATGATGGGACCGGATGCCACGATCTTAGTTTTTTGAATGTTGAGTTTTAAGCCAGCTTTTTCACTCTGGTTTTTCACCCTCATCAAGAGGCTCTTGAGTTCCTCTTCACTTTCTGTTTTTAGAGTGGTATCATCTGCATGTCTGAGGTTGTTGATATTTCTCCCAGCAATCTTGATTCCAGCTTATGAGTCATCCAGCCAGGCATTTTGCATGACGTACTCTGCATAGAAGTTAAATAAGCAGGATGACAATGTACAGCCTTGACATACTCCTTCCCAATTTTGAACCAGTTCATTGTTCCGTATCCGGTACTGACTGTTGCTTCTTGACCTGCATACAGGTTTCTCAGGAGGCAGGTCAAGTGGGTCTAGTATTCCCATCTCTTTAAGAATCTTCCACAGTTTGTTGTGATCCACAGAGTCAAAGGCTTTAGCATAGTGAATAAAGCAGATGTAGATGTTTTTCTGTAATTCTCTTGCTTTTTCTATGGTCCAACGGATGTTGACAATTTGATCTCCAGTTCCTCTGCGTTCTCTAAATCCAGCTTGAACATCTGGAAGTTCTTGGTTCACGTATTGTTGAAGCCTAGCTTGAAGGATTTCGAGCATGACCTTGCTAACATGTGAGATGAGCGCAGTTGTGTGGTAGTTTGAACATTCTTTGGGATTGCCTTTCTTTGTAATTGGAATGAACACCTTTTCCAGTCCTGTGGCCACTGCTAAGTTTCCCAAATTTGCTGGCATATTGAGTGCAGCACTTTCACAGCATCATCTTTTAGAATTTGAAATAGCTCAGCTGGAATTTCGTCACCTCCACTAGCTTTGTTCGTAGCAATGCTTCCTAAGGCCCACTTGACATCACACTCCAGGATGTCTGGCTCTAGGTCAGTGACCACATCATGGTTATCCGAATCATTAAGACCTTTGTTGTATAGTTCTGTGTATTCTAAAATCTAGATAGGTGAGATAATAAAGACCCTGATAATAGCTTGTGTATCCTCACCAGTGCTCTGGGTACCTGTCTTGGCACTATTCACTCATTTACTCCTCACAACAACCCCGTGATAAGTACTGTTACTGTTCCATTTCACATTTGAGGAAACAGAATATGTCACTTGCCTGGTTCACACAGCTGATGAGTTAAGTGATGGAGCCAGGAATCAACCCAGGTGGTTTGACTTGACAGTCCATGCTGTTAACCACTACAAGATTTTGTCTCCCGTGAGATATATAGATATATATATATATATATATATATAAATATAAAAACAGTCGTGTCCGAGTCTTTGTGACCCATGGACTGTAGCCTACCAGGCTTCTCCATCCATGGGATTTTCCAGGCAAGAATACTGGAGTGAGTTGCCATTTCCTTCTCCAGGAGATCTTCCCAACCCAGGGATTGAACCCCGGTCTCCCACATTGTAGGCAGATGCTTTACTGTCTAAGCCACCAGGGAAGTCATATATAAACACACACACACATATATATTTATATATATAAACAGTTAGCAAGTAATAGAAAATAAATAAACACTCATAGCTTCATGAATGTGGTAGAACCAGGAAGTGTTACAGAAATTCTAAGTACTCAGAGAAAACTGGAAAGTGGCTGTCTGGACAGGGCTTTGCCTCGCCGAGGGTGAAGGGTGGGTGGAATGGACTGCTGAAGAGAAGGATGTGGTCAGGAAAGTAGGAAAGGCATCTTCCAGGGGAGACAGCATGAGCTTTGTCCTTGCCTCTCCCCAGCGCACATCGACACCCCCTGAAACCCATATTCACCACCTAGTATGTGTATATGCTTTCATACTTCGCTGATAAGATACACACAGAAAGAACACACATACAGGTACACATGTTCATGTGTGTTTTTGTCAGGATTTGTTTTACACAATGAGATAACACAGAAATACAAGCACACGCATCCTCAGGGTCGCCTTTTTCCCTTGTTGATATCTTTTGGAAATCCCTCTAAGCCAGCCAGCATCACAACTGATTCTTTTTAATGCTGTGAACTCGTGCAGTCTCCCCAATACTTGCTACTTCAAACAATACCTCAGTTAACATTTTTGTAAATATATCCTTTTTTATTTACATGGGTTTTTTTTGCTGGGTTGAAGTGTATGTGTGTTTTAATTGTAATACATTTTTCTAAATTGCTTTTTAGAAAGAAAGAAAGTGAAGTCACTCAGTTGTGTCCGACTCTTTGCAACCCCATGGATGGTAGCATGCCAACCTTCTCCATCCATGGGATTTTCCAGGCAAGAATACTGGAGTGGGTTTGCCATTTCCTTTTCCAGGGGATCTTCCCAACCCAGGGATCAAACCTGGGTCTCCCACACTGCAGACAGACTCTTTACTGTCTGAGCCACCAGGGAAGCTTTTTAGAAAGGCTGTAACAATTCAGATTTTGCTAGCAGAGCAGGAGAGGAGGCTTTCCTTCCATTTCCCTCCAGTGGTAGGTGTCATGACTCTTTGTATTTTTGCTTATTTAATGGTGGCTTCCCTGGTGGATTAGATGGTAAAGAATCTGCCTGCAGTGCAGGAGACCCAGATTCAATCCCTGGGTTGGGAAAATTCCCCTGGAGAAGGGAATGGCTACCCACTCCAGTATTCTTGCCCGGAGAACTCCATGGACAGAGGAGCCTGGCAGGCTACAGTCCACAGGCTCCCAAAAAGCTGGAAACAACTGAGGGACTAACAGTTAAAGGATAATGGTGGTAAGGTGCTAGCTATCTCATTATTTTAATTTTGCATCCCATGAGTAGTGAGTTTGAGTGTCTTTATGTTTATCAGAGTGGATATTTGGATTTGCTATGCTGTATTTTCCCATTTCTGTCCTTTCTCTATTTTTAAAATTGCATTTGTCTTTCCAGGTCAGCTCATATGGATTCTCTGTATATTATAGATAATGATCCTTCTTCACCTTAGTTGCAAATATTTTAAAATGTATCTTTTACCTTTTGACATATTTTTATAACTGCTTTTGTCATAAATCTTAAAAAACAACCTTTTTAATGATTGTACTATTTTTGGTTGTGCTGGGCCTTCATTGCTGCGTGCAGGCTTTCCCTAGTTGCAGTGTTTTGTTGCAGAGGCTTCTCTTGTTGCGGGGCAGACCCTGGGTGTGAGGGCTTCAGTACTTGTGGTTCATGGGCTTAGTTGCTCCATGGCTTGTGGAATCTTCCCCAGCCAGGGTTCAAACCTGTGTTCCCTGCATTGGCAGGCGGATTCTTATCCACTGTACCACCAGGGAAGCCCCCCAAAAAAAATTTTTTAAGATAAATATCTTAGCTTTTTCTATGATAGCCTCTGGGTTTTCTATCCTGATTAAGGTTTCCATTAACCCTAAATTTTATATGTAGTTTCCTAGATTTTCTTCTAATAATTTATTTTTTCTTTCTTTTCTTTTCTTTTTTTTTTGGCTATGCTTATGCAGCTTATGGGATCTTAGTTCCCTCAGTAGGGATTGAACCCACAACCCCTGCATTGGCACAGAGTCCTAATCCCTGGATTGCCAGAGAATTCCCTTTTCATCTAAAATTTAAATTATTAATTATTTTATACATATAAGAGAAAAATACATATTTATGTAGGTTTGAAGTAACTATTATCAAAGTTTCGCTCTTAGGACATTTTTATATTCTTGAAACCATTGAATATTGCAAAAATCTTTTATGTTTATTTTGCCTATGGATGTTTGCTAAATTAGAACTTAAAACCGATAAAATGTACTAATTTTAAAATGACAATAATAAACCTGTTACATGTCAATGTAACAAAGAATTATTATCAAAAGCAAATAACTGTTAAGAAGGGTAGCATTGTATTTTGGAAATTCTGTGGCTGTTCAGTAATTATGACTCCGTGCTTCCAATGTAGAGGGTGCTGGTTCGATCCCTAATTGAGGAACTAAGATCCCACATGACACATGGCACAGCCAGGAAGTAACAATTTAAAAAACAGAATAAAACTCTGCTGTGCACCTGAATCTATCACAGCATTGTTAATTGGCTATACTCCAATTTGAAATAAAAAGTTAAAAAAAAAAAAAAGAAGAGTAGCATTGTATTTTATTTTTATGAATCTCTTTAATGTCTGGATAAGAAAATAATTAGGTTCTCAAATCCACCTCTGGGGCAATATGTTGTTTTCATCAAGGGATATGAAGAAAATCCAGCCTCATACATTTATGTAGTTGAAAGGGTTGGGATAGAAATATTTTTCTTTGATACTACTTTAGAACTAGACAAGTGATCATTTATTAAAGGTGAGTCACAGTGTGGAATCGAGAACCATATCAAGTCATCTTTTTTATTCTGTTAATTAAAATCTTCATCTATTTTGCATTTTGTTTATCTTATTTTGTGGTTGTTCATTGCTAGTTTATAGAAACACAGCTGATTTTAGTATTTCGACCCTGTGTCCTGCATGCTTACTGAACTCATTTATTAGCTCTAAAAGTTTTTGGGTTTTGTTTAGCTTTGTGATGAATTCCTTAGGCTCTTCTGTTTACAACATCATGTCATCTATGAATAGAGATAATTTCACATCTTTTTTCTAGTCTAAATGTCTTTTATATCTTTTTCTTGCCTAATTGCCCTCTCTAAAATTTCTAGTAGAGTGTTGAATAGAAGTGGTGAGAGTGGACCCCTTGCCTTTTTCTTATCTTAGGGGGAACGTTTGCTGTCTTTCACTGTCCAGTATGAGTCTAGCTATGGGTTCTTCATAGATATTCATCATCAGGTTGATAAAGCTCCCACCTTTTCCAACTTTAAGTGTTGAATTTTGTCAAATGCCTTCTCTACATCAGTTAAGATGACCATGTGAGGGAGTTTTCTTGCATTACGTTGACTGGTATATGACATTGACTGGTTTACTTCTGAAATAAATCCTGCTTCTTCATGATTTATAATACCTTTCATATGTGCTGGATTTGATTTGCTAGTATTTTGTTGAGGAATTATGTATCTATATTCATAATAGATTTTGGTCTATAGTTTGACTTCTCTTGTGCTATCCTCTTGTAGTTTTGATATCAGGGTAATACTGGCCTTATATATGAGTTGGAAAGTGTTCCCTCCTCTTCTGTTTTTGGAAGAGTTTGTGCAGAGTTTATGTTATTTCTTGGTAGCCTGGGTTTTTCTCTGTGGGTAGTTTTTTATTACTAATTTGATCTTTTTTACTTATTACATGTCTATTCATATTTTTATTTATTCTTGAGCCAGTTGCTATAATTTGTGTCCTTCTAGGAATTTTTCCATTTCATCTAAGACATCAATTTGTTGGGGTATGCTTGTTCATAGTATTTCCTAATGATCCTTTTAATTTCTGTAAGTTCAGTCAGTAGTATTCCACCTCTCATTCCTGATTTTACTAATCTGAGTCAGCTCTTTTTCTTAGTCAGTGCTATGGACTGAATTGTGTCTCCTCAAATTCATTTGTTGAAGCCCAAACCCTCAGTGTGGCTCTATTTGAATATAGGGCCCAAAAGGAGGTAATTAAGGTTAAGTGAAATCATGAGGGTGGGACTGTGATCTGGTAGAATTAGTGTCCTTATAAAGAAGTACTTCAGAGCACTTTCTCTGTCTCTCTCTCACCACCATGTGAGGATACAGAGAGAAAGCAGCTGTCTGCAAGTCGAGAGGAGAGCCTTCATCAGAAGTGAATCAGCTTGCTCCTTCATCTTGGACTTCTTAGCCTCCAGAACTATGAGAAATGAATTTCTGTTGGTTAAGCCACTCAGTCTGTGGTAATTTATGATGGTGGCCCAAGCTGACTCTACAGTCAGTCTAGCTAAAGGTTTGTCAGTTTTGGTGATCTCTACAAGAAACAACTTTTGTTTTTTCTCTATTGTTTTTCTGTTCTCTATCTCTGCTCTAATGTTCATTACTTCTTTCCTTCTGCTCTTCTTTTTCTGGTTTCTTAAGGTAAAAAGTTAGCTTGTTCATTTGAGATTTTTCTTCTTTTTTAATCTAGGCATTAAATACATCTAATATAGAGAGCTATAAATTTGCCTCTGAGTACTGTTTTGCTGCATCTCATAAATTTTGGAAGGTTGTGTTTTCATTTTCATTCATCTCAAAATATTTTTTACTTTTTCTTGTGGTTTTCTTCACCCACTGATTACTCAAGAACATGTTTTCAACAGAGCCTGTGAGGACAATGCTGTTGGCTCCACGTCAACTCTTGGGATAAAAAAGGATAAGTTCCATCAGGAGGGTTTCCAGGAAATTGCCAGACAGGTCAAATAATGACAGTCCTCTGAGAGCGAGGTTTTTGGGAGCTCAGAACCTGTCTTCTTGCTCCAGTGACTGCGTGGATGCTGGTTTTCACTTTGATTGAAGAGCTGGTGGTTTTCAGAGAGGTGGAGTGGGAGTGAGAGGAAGAGGTCAAGTTTAAAAGGCACAACATTTGCTGCTTATTATTTATTTATTTATTTGGCTGCGGCTGTGTCGGGTCTTAGTTGCAACACATAGGAGCTTCGTTAGGTCATGCAGAATCTTCCCTTGCGAAGCATGGACGCTCCAGTTGTGGCACGTGGCTTAGCTGCTGCACAGCATGTGGGATCTTAGTTCCCTGACCAGGGACCAACCAAACCCAAGTCTCCTGCCTTGCAAGGTGGATTCTTAACCACTGGACCACTAGGGAAGTCCCCGTTCGCTGTTCTTATTAAGAGTGAGGATGTTTTTTTTTCTTGAATAAACACTCCTCAGATTACCACGAGCCTTTGATTGATTTTCAGAGTTCTGAAGAAATTGATTTTGACAGTTTTTGCCAGTGTTCTTGCTTTTATGGCGAATGGATTTTCCGAAGCTCTTACTTTATAAGAACTTTACAAGTGCCTCTTGCACTTTCAGTTGTTCTTTTAACGAGGCCTGATTTTGTATTTTCATGCATTGATAATTGGGGAAATAATGGTTTTGCATTTTGCAGTTCTTCCAATCATTGCTGTATTTTATTATAAAACATCCCTCCGAATTGCATTAGTTAATATCACCACTGATGTCATCAGAAAATCTTTAGGTTTGGGGAAGCTAACAAGCTTACTGTAGCAGGTATAAGTTTTTTAAAAATTATTGTTTTCTCTTGAGAGTTCATTTTTTATTATTGATAACTAATACCATCCATTGTTTTCCTTGAGGTGACAGGTTCACCTCATTAATTTTGGGGAAAATGTCTACCAAATACCCAAGTCTGAATAACATAATTCTTCTGTCATTCTTTTGAGTAAAAGTGATGTTCTTTGAACAAAGTGGTAGTTCAGCTTGCAATGCAAATAACTTCACAAATGCTTTTCCTCAAGATAATGATCACGTGCATCCTTTTGTTACACAGAATGTTAAAAAATGGGTCATGAAAATCAGGATTTTAATCAAATTAATTCTTGCTGCTTCATTGAGGACTTCTTAGATGAAACGCTGTCATCTTTCTTTTATCTATCTATCTCCCAATCATTTTTCTGTTATTCATCCATAAGTCTGTCTGTCTATCTGTGGTGGTCATGGAGAATGCAGTGACTACTACTAGAGCTTGTTAGCAATGCGCTGATTGATGCTGTCGCACTTGTGGTTTTACCCTCCTGTTGGTTTTGTACCGTAAGCTCAAATACCAGGATAAACCATAAAAATCAATAAAGGCGTTCAGTATGGTACTTCAGCCCGCACCACTTGTGTTTTGTTGCCAAGCATTTACATAAAAGATCTTTAAAGACTAGTTACTGTTGATACTGGATGAGTACAAGCCCCATAGCAAGTCCAAGCATACCTCTGCAGATGAGATATTAACCCAGCGTTCTTGTTTGCAGCTAAATCTTTAATTTGACAAGCTACGGTTTCATTGGAAAACTCAGTTCAGTTCAGTCGATCAGTCATGTCCAGCTCTTTGCGACCCCACGGACTACAGCATGCCAGGCTTCCCTGTCCATCACCAACTCCTGGAGTTTGCTCAAACTCATTGGAAAGTAGTGTGCTATGATTTATTTTGGAAACTTTCCATCCAGCAGGCATTCAGTAGTAGTAGCTCTACAAGGCTATTGTGTATTTTTCTTGGACCAAAGTCATGTAATAACTTACCCTTTAAGGTCTTCAGTGTCTTTGTTTTTTAAATAATTTTATTTGGGAGTGGGGATAATTTTAGATTTACAGAAAACAAATAATACAGGCAATTCCTGTTTGCCCATAATGCAACTTCAGTGGCTTTTAAATTTCTAGTCTGGAAAGTTCTAACATATTTTTGATTTTTCGCTTTTAAAGAACTCAATCATACCTGTGTTTAAAATATTTAAATTCTTTTTCATTAGACTCTGAATGATTGGCCTCAAAATTATACCTCACCTTCACAAGCTTCATAATACTGTACAAAGGTGTCCTGTCACCTAAGACCCAATAAGGTAAATTATTGACATCTTTAAAACTGAAGGAAAGATAGCTTCCATCATAATTCTGTTTTTTATTTGAAGTTTTGCCAACTTCTCTGGAATAGGTTCCTCCCTTCCATGAGTCAGAGAAGTCTTTGATAAGTCAGTTTCATTTTTTTCAGCATTTTTTCATATAAGTGGTGCAGCTGTGGGTTGAGAAATTGAGTCCCCTGATCATCCTTTTTTAAGCCAATGATCCATCCTTAAAAGTGTAGCAAAAAGATTTTATAATCAGATTTTCTGTTAAAATAAATGTTAAATTTTGAAATAAATTTTAGAGAGAAATTTTAAAATTAGAAAATCTTTTGAAAACTTATAAGAATACTGTTGCAACATGGGGCTTCACTGGCAGCTCATTGGTACAGAGTCCGCCCGCCAGTGCAGGAGGTGCAGGTTCGACCCCTGGGTGGGGAAGATCCCCTGGAGGAGGGCATGGCAACCCACTCCAGTACTCTTGCCTGGAGAATCCCATGGACAGAGGAGCCTAGTGGGCTACAGTCCATGGGGTCACAGAGAGTCAGACACGTCTGAAGTGACTGAGCATGCACACACGTAACGCATTGCAACATAAAACAGGAAATACTTCTAGTCTGTTCCTGCATAGGAGCAGGAAAGACCTCATAATTTCAAAATAAATATTTATTGGGTAATGATGAAGTTATATCAGTTATAGTAAATATAACCAAAGATAGCTAGTACAAGCACAGTAAAAGTACTAGAAACAAACTTAGTTATGAAAAGGCACGTATCTATTCCCCAAACCTTAGAAGTTTCTAGAAACACAAGAATACTCAAACAAACATACATTTTACTGTCAGAGTAATATCATCGTATGTCATATAGCCTCCAGAAAACCTCTCTGTATCATAAGAGAATGAGAGTGAAAACAGCAAACAGTATTACTATTAAAATAGACATGTACTATTTTATATTTTATAAATGGTAATATATAAGTATAGTTTATGTGATATATAAAAACATTCTATTATGAACATAGTATAGACTTTATAAACCTCCTGAAAGGATCTTGAGGCTTTTGAAGGGTCCCCAGACCACACTTTGAGAACCGTGGGTTTACAATTTTTATGTGTTTGGTTATTAAAATTTATTCTGACTTCATAATATAGATCAGAAGAGTTTTCATCTTGTCCTAGGGACTGGAATTAGTTTTGTTTTATCATTTCTTTTTCCCCCTACCCATTCTACCTGGTCCATGGCATATGCTTGTGTGCTCCTGAGTAAGTGAAGCTGGCCAGGTGGGGGTGGGAGGGGGGTCCAATGCTGTTAACCCAAACCCAGAGACCATCCCATGTGACTGATGTGACATAAGGAAAGTGAGCCTTTTTCTTTTTTAATCGTACTTCCTAAAGCATCAGTGCAGAAAGCAGAAAACTAGGTCTTATTCCTTAAAAAAATGCTTTTATATCACTAATTTTCAACTGATACTCTGTTGAGATGCATTTTACCAATACAAGCATGTGGGGAGAAACATTAATATCCAAAGAAAGACCAGGCTCAAGCAGCAGAGCAGAATCAGTGGCTTTTATAAAAATCCGAGTATGTTCTGATGTCACTAAGAAATCACATCAAAACCTCTGGCCCAGTTCCTGAGATACTGGAGGGCCTTGGTGAATGTTGGCTCTCGTTGTGATGATGGTGATGTTATCAGCTTCAGCCCCTGCCATGCCTGGCTGCAGAGAACAGGTTAAGTCCTGGTGTTTCTGGCATGCCTTGTACTCTGGCTCTGGTGGAAGCGATGTGCCATAGAGGAGCCTTACAGAAGGATATGGCCTCAGATGTTTTAAAATGCAGTGTTTTAATAGAAGGTGTGAGCTTCAGCTAGGCTAACAGATCAGAAAACAATTGTCCTCTTATGGTTGAAGGTGGGGGCAGGGGGGCGGGTGTGTGGGAAAGGATAGTTAGGAAGTTTGGGGAGGTCGTGTACACACTGCTGTATTCAAAATGGATAATCAAGGACCTATTGTATAGCACAGAGAACTCTGTTCAATGTTATGTGGCAGCCTGGATGGAAGGGGGTTTGGGGGAGAATGGATATATGTATATATATGTGTAGGTGTATATGTATGGCTGAGCAAGTCTTCAGAAATTTGTGAAGCCCTAAGTTTGATTGAAGGCGGGAGGAGAAGGGGACGACAGAGGATGAGATGGTTGGATGGCATCACCGACTCAATGGACATGAGTTTGAGTAACTCTGGGAGTTGGTGTTGGACAGGGAAGCCTGGTGTACTGCAGTCCATGGGGTCGCAAAGAGTTGAACACAACTGAGCGACTGAACTGAACTGAACTGAAATTTCTATTTGTCAGCCTGGGAAGGGTGTGAACAGAGCTGTGCTATAGGAAGGTTGATCTGGTGTGCGTTCAAATTAACAGGAGATTCAGTTCAGTTCAGTTCAGTCGCTCAGTCGTGTCCAACTCTTTGCGACCCCATGAATCGCAGCATGCCAGGCCTCCCTGTCCATCACCAACTCCCAGAGTTCACTGAGACTCACGTCCATCGAGTCAGTGATGCCATCCAGCCATCTCATCCTCTGTCGTTCCCTTCTCCTCCTGCCCCCAATCCCTCCCAGCATCAGAGTCTTTTCCAATGAGTCAACTCTTCACACGAGGTGGCCAAAGTATTGGAGTTTCATCTTTAGCATCATTCCTTCCAAAGAAATCCCAGGGCTGGTCTCCTTCAGAATGGACTGGTTGGGTCTCCTTGCAGTCCAAGGGACTCTCAAGAGTCTTCTCCAACACCACAGTTCAAAAGCATCAGTTCTTCAGCACTCAGCTTTCTTCGCAGTCCAACTCTCACATCTATACACGACCACTGGAAAAACCATAGCCTTGACTAGACAGACCTTTGTTGGCAAAGTAATGTCTCTGCTTTTGAATATGCTATCTAGGTTGGTCATAACTTTTCTTCCAAGGAGTAAGCGTCTTTTAATTTCATGGCTGCAGTCACCATCTGCAGTGATTTTGGAGCCCCCCAAAATAAAGTCTGACACTGTTTCCACTGAAAGCTTAGACTTAATTAAAACCCAGTATCATCTGAATGGACGTCCCTGGTGGCTCAGATGGCAAAGAATCCACCTGCAATGCGGGAGACCTGGCTTCGATCCCCGGGTTGGGAAGATCCCCTGGAGGAGGGGACGGCTACCCACTCCAGTGTTCTGGCCTGGAGAATTCCATGGACTGTACAGTCCACGGGATGTCCAAGAGTCGTACACGACTGAGCGGCTTTCACTTTCACTCTTCTGTGGGGTCACTGTTCCTTTCCTCTGGGCCTTGGTATGCACAGGATTTTGTTTGTGCCCTCCAAGACTGGAGTCTCCATTTCCCCCAGTCCTGAGGAAGTCCTATAAGCAAATCCTGCTGGCCTTCAGGGACAGATTCCCTGGGGATTCCCAACCCCGTAGGAGACTGAACCAGAACTACCTGCTGATGTTGGAGGGTCTCCTGCGTAGACATGGGTTGGCAAGGGGGTTATCACAGGCATGGGGGCACTGGCAGCAGCAGTCCTGGAAGGTTCCCCTTGGCGTGAGCTCTCTCGGAGGTTGACATTAACCCTGCCATAGAGCCCATAGGCCCCAGGGCTGGGTCACCTCAGGCCAGACAACTAACTGGGAGGGAGCACAACCCCACCGGTGCATCAGCAGATGATTGGATTAAAGCTTCACTGAGCAAGGCCCTGCCCACCAGAGCAGTTTTTCCCACTGCCAGTCCTTCCCATCAGCTTACTGAAGCCTCTTAGCCTCCTCCATCAGAGGGCAGACAGAAGAAGCAAGAAGAACCACACTTCCACAGCAGCTAGAACAAAAATCACATTATAGGAAGTTAACCAGGATGAAAAAGCAGAAAGCTATGTCCCAGATGAAGGGACAAGATAAAACCCCCGAAAAGCAACTAAATGAAGTGGAAATAGGCCACCTTCCAGAAACAGAATTCAGAATGATTCTATTGATAGAATCTAATGATAGAATGATAGAATCTAATATCAACCTGCTAATGATAGTGACGATCATCTAGGATCTCGGGAAAGCAGTGGAGAAGATGCAAGAAATGTTTGCCAAAGACCTACAGGAACTAAGGAACAAACAGACAGAGATGAATAATACACTAGAAGGAATCAGTGGCGGAATACCTGAGGCAGAAGAATGGATAAACGACCTGGAGGACAGAATGGTGGAGATCATTCCCACTGAACAAAATATAAGAAAAAGGGTGAACCAAGGCTGGGGTGAGAGCCTGTGCGCCCACCCTCCTCTGCTGTGTGATGCTGAAGAGGGGAGCTGCAAGAGGAGTGGTGCTGACTTGGCTTATGGCTGGGAGACGATGTTTTTCGGGGGTTGGGGGAGGCTTCTGGAGGTGAAACTGGCAGGAGTTGGTATGTCATTAGGAACTGAAGGCTGGGAACCTTGACCCTAGATAGCCAGAAGGGTGGTGATGCATTTAACGACAATGGGGCACACAGCCTTAGGGGTGTAGGATATACCATGTGTTAGGGGAACTTGATTTTCTGTGGGAGGCCCTTACCATGATCTGGCTGGAACGAGAAAGTGGTGGGGTCTAGAACCAGTCAGTTTTTGACCAGACTTCCTTCGAGTGACCTTGTGTTCCACAGAGAGAGACATCTTGAGTGCTTGGGCCGTGAACTCCTTTCTCTCTGGTGGTGGTGGTTTAGTCGCTAAGTCATGTCCAACTCTTGCGACCCCATGGACTGTAGCCCGCCAGGCTCCTCTGTCCATGGGATTCTCCAGGCAAGAATACTGGAGTGGGTTGCCATTTCCTTCTCCAGGGGATCTTCCCGATCCAGGTATTGAACCTGGGTTTCCTGCATTGTAGTCAGATTCTTTACCAACTGAGCTACAAGGGAAGCCCTTTTTGTCTGGCCACCTTTATGCACAACCTATGAGATGGTTGACCCACCTGAAGCTGCTTCAGAGTCCACGTTCAGAGAATCAGCTGTTCTCGGTGAATCACCTCTGATGGATCACCCTCTGTGATTCGCTTGCTTGGCCCGGTGCAAATGGGAGTTTAAGTCCCTGCTACCTAATTAGCAAAGAAACGTCTGTTTTATGTCTGTGTTACTTGCAGGGCCTTTCCATTACTTAACCAAGTCAATAAAGAAACCAGTGTTTCCCAATTAAGATTTTTGCTTTTTTCTGGTTCTAAATTCGTTAACTTCTGTAACACGGCTCCCATGCTCTCATACCTTGGCGGGGACTAACCACCCAACAGGCTGACTCATGGCTGCTGCCCTCGTTTCCACTCTGGTTTCTATGGAAATAGACATCAGCTGGCTCAAAACAAGGTGAGGGCTCTGAGACACCTCCTGATTCCAAGGCATTTACAAACCCTATTTGTCCACCATCTGTTGCCATGGAAACAGATGCAGAAAAGGCCAACCAGTACTCTACAATAAATTTTTTTCTCTTATCTATTTTTTTTTTTTAACAAATACCAAAGCAGTGCATGGCTTTTTTCCTGTTATCACAGATTTTTGGAATAGTACATCTTATGTAGTGAGACATGTATATTTCTAATTTTGACCTCTTTGTTAAATCCTTATACTCAAGTGCGTTCTGCATTATTTTAAAAATTTTATTTAATAACTTGTTTCTACTTACCTAATCAAGTCACTTTCAGTTAGGCATTCAAAGATGACACAGTGTCCTAGGCCTGGGAATGTGACTAGAAGAAAAACAGTACATGAGCTGCCATCCCTTCTAACTTTCTAATTCAAGACATCGGTTCTCCAGGTAGTAACCGAGGCCCTTGCTCGTATCACTGTCATTTAGTTGTAAGGGCTCAGGAGCTGTTTGACTCAAATTCAGCCAGTTTGTGTCTAAATTCTGTGTGCCACGTAAGTGATATAAAATATTAAATATGTCTGTGATGTAAAACATAGAAATAGAAGCAGTTTTCTGTTAGTAGTGAGCAAAATGAGCAACGTGTCGTATTCAGTTTTGTAGAATAAGAACTACGAAATGGACAGATATTCTTGAAGCTGTGGTTAGGCGTGGCATATTCAACTTATGATCTACTGCTAAGAGTAGACAGACATTAAGTCACATGTTTGAAAGGGAAAAACAGAGGGAGCCTACTTGAAATAGAAAAAAGCAGAAGCAAAGTGGAAGTTAACATTGCTATGTGGTATGTGGGAGACATGCTACAGGGATTTAGTTATGCAGCCCTTGTTGCCTCTGATTGTGGCTGCTGCTGCTGCTGCTGCTGCTGCTAAGTCGCTTCAGTCGTGTCCTACCCTGTGCGACCCCATAGATGGCAGCCCACCAGGCTCTGCCGTCCCTGGGATTCTCCAGGCAAGAACGCTGGAGTGGGTTGCCATTTCCTTCTCCAATGCATGAAAGTGAAAAGTGAAAGTGAAGTCGCTCAGTCATGTCCAACTCTTAGCGACCCCATGGACTGCAGCCTACCAAGCTCCTCCATCCATGGGATTTTCCAGGCAAGAGCTGATTGTGGCTACTCTTGGGCTTTTATTTTGATATTACCTTTCATGATGGATTCATCTTCTTTTAGCTGCTGTTTATTTGCACTGCCTTTTATTCTCCACCAGTGAACTGTAAGTGCCCCTGGGGCAGGGACAGTGTCAGCTTTGTTCTCCAGGGCACCCTCGGCACCTCGCACGGCACGTGGCACATACTGGCTGTCAGAGAGGGATGCCGACAGGGCGGATGCCCACAGGAGCTCTGATAGCTCCTCTCTGCCGAGAATCCCCCAAAAGAGTAGACACAGGCACGTTCACCTGGCCCAAAGGCACACACCTGTGTAACCCACCACCCTCTGCATCTCAGGAGCCCCACCTTGAGTTCTCGCCCTGTTGTTGACACTTATGTAAAGGGAATCATACAGTGGGAAGCACACTGAGTCTGAACCGTTGGCTCAGTTATATTTGTGACAGGTCCCGTTAGCCTTTGCTAATTGATAAAACCACCCCAAATCTTAATGGCTTAAAAAAAAACAACAGTCTTTTCCTTCCAATTCTGTGGGCTAACTGGGCAGGTTGTCTGTGGTTTCACCCGGACTCCATGCTGTATCTGCAGTTGGCTGGAGGTCAGGTGGGCAGGAAGGTCAAAGTGGTCTCACCCATAGGCTGGTGCAGGGCCAGGCCCCCTCCTCCAGTGAATGTGCTGGGCATCTTCACAGCACTGTCATTGCCAGGCTCTAAGAAGGTGAGGGCCGAAGCCACCGGGCCTCTTGCAAGGGAGTATGCCTGCTGGCCCTAGGGGAGTTGGTGTCTGCAACAGTCCACCATAGTCAGATTTATCTCAGAACAAACCCTTTTAAGGTAGCTTTCATATACAAACAAAATAACTTTGTGGTTTCACACACACACACAAGACTTGACAATAAACAAGAAAGAAGTTCCTTCCATTTAGAGTTTTAGCGATCTAAATTGACATCTGTTACCACCTAAGCCTTACCAGATGGGAAAAGCCAACTGCCTTTTTCAGTCTGAGTCTCCTACTGCCCTCCCCTTACCAGGGTTTACCCTCAGGTGTTAACTTCAGAAACCTAGTTTTCATTTCTACCAAGCAGACAGCAGTGTTGTCAGGGGTGGCGGAATGTCTGTGCCAAGTCTGAGCGGAGGCCTGGTGTGTGTAGTCTGTGCTCAGCCAGTGGTGTCGAATAGCGGGCTGTGTTCTCCGGCTTCATCCGAGTTGATCAAACTTTGGGAATCTTTCAAAAACTGATTTAATGAAAACTCACCTAGTTTACAGGTGTTTATCAGGCACCTCTTTTATGCCAGGAACTAGTCT
Source organism: Bos indicus x Bos taurus (assembly GCF_003369695.1). NCBI lineage: Eukaryota > Metazoa > Chordata > Mammalia > Artiodactyla > Bovidae > Bos > Bos indicus x Bos taurus. The sequence goes on from NC_040077.1 coordinate 118,963,353, forward strand.
TATGTCCTTACTGATCTTTCTGTCTACTTTTCTACTAGTTACTAAGAGAGGACTATAGAAATCTCCAATTATAATTGTATTCTTGCCTATTTTCCCTTTCCGTTCTGTCAGTTTTGCTTCATCTGTTTTGAAGTTCTTTTGTTTGAATCACACGTATTTGTGATTGTTGTATCGTCGCAGTGTTGACCCCTTTATCATTAGGAAAGCCTTTGTCTCCAGTAATGTTCCTGGTATGTTTTCTCTGGCTGATAATAATACAGCAATTTCAGCTCTGTTGTGCTTGCTGTTCACACAGTATATCTTTTTCCATTCTTTTACTTTCAGCCTATCTGTGTCCTGGAATTTAAGTGCTTCTCTTGGGATTTTCCTGGCAGTCCAGTGGTTAAGACTCCAAGCTTCCAGTGCAGGGCATGCAGGTTCAATTCCCAGTCAGGAATCTGAGATCCCACATGCGGTGTGGCACAGCCAAAAAAAGATAAATAAATAAAGTGCTTCTCTTGTAGACAGGCTATAGCTAGATCCTGCTTTTATATCCAGTTTGACAATCTCTGCCTTTGACTGCAGTGTTTGATTAGAGCATTTCTATTCTTAAGCACTTTTTACATACCATGATCTTCACCTGTACAATTAAACATACAATTTAATGATTTTTAGTAAATTTACAGTTGCACTGCTAGCCCCACAATTCAACTGTAGAACATTCCCAGCAACCCAGAAACGTCCCTTAGGCTCTTTTGTAGTCGTGTCCGAATCTTTCGACCCCATGAACTGCAGCCTGCCACGTCCTCGGTCCATGGGTTTTCCAGGCAAGAATACTGGAGTGGTTGCCATTTCCTTCTCCAGGGGATCTTCCCAATCCAGGAATTTAACCCAGGTCTCCTGCATTTCAGGCAGATTCTTTACTGACTGAGCTATGAAGGAAGCCCCCTTTTGTAGTTAATCCCTGTCCATTGTCTCCCTCCCCTCAAGCCCCAAGAAACTACTAATCTGCTTTCTAGCTCTGTTGATCGGCCTTTTCTGGACATTTCATATAGTATGTAGTCTTTTGCACGTGGTGGGTTTCATTTAGTATGATTTTTTTGAGGTTTAACCATATAGAATAAAGCAGTATTTCTTTTTATTGCTGAATAATATTCCATTGTATGGATAGACCACTTTTTGTTTTTCCCTTGATAGACATTTGCATTGTTTTCACTTTTCTGGCTATTATAAATAAGGTTGCTGTGAACATTTGTGAGTAAGTCTTTGTTTGGTCGTACATTTTCATTTCTCTTGAGCAGTTACCCAGGAGTGGAATTCCTAGGTTGTATGGCAGATTTTTGTTTAACTTTTAAAGGAATGGACAAATGTTTTCCAAACTGGCTGTTCCCATTTTTATATTCACGTCAGCCAAGGTATCAGATCAAATCAGATCAGTCACTCAGTCGTGTCCGACTCTTTGCCACCCCATGAATTGCAGCATGCCAGGCCTCCCTGTCCATCACCAACTCCCGGAGCTCACTCAGACTCACGTCCATTGAGTCAGTGATGCCATCCAGCCATCTCATCCTCTGGCGTCCCCTTCTCCTCTTGCCCCCAATCCCTCCCAGCATCAGAGTCTTTTCTGATGAGTCAACTCTTCGCATGAGGTGGCCAAAGTATTAGAGCTTCAGCTTTAGCATCATTCCTTCCAAAGAAATCCCAGGGCTGATTTCCTTCAGAATGGACTGGTTGAATCTCCTTGCAGTCCAAGGGACTCTCAAGAGTCTTCTCCAACACCACAGTTCAAAAGCATCATTCTTCGGCGCTCAGTCTTCTTCACAGTCCAACTCTCACATCCATACATGACCACAGGAAAAACCATAGCCTTGACTAGATGAACCTTTGTTGGCAAAGTGATGTCTCTGCTTTTGAATATGCTATCTAGGTTGGTCATAACTTTCTTTCCAAGGAGTAAGCGTCTTTTAATTTCATGGCTGCAGTCACCATCTGCAGTGATTTTGGAGCCCAGAAAAATAAAGTCTGACGCTGTTTCCACTGTTTCCCCATCTATTTGCCATGAAGTGATGGGACCGGATGCCATGATCTTCATTTTCTGAATGTTGAGCTTTAAGCCAACTTTTTCACTCTCCACAAGAGGCTTTTTAGTTCCTCTTCACTTTCTGCCATAAGGGTGGTGTCATCTGCATATCTGAGGTTATTGATATTTCTCCCAGCAATCTTGATTCCAGCTTGTGTTTCTTCCAGTCCAGCGTTTCTCATGATGTACTCTGCATATAAGTTAAATAAACAGGGTGATAATATACAGTCTTGACGAACTCCTTTTCCTATTTGGAACCAGTCTGTTGTTCCATGTCCAGTTCTAACTGTTGCTTCTGGCCCTGCATACAAATTTCTCAAGAGGCAGATCAGGTGTTCTGGTATTCCCATCTCTTTCAGAATTTTCCACAGTTTATTGTGATCCACACAGTCAAAGGCTTTGGCATAGTCAATAAAGCAGAAATAGATGTTTTTCTGGAACTCTCTTGCTTTTTCCATGATCCAGCAGATGTTGGCAATTTGATCTCTTGTTCCTCTGCCTTTTCTAAAACCAGCTTGAACATCAGGAAGTTCACGGTTCACATATTGCTGAAGCCTGGCTTGGAGAATTTTGAGCATTACTTTACTAGCGTGTGAGATGAGTGCAGTTGTGCGGTAATTTGAGCATTCTTTGGCATTGCCTTTTTTGGGGATTGGAATGAAAACTGACCTTTTCCAGTCCTGTGGCCACTGCTGAGTTTTCCAAATTTGCTGGCATATTGAGTGCAGCACTTTCACAGCATCATCTTTCAGGATTTGGAATAGCTCAACTGGAATTCCATCACCTCCACTAGCTTTGTTTGTAGTGATGCTTTCTAAGGCCCACTTGACTTTACATTCCAGGATGTCTGGCTCTAGGTGAGTGATCACACCATCGTGATTATCTAGGTCGTGAAGATCTTTTTGTACAGTTCTTCTGTGTATTCTTGCCATCTCTTCTTAATATCTTCTGCTTCTGTTAGGTCCATACCATTTCTGTCCTTTATCGAGCCCATCTTTGCATGAAATGTTCCTTTGGTATCTCTGATTTTCTTGAAGAGATCTCTAGTCTTTCCCATTCTGTTGTTTTCCTCTATTTCTTTGCATTGATCGCTGAAGAAGGCTTTCAGGCTCCAATTTCTCCACATCCTCTGCTGTGCTGAGTAGCTTCAGTCATATCGGACTGTTTGCAACCCCATAGACTGTAGCCCGCCACGCTCCTCTGTCCAGGGGATTTTCCAGGCAAGAATACTGAAGTTGCCATGTCCTCCTTAGGGGATTTCTCAACCCAGGGATCGAACCTGAGTCTCTTACGTCTCCTGCTTTGGCACTGGCAGGCAGGTTCTTTCACCACTAGTGCTACCTGAGAAGCCCTCCCACATCCACACCAGTGTTTTTTATTTGTCTGTTGTTTCAATTAATTATAGCCATCCTAGTGGATATGAAGTGATATTACATCATGATTTTTAAATTATTGTTTATTTACTTATATTTGGCTGTGCTGGGTCTTCACTGTTGTGCTCGGGCTTTCTCTAGTTGCAGCGAGCAGGGGCTACTCTCTAATTGCGATGAGTGGGCTTCTCGTGGCAATGGCTTCTCCTGCAGCGCACAGGCTCTTGGGCATGCGGGCTTCAGTAGTTGCCGCACTGGCAGGCGGATTCTTAAGTACTGGACCAGCAGGGAAGTCCCACGCTGCGTTTTTAATCTGTGTTTCCCCAGTTTCTAATGATGCTGAGCATCTTTTTATGTTCTTGCTCAGCTGCATTCCTTTCCTAGGGCTGGTCTAACGAAGTTCTACAAACTGGTTGGCTTCAAACAACAGAAAGGTGTTTTCTCACAGCTCTGGAACCTAGGAGTCCAAAATTAAGGTGTCAGCAGGGCCACACTCTCTCTGGGGGAGCCTGTTCCATGCCTTCTTAGCTCCAGGTGTTGCTGGAGGTCCTTAGCATTCCTTGACTTGCAGGTGTATTTCTCACCTGTGTGTCTTCACATCATTTTATAAGGGCGCCAGTCACATTGAATTAGGGGCCCACCCTACTGCAGTATGACCTCATTATAGCTAATTACATCTACAACAAACCTATTTCCAATTAAGGTCACATTCTGAGGTACTGGGAGTTAGGAATTCAACATATCATTTGTTGTTCAGTCATTAAGACATGTCTTACTCTTTGAGACTCCATGGACTGCAGCATGCCAGCCTTCCCTGTCCTTCTCTATCTCCTGGAGTTTGCTCAAACTCATGTCCATTGAGTCAGTGATGCCATCCAACTATTTCATCCTCCGTTGTCCCCTTCTCCTTCTGCCTTCAATCTTTCTCAGCATCAGGGTCTTTTCCAATGAATCAGCTCTCCAAATCAAGTGGCCAAAGTATTAGAGCTTCAGCATCAGTCCTTCCAGTGAATATTCAGGACTGATTTCCTTTAGGATTCACTGGTTTGATCTCCTTTCAATCCAAGGGACTCTCAATAGTCTTCTCCAACACTGCAGTTCAAAGGCACTCAGCCTTTTTCATTGTCCAGCTCTCACATCCATACATGACTACTAGAAAAACCATAGCTTTGACTATACCGGCCTTTGAAGGCAAGGTAATGTCTCTGCTTTTTAATATGCTGTCTAGGTTTGTCATTGCTTTTCTTCCAAGGAGCAAACATCTTTTAATTTTATGACTGCACCATCCACAGTGATTTTGAAGCCCAAGAAAATCTGTCTCTGTTTCCATTGTTTCCCCATGTATATGACTTGTAAATATATTCTCCCAGAGCGTGACTTGTCTTTTCATTTTCTTAATGGCATCTTTTGAAGTACCCAAGTTTCTTATTTTGATGAAGTCTGATTTACCTACCTTTTTCTTTTCTTTCATGGTTTATGCTTTTGTTGTTGTATCTAAGAACTCTTTGACCAACCCAATGTTTATCAACTTTGGGCACTACTGACATTTGGGGCCAGATAATTCTTTGTTGTAGAGACTATCCTGTGTGTTGTAGGATATTTAACAGCATCTCAGGCCAGTAGGTGCCAGAATTAGTCACCCCACTCCAAAGTAGTGACAACCAAAAATGTTTACAGACATTGCTAAATGTCCCCAGGAGGCAAAATCACCTCCAGTTGAAAACTATTGGCCTAAACTAATATTGCAAAGATTTTCTCCCATGTTTCCCTAAGAGTTTCATAACTTTAGCTCTTACATTTAGATGTAGGACCATTTGTAGTTAATTTCTATATATGATTTCAGGCAAAGATCTAAATTTATCTTTTTACATATGAATATCCAGTTATCCCAATAGAGTTTGTTGAAAAGACTATGCTTTGACCCATTGAATTACTTTGTCAAATTGAAACTCTTTAAAAAAAAAATGGCCATAAATGTAAGCATTTATTTCTGGATTCTAATTTTTGTTCACTTGACCTACATGTCTATCTTTGTGCTAGTACCACATGATCTTAATTATTGTATTTAACTTCATAATAGGTTTTTAAATATGAGTTCTCCAACATTGTTCTTTTTCAAAATTGTTTTATTTAATATTTATTCATATTTAATGTAATTATTGGCATGGTTGGGTTTAATTCTGCTAGTTGCTGTTTTCTATTTATGCGATCTTTGTTCCTCTTTTTCCTCCCTTCCTTTGTTTTAAACAAATACATGTCTTACCCTATTTTGTATTGCACAAGTATTGTTTAGTATACCGTTTTAATTACTCTGTTAGCTTTTTAGCCGTATTTTCCTTTTTCTTTCTGAGTTGGTTCTAGGGATTTCAGTATACAGCTTAGCACAATCTTCTTTGAGTTAATACTGATTTGTTTCTGGTAAAATAGAACTTTGCACCAGTACAGCTCTATTTCTGTTCCTCTTTCGTGCTCTTGTTGCCACATATACTACCTCTATATTTATTATCAACCCAGTATTGTGAGTCTTTGCTTTCAGTCGTCATGAATCTTCTAAAGAAATTCGGGGGAAAGCGTCCATCTCTGTGCCTGTCCACATGTTTAGCATTTTCAGTGTCCTTCGTTCCTTCCTGTGAAGTTACCATCTGACGCCGTTTCTCTTTTGCCTGAAGCACTGCCTGTAGCATTTCTGTAACTCAAGTCTGTTATATTCTCTTAGTTTTTAAAATCTGGAATTGTCTTTATCTCACCTTCATTTTTGAAGGACAGTTACACTGGGTATGTTTTTTCTCGCTTTGACTATGTCGTTGTCTCTGGCTTCCTTTGTCTTTGATGAGAAGCCAGCTGTTAATGGTACCTTTTATCATTCTTTCCCTGAAAGTGCTTGTTTTGCCCTTGCTGGAACTTAAGATTCTTTTCTTCAATTTTGGCTCTCAGCAGTTTGATGATGATGTGTTTGGATGTAGTCTTCTTTGTATTTATCCTTTTTAGGATCCATTGTGTCTATAAAAAGTGGAAGTTAAAGTCTCTCAGTGGTGTTCAATTCTTTGCCACCCCCATGGACTATACCCTGCCGCCAGGCTCCTCTGTCCTTGGAATTCTCCAAGTAAGAATACTGGAGTGGGTAGCCATTCCCTTCTCCAGGGGATCTTCCTGACCCAGGGATCGAACCTGGGTCTCCTGCACTGCAGGCAGATTCTCAGATTCTTTACCGTCTGAGCCACCAGGGAAGTTGTCTTGGATCTGTAAGTTACAGTTTTTCACCAAATTTGGGAAGAGTTCAACCATTATCTATTCAAGTATTTTTTCTGCCCCTTTCTTTCTCTCCTCTCTTCCTAGAGATCCAATTACACATGTATGAGAATACTTGATATTATGTGACAGACCTCTGAGGCTTTCTTTATTTTCTTCAGTGTTTTTTCTCTCTGTTCTTTAAGCCAGATACTTTGTGTTGCTCCATTTTCCAACTGACTGATTCTTCTGTCAGTTCATATCTACTGTTGTACCCATCCACTGAATTTTTCATTTCAGTTATTATACTTCTCAGCTCTAGAACCCCCATCTGATTCCTTTTTACAGGGTCCACTTCCCTGTTTTTCACTTATTTTTAGTATCTTTTTCTTCAGCTCTTGAGCTCATTTTCCTTTAATTCTGTAGACGTTTTCATAATAGCTATTTTGAAATCTTTGTCTGCTAAATCCAACATCTGGGCCCACTCAAAGTTAGTTCTTGGCTACTCAATATTTCCTGAGCGCAAGTCACATTTTTTCTGTTTCTTGGGCCACGTCTGATAATGCCTTTGGTTGAAAACCAGGCATTGCAGATAATACGTTGCAAAGATTCTGGCTTATGTGTTGCTTTCTTGAGAGTTGTTGAGTAATCATTTACCTTGGCTGGTCTCTGTGTAACCTCTCCCCCTGTGGCATGCAGCTCGTGGTGTCTCTGCTTATTACCTTCCCTGACATATGGGTCTCCCTGCATAGTTTCACTGTCAGTGAGAGATTTGGGTAAAGATTATGTTTACCCATCTCAAGTGACCATCTTCTGTGACTTGAGTTACCTGTAGGTTGAAGAATTCATTTAAAAGTCTAGAAAGTTTCCAAGTTCCCCCAAGCTTTTAATTTTCTCTGAGCTCCCTGGGTTTTCTGCACACATCTGTAGTTAACAGTCCGTTGGGGACGCTTGGAGGTTTTATCATCGCAGGCCTTCTGTGGCTCCCTTGCTTCTGGGAATCCCTCTTCAGCTTCTAGCTGGTTTCTTACTTGCCCTCCCCCAAGTCCACACCCTCAGTTAATAAAGCTGTGGATTTTCACTGCCTGAAATAGACAGGAACTTTCCCAGCAAAGCGCCACGCTTGCCCCACGTGCAGTAGCACTTACCCAGTGAGCAGTTGTGATCTGCCACTGGTCATTTTCCAGTGTCCTGAAATGATCGTTTTTAATAAATTTGTCACATTTTGTGCTTGATGTGTGTAGAGGGGAATTGCCTGACCTACTCATTTTCCTTTACCAGAAGCTGTCCGGGCGTGGCAGTAAGCAAAATAGATACCTTATCAGGAGAAAGCAGACCTTAGACAAATAAGGAAATAGAAATGTAATATTTCCTTACTTTTTCAAGCGGTGGTAGGTGCCTCAAAGAACAATAAAAGTAAGAAGGACTTGAGGGAGAAGCCCCAAGGTAGACCCTGGGGACAGCGAATGTCAAGGTCAAAACCTCCTGGGGACCCACAAGAAATGGGGAGGGAATAGGATACAGAGTCAGAGGATGGGGTCAGATCACCTGGAGCCTTGAGAAGGACATTAGCTCTTTTTAAAAATTTTTATTTTTAACTGTAGGATAATTGCTTTATGTTGTGTTGGTTTCTGCCTACAACAACGTGAATCAGCCTTAAGTATATATATGTATTCCCCTCCCCCTTAAGCCTCCTTCCCACTCTCTCCATCCCACCCCTCTATCTCATCACAGAGCATCGAGCTGAGCCCCCTGTGCTATACAGCAGCTTCCCATCGTTAGCTATCTGTTTTACACATGGTAATGTATTTAAGGACATTAGCTCTTTTTCTGAGAAGAGGGAAGTTGCTGGAAAATATTAAGTGAAAAGTGACATTAGCACTCATCTTGTGTTAAAGGGTCACTCAGAGTGCCCATTGACCGCATCACAATGAGAACTGCAGTTGCCAGCTGAATACAAGAAGTCATTAACAGGGCTTGGCATCTGTGTCCTTGAACTGAGCTTTGAGGCACTGGGACCAGGTACCTGTGGACCTTGTGAATTTCTTGGCTGAAGTGGCATCTGGGCTTAACCGAACATCATTCATCTTAGAATCAGGGACCCTCATTGAGGTCTGGACTCTGCCGTATACAAGATTCAGTTTCTCTAAATGAGCCAGCTGTCTAGTGTCTAACATGTGTGGTCAATAAGTGGCTCTAAATCAAGTGTAGTAAGTATTAGTCACTCAGTCATGTCTGACTCTTTGTGCTGTAGCCTGCCAGGCTCCTCTGTCCATGGAATTCTCCAGGCAAGAATACTGGAGTGGGTTGCCATTCTTTTCTCCAGGGATCTTCCTGATCCACATATCAAACATGGGTCTCCGGCATTGCAGGAAGATTCTTTACCATCTGAGCCACCAGCAAAGCCCAAAAATCAAATGTGGACATTCACAAAAACTGAGATTCTTAAATTGCCCACTTGTCCAGGTACCTGTACTCTTTCAGTGGCTCCGGAATCTGGTTTTACCTTCTCCCTCATCCTTTGCCATCATCCTCCAGACACTATGGCTCATGGTTCTAAAAGTCACTTTCATCTTCCCCTTCATTTCCTTTTTCTGCTCCACATCCTGACTTAAGCCTCAGTCTCCTCCCTTCCCAGCCTTTCCTGCATGTGGCCACCAGACCATCTTCCCAGAACAGGGCCTGGATCACGCAGGGCCATGATCATTTTGTTCTTAAATTTTGGAGCACTTTCAACTTACCAGAAAGTCCAGAAACTAACCTGACCGCTGTGGCTCCATCTCTTCCCTGCTCTCCTCTCCCACCTTCCCCAGAGTTAACCACCTTTCGGAACCTGGTGTGTAACATTCCATGGGCATTCTGTGCTTCTATAATATCTTTATGTCTCCCTTAACCGTGTACACTATTGTTTTGTGGTTTTCAGTTTTACATAAATGGCATAATGCTCTATGAATCATTTACCAACTTGCTTTTTTTCATTCAACATTACATGTTAGAGATATGTTCATACCAAGATGTGCCGCCCTAGTTCATCCTCTTAACCCCTGCACAAGGGTCTTGTCTTTATTACCAATAGATACTGCCACTTTGCTCTCCAAGGTGGCTCAACCCATTTTTGCTTTCACTCGATTCCTTCTTAAAAACATTCCCATGCCCGTATCATCTAAGAAAATTAAGTTGCTAACGGTGGTATTCAAAGGTCCACTCCATTGAGACCCTAGTCAAGGTTTATATTTTCTCTCTCATTACTAGCTTTGTTTCTTCATCTGTAAAGATAAAGATAATTACTACTGAATTGTTGAGATCAGTGAATTAGTCTGTGGCACACAATGAACACACAAAAGTGGATAGTTTCCATTTCTTCCTTTGTGTCTGTATAATATCCACTTGTGCCTTCTGGAGCTATGCGGAGTAAGTATAATCCAGAAAAGCTGGGGGTGGGGGGTGGGTAAGGGGACATGTTAAAGCCAAGGCTAGGACACTCTCTTGATCTGCTGATATCTCACTGTTACAGCCCCTGGGGTCTTGAATCACATTCTTGTCTCCTTTCATGGGTGCATTTGATCGTATGTGCTGCCCGTGTCCTCATTTCAAGTCCAAGGTAAGAGGAGCCAAGCACAGAAGCCTCTCTGTAGCCCCAACAGACCCTGGAAATGACAAATACTTAATGGGAAAATAGCAAGTGTTTGAATCTCAATACAGAGAAAGTGGTTCCATAATCAGCCTGCCAGGGTTTGAGCCCAGCCCCTCCTCTCACCAGCCATGTGGCCAAGGGCACACGGTTCAGCACCCCAGGCCTCGGTGTTCTCACCTGTAAAGTACAGCTATAAATATCCATTTCATCAGGTGGTTGGGAGGATCAAATGAAATGATCTACGTGAACTACTGGCACAGACTCAGAGCTTGTTAGTCAGTTTTGACATTTCAGTATCATCTGCTAGAGTGGAAGTCCCTGGTGCGGTGCCTGGCCAGGGCTGGAGCCTGTCAGCGGGTGGCCAGGATGGAGCTGGGGGTGGAGAATGGGGAAGAAGGGGTTGGATACCCTCAATGGGTGAAAGGAGGGGAGGGACACTGTTCCCAGAGCAAACTTCTCGTAACAGCCAGCCTGTGAAAAATTTTCTTAACTCTTCATAAATTTCCCTGTTTTTCCTAAAATACCAAATTCAGATTCCTAATCAACCCCGCCACAAACACATCCTCCCTACCGAGGGAGCTTGAGAAATAATGACAAATCCTTACTTTTCAAATCTCCTTCATCTAGTTCTTTGAGGACTTTGAAGTTCATCTAAACATTATCTCAGAACTTGACATGGTTTATAGAATAAGAGTTTTTCCCTGTGACTTTGCTTGCTGATGTACCTTCATTGTGTCAGATACGTTTCCATATCTGGGGTGGTGGTTTCTGCTTATTAGCTAGCCCCTCCCTAGTCACTCAGGATTGAGGAGGGACACACCCAGACTCGAGATGTTTTGATTCCCCAAGTGCCAGGTCCACCCCCGCATGTCTTGAGCACACTTAGCGACTCCTGTTTAGAAGGAACTCAGGACTTCCCTCATGGTGCAGTGGATACGAAACCGCCTGCCAGTGCAGGGGACACAGGTTCCATCTCTGGTCTGGGAAGATTCTATGTGCCTCACAGGAGCAACTAAGCCTGTGCACCACAGCTACTGAGCCTGGGTACCACAACCACTGAAGCCCAAGTGGCTGGAGCCTGTGCTCCACTGCAAGAGAAGCAACCACAGTGAGGAGTCCATGCACCACAACTCCCGCTCTCTGCAACTAGAGAAAGAGTACCCTCACTCTCTGCAACTAGAGAAGGCCCTTGCAAAGCAACGAAGCCCCAGCACAGCCAAAAATTTAAAAATAATTAATTTTTTAAAATTAAAGAAGGAACTCAGTTACCTGAGTCCTCTTGTCTGCCTTCAGCACGGTGTCTAGACACTGCTGTGATGGTGGCTCCCTTTCTCTGTCCCACCAAATCTTTCTACTGTCTTTGACTTCCAGAGGTGTTGATCCTCCCAGTCGCCTCCGATTCTCTGTGTTAACATATTTTTGTAAGCTCGGCCTCTCTCTCGGCTTCTGTGGCTCAGCAGTAAAGTATCCACCTGCGATGCAGGAGACACAGAAGACACGGGTTTGATCCCTGGGTTGGAATGAGTCTCCTGGAGAAGGAAATGGCAACCCACTCCAGTATTCTTGCCTTGAGAATCCCATGGACAGTCGAGCCTGGTGGGCTGCAGTCCGTGGGATTGCAAAGAGTCGGACTCGACTGCAGGACTAACACTTTCATTTTCTTTTTCACTTTCTCTCAGAGCAACACGACTGTCATTTCCACATGTCTTGTCATTTTCACGTAGACTTCAGGGATGTTTAAGCAAGCACATTAGGCAGCTAAAGCCTTGGACTAGAAGAATCAAGGAAGTGAAGGGTGTTACGGATTATCTGGTTCCTATAATGTGGTTAGTTAATGAACTGGGCTGGTTGTCAAACCAGCTGTCATTGCCCCCCAGGAATGTCATTTTGTGGATGGGAAGTTGCTGTTTAGACAGCTCAGCCACAAAACGAGTCCTCCAGGGCTCAGAACCTCCTTGCATCCGCAGTCCTGGCACACACGTAAAATAAAGCTGCAAAATTGGAAAAAAATCCATTCTGCTAGGGGAAATAGGTTGATTATACTGCCTACCTGGTCACCTTGGTCCACCCTTTCTCTCCCATGTGGAGTGTTTTTTCCTTATTTTTACAAAGAGCAAGATTTCCAATTCAGGGTTCTGAGAAGGTATCTCAAGTTTAAACTGCTGCTAGAAGTCCTATAATTATTTCAAGTGGAAAATACACTCGATACTTTCGCTTGTCATATGTAAAACCACTTGAATACATTCTGCGCTCTGCATTGTATCTGCAAGAATCTGAGTTTTCAAATGCATTTAGTGGTCAACCTTAGTTTTGCTTTCAGGCCAACTGCTTAGAATCTGGTTTGTCTGGAGTATTATGTATCTAAAGCCTTCAGTTAAGAATCTTGTAGTGTCATAAGATCACCGAGCCACTATGGGGAAGCTTCGTATTAGAGCATCTAAATTCATCTCAGCTCAAGTGCCTTTTTTATTGAGGCATTCTTAATTTCTTGACGTGATCAGTTATCCTTGGGCTCTCCCTTTAGTAATCTGATGCATTCTGCCCAAGTACATAAAGACCAGTAATGTTAGTAAAATTCCTCCCGACAATGGTATTTAAAACCCACCCTAATGAGGCATTTATTCTCCAAGTGCCCCTTATCCATCACCTGCTTACTTCACAGAGTAGATTGCAAAATATGCGTCGTTTGGAATTCACAAGCAGCCGGGGGAAGCCAGCAGTGTGGCTGGTACTGTTTCTAAACAAATGAAACCCACTTCAATCGGGGGGAAATGGTGGAAAGTAGTCTCTCCTGTTCCAGAGAGAAGGCTGACGCTGTGAGGTCATCCCTGAGTGTCTCCTAGGTGTGCCCATTTCAGAAAATTCTGACACGTCCTCGGTGGTTCCACCCACTCGGCCCCAACACAGGTGGTCCCAGTGCCCTGCTTTCAGCAGGCATCAGTCCTATGGGCTCTCTCTTTGCGTTTCCCACCACACCTCGTGATCTCCTCTGCCTTCCCGAACCTCCCTCTGCATCTGGTTTCCCAAGTGTTGCTGGAAACAGACAAGTATTGAATTAAGCTCTTGCCTCAATAGTATTGAAGTTAAAGGGCTTCCTGGTGGCTCAGTGGTAAAAAATCTGCCTGCCAATGAGGAGATGCAGGTTCTATCCCTGGATAGGGAAGATCCCCTGGAGAAGGAAATGGCAACCCACTCCAGTATTCTTGCCTGGGAAATTCTATGCACTGAGGAGCCTGGGAGGCTGCAGTCCGTGGGGTCGCAGAGAACAGACTCAGGGACTCAACAGCAACAACTCTGTCTAATAGTACCTTCCAGCTCATTGAGTACAGCCCCTTTCCTTCTGTCTTTACGTTTCAGGAGTCTTGACAATGCCTCCGTTTCCTTTTTGCTGATATCAGTGTGTTTCTTAGAAAAACCATGACAGTGACTTCTTTATGTCTATACAGTATATGGAAAGCTTAAGAAATTTCCTTAATCAGTAAGTCCTGATTTTAAAGGGGCAGGACTTTAAATGATCTCATTTGCTGGAGGGAGAAGCTCAGGCACTGATAAGAATCAGGTCTAATCAGAGCCTCACTGCTAACTCTCTTAACCAGGAGCTAGCTATTCATTTAATAATGACTTTCACATCCATTTTCTTACATTTCTGCATCTTACACTAACATGATATTCTTGAAAGCACCCAGTGTATTTGCCTGTATGTTGGCAATAGAAAAACTGTGGCGGAAGAAGCAAAGTCTCCAGGTGGAAGCAGGCTGGCTGAGGTACCCTGGTTCTTTCTCGGGCCCCACACTTGCATATGACACTGTGACTTAAGTCCACTTCTATTACAGAGTCGTATATATTAGGGAGCCAATGTAGAAGCTGTCCTGTGTTTTCCAAAATTTATCAGTTACCAATGAATTTAACTATGAAGTACTTTTAATTTTTTTTAAAAAGCATCAATTTGCTTTTTTTAAAAAAATTGAATATCTCAGTGAATCTCTTACTAATTTGTTTTTTAATTAATTTATTTTTTAAGAAAAATAATCACTTTACAGAATTTTACTGTTTTTTGTCAAACATCAACAGGAAGCTAGTAAGTCAGGCTTTAACTTATGATCGAGAATATGTTTGTTGATTTGTGTATTTGCAAGTGAGTGTCTTACATACGTACTTGTTGTCCAGAGTAGAGAAATACTTTTGCTGGTGTTGATTAAGCTTAGCCATTGACCTTTTATTTTTCATTGAAATGGAATGTGGACATTTGTTTTGTTTCTTAAGGTCTCCTATTTCATCCTGGCAGGGAAGTGGTGTATCACCAATACCTCTGTGAAACTGTGATTCACGTGCCTATTGCCAGCTGGTGCCTCCACGGCTTCATTCCCTAGAAAAGAAATGAAATCCTACTCCACCGCCCAGCACCCGTAGCCACTCACTCTGACCACAGAGCCCAGTGCTGTCGTCCACAAAGAGCAATCATTTTCCTAAAATAGTCATATAATGTACACAATATTTGATCACCAAGATGCTGGTGTTTTAAGTAAAGCTAAACTTGAAGCCCGGGCAGCAGTAAAACCTTACCTGGCTGTCCCAGACCTGACCTCGGGTAGGGCCTCACATAGCATTACCTTTAAGGAACCCCGAGTGAAATTTCAGGATGGCGGGTACACCACACTTGGCAGAGCTGCCAACTCAGGTGAACAGCAAAAGAAGGCAGTAGCCCTTGTGTGGAGAATGATCAGGACAAGGGGCTGAATGACCATGAACCTGGTGTTCCAGTTCAGTCAAGAATGGGTTCTCCATCCACGATGAGACAGGATGGATGGAAAGAGAGAGGACAAGACGGGGCAGGGGTGGGGTGGGGGGATTGGGAGAGGAATGGGGGGGTAGGGGGTGCGGATCCAGCCCTTGGCCCTCCTCTCCCCTCTCTCTGCCCCATTGTGCTCAATCTCCACCAGGCACTAAGGTCCAGCTTGCGCCTCCCTGAAAACAGGCTTCTCTGCAGGGCCCCAGGTCTTGAGTCAGAAAGTTCTGGGTGGAAGGGGACTGCCCTGAGCTTAGAGTCCAGACCTCCCCCTCCAGGCCAGGCTCTCCCTGTGGGCTTGTCACGCCTCTCCAGCTCAGGTTCCACATCACACAAAGCAGGTGTCGTGAAAGGAACCCCCACGGAGTCCTTGTGAGAGCTGAGGTGGAGTGATGTGGAAGTGCACGGTGGCTTCCTCCATGCTCGCATGTAAGCTGGAGTGGGTAGTGTTTCCTCAGCAGCCCCCGCAGCAAGTAAGACAGCGCGGAGGGCGAGGACACGCTCCCGGGTGGACTGGAACCTTCCTGAGTCTGCTGGTTCTGGTCTGCTCTGGGGGCCACATAGGACAAGTCGAATCCCCTTTTCCTAAGACAGCCTCCCCTGCCCCACCCCGGGGTGACAGGATCTAGTGGTGGCAGGTGGCGCTGACTGACTGTGTGGTGAAGAGACCTGTGGAGACAGGGGTGCGCCCTGGAACAGCCTCTCTGCCCCAACCCCTCAAAGGCAGTCCCCATGGGAACCGGGGGCTTTGGCATCTTTTCGAAACTGACTCAGATAAATCACATTCACCAAAATGGTTAGGAATCAGCTTGGAAATAAGGACGGGTACTTAGGTTTGCAGAGCAGAGCTTCCTCTTCCTGTTGGCAAGTTTTAGAGGAAGCAAATTCCACGTGGTTGAGTGGGTGAAGATTCAGGAGAAGGCCTGGCTTGAGGATGTCAGGGACCCTTGTCACCCAGACATGCCGGCCTGGGGCAGCCCTCTGCCCTGAGAGTGCCGGGTCTTGGGCCTGCTGCCCCTCCAGGGCCTCTTCCTTCCTCTGGCCTCACTTCACAGCAGGCCAGCTCCCCTCACATGGACACATTCTTTCCTTGGATTCTACCTCAGTCAGGTGACGGGATGGTCAGTTTCGTATTATTTATTTGTTTATAGCTTATTTTAATTCATGTATTTATTTGACTGCCCCGGGTCTTACTTGCAGCACGTGGGCTCTAGTTCCCTGATCAGGAATCAAACCTGTGCCCCCTGCATTGGGAGCATGGAGTCTTAACGACTGGACCACAGGGTAAGTCCCTGGTCTGTCTTGTATGGATCTTCATAATTTAACCTACAAAGGACAGTGTGGTCTCCGAAGTGCTGGCAGGGAATGGAGGAGAGTACCACAGCTTCCCCAGTGCCAGCTGGCATTTGATTAGACGCAGGCTGGGGACGGTTCATATATACTCTGTTCAGTTCAGTCACTCAGTCGTGTCTAACTCTTTGTGACCCCATGGACTGCAGCACGCCAGGCCTCCCTGTCCATCACCAACTCCCAGAGTTTACTCAAACTCATGTCCATGGAGTCAGTGATGCCATCCAACCATCTCATCCTCTGTCTTCCCCTTCTCCTCCTGCCTCAATCTTTCCCAGCATCAGGGTCTTTTCAAATGAGTCAGTTCTTTACATCAGGTGGCCAAAGAATTGAAGTTTCAACTTCAACATCAGTCCTTCCAAGGACTGATTTCCTTTAGGATGGACTGGTTTGATCTCCTTGCAGTCCAAGGGACTCTCAAGAGTCTTCTCCAACACCATCATATATATACTATTACTATATATTATTATTATCATATATACTACTACTTGGTTTTTAACTCCTCTTTTTGTATATTTGAAAACTTTTTTTTCAGATCATTGTAGATTCACATAATAATAGAGAAAAATCTTGTATACCTTTTACCCAGTTCCATCCACCGCTAACATCATACAAAACTACAGTATAACAACCACCAGGGTATTAACACGGATGCATTCAAGAGCCAGAAGATTTCTATAACCACCAGATCCCTTTTACAGTCACATCCCATTTACTCCTTAAACCCTGGCAACCACTAACCTGTTCTCCATTTCCAGAGTTTTGTCATTTCGAGAATGTTATGTAAATGGAGTCACACAGTATGTAACCACTAAGGACTGGCTTTTTTCATACAACGTATTTCACTGGAGGTTCATCCAGGTGCGTGTGTGGTCAGTAGCTCGTAGTGTGGCTGGACCACAGTTTGTTTAACATTCTCCTGTGGCCGAACGTCTGTTGTTCCCAGGTTTTGGTTTTTACAGATAAAGCTGCTGTGAACATTCATATGCAGATTTTTGTGTGACAGTAAGTTTCCATTTCTCTAGGATAAATGCCTAAGAGCACACTTGTGGGTTGTATGTAGTTGCATGTTTAGCTTTTTAAGAAACTGCCAGACTGTGTTCCAGAGTGGCTGTACCAGTTCTGTGTTCCCGCTAGGAATAGATCTACTTTCTCTGCATCCTCACCAGTATTTGATGTTGTTACTCTTTTTTAACTTAGCCATTCTGATAGGTATGGAGTGACTTATTGTGGTTTTAATTTAGGTTTTCCTAATCACTTCATGGGAAACAGATGGGGAAACAGGGGAAACAGTGTCGGACTTTATTTTTGGGGGCTCCAAAATCACTGCAGATGGTGACTGCAGCCATGCAATTAAAAGACGCTTAGTCCTTGGAAGAAAAGTTATGACCAACCTAGATAGCATATTCAAAAGCAGAGACATTACTTTGCCAACAAAGGTCCATCTAGTCAAGGCTATGGTTTTTCCAGTGGTCATGTATGGATGTGAGAGTTGGACCGTGAGGAAAGCTGAGCGCCGAAGAATTGATGCTTTTGAACTGTGGTGTTGGAGAAGACTCTTGAGAGCCCCTTGGACTGCAAGGAGATCCAACCAGTCCATTCTGAAGGAGACCAGCCCTGGGATTTCTTTGGAAGGAATGATGCTAAAGCTGAAACTCCAGTACTTTGGCCACCTCATGCAAAGAGTTGACTCATTGGAAAAGACTCTGATGCTGGGAGGGATTGGGGGCAGGAGGAGAAGGGGATGACAGCGGATGAGATGGCTGGATGGCGTCACCGACTCGATGGACATGAGTCTGAGTGAACTCCGGGAGATGGTGATAGACAGGGAGGCCTGGCGTGCTGCCATTCATGGGGTCACAAAGAGTTGGACACACTGAGCGACTGAACTAAACTGAATTGAATGGTGAATGATGTTGAGCATTTTCTTGTGCTTATTTGTCATCCACATGTCCTCTTTAGTGAAATGTCTCTTCATATATTTGCCCATTTTCTAATTGGATTGTTTGGGGAACTTACTGTTGAATTTTGAGAGTTCTTATATATAGATACTAGTCCTTTTTCAGATACGTGGTTTCCAAATATTTTCTCCCTGTCTATAGCTTTTCTTTGTGTCCTCTCAACAGGGTCTTTCAGAGAACAAAAGCTTTTAAAATTTCAATAAAACTCCCATTTATCAAATTTTCCTTTTGTACTTCAAGTATAAGAACTCTTTGCTTTGCCATAGATCCTAAAGATTTTCTTCTGGTTTTTTTTTCTGATGATTTGATAGTTTTACATGTAAGTCCATGGTGCATTTGGAGTTATTTTGTTATATTATAAGGTGTGAGAATTAGTGTAAGGTTCATTTTTTTCCCTGTGCATATCCAGTTGCTCCAGCACTCCTTATTGAAAAGATTGTCCTTCCTCTGTTGAGTTACTTTTGCATCTTTGTCAAAAATCAGTTGGACATATTTGTGTAGGTCTGTTTTGAAGTTCTCTGTTCTGTCCAGTTGATCTGTATGTCTCTCTCTCTGCCAATATCAAGATTATCAATCGTAATTGTAGTACATGCATCATGTCAACTGGAAAAAAAATGCACAGCCTAAATGTTAAGAGTTATGTTTTATTTGGGACCTTACTGAGGACTATAGCCTGGGAGACAGCCTCTCAGACAGCTCTGAAGAATTGTTCCAAAGAGATAAGGGAGGAGTTTTACTAGACATCTCAAGTTAATGATTTTAGTGCTTTTCTGTGTCTGGGAAGATGCAAGTGTCTGGACTCATTGAAATTACTCCTGTGATAGTCATCTTAACTATGTAGAACCAGCTGCACTGGCTGATAGCTCTATGAGTACTGATGGCTTCCCCGGTGACTCAGTAGTCAAGAATCCACCTGCAATGCAGAAGATGCGGCTGGAGCCATGGGTTCAATCCCTGGGTCAAGAAGATCCCCTGGAGAAGGAAATGACAACCCACTCCAGTATTCTTGCCTGGGAAATCCCATGGACAAAGGAGCCTGGTGGGCTACAGTCCATGGGCTCACAGGAGTTAAATCAAGCTTAGTAACTAGGTACATACACATCCTTCGTTTACTGAAATGGCAGGCAGTGTTCTTTGTCAACAATAATGTCCTGAAATCTAGGAGACTGATTCCTCTCCCTTATTCTTCTTTTTCAAAATTATCTTAGCTATTTGACTTCCTTTGTCCTTCCATATAAATCTTAGAATAGTCTTGGGTCCATCTACAGAAACATCGGAGACTGATTCCTCTCCCTTATTCTTCTTTTTCAAAATTATCTTAGCTATTTGACTTCCTTTGTCCTTCCATATAAATCTTAGAATAGTCTTGGGTCCATCTACAGAAACATCGGAGACTGATTCCTCTCCCTTATTCTTCTTTTTCAAAATTATCTTAGCTATTTGACTTCCTTTGTCCTTCCATATAAATCTTAGAATAGTCTTGGGTCCATCTACAGAAAAATCCTGCTGGGATTTTTATAGAAACTACATGAAACTTAGATATCAACTTGGGGAGAATTGACATTTTAACTGTGTTGGGTTTCTTTTTTCAATATGTATTTATTTATTTGGCTGTGTTAGTTCTTAGCTGCAGCAGATGGGATCTTTGTTGCGTCATGCATACGAACTCTGTAGCTGTGGCGTGTAGGTCCCAGAGCGCTTGGGCTCTGTAGTTGCCAGGCATGGGCTTAGTTGCTCCTCCACATGTAGGATCTTAGTTCCCAAACCAGGGATCAAACCTGCATCCCCTGCATTGCAAGGCGGATTCTTAAATCACTGGACCACCAGGGAAGTTCTATGTTGGGTTTCTAATTCATGAATAAGATTTGTCTTTCCATTTATTTAAACTTTTTTGATTTCTTTCATTAGTGTTTTGTAGTTCTCAGCATACAAGTCCTATATGTATTTGGTTAGATTTATACCCAAGTATTTCTTCCCAGGTGGCTCAAGTGGTAAAGAATCTACCTACCAATGCAGGAGGCACAGGGGTTGCAAATTCGATCCCTGTGTTGGGAAGATCCCATGGAGAAGGAAATGGCAACCCACTCAAGTATCCTTGCCTAGAAAATCCCATGGACAGAGAGGAGCCTGGCAGACTACAGTCCACAGAGTCACAAAGAGTTGGACATGACTGAGCATACATCCACACACTTCTTTTTATGAAGATACTATCATTGTCTAGTTTTGGTACCAGGGTAATGCTAGCTTCATAAAATGAATTAGGAAATATTTCTTCCTCTTCTATTTTCTGGAGAACATTGTGTAGAATTGATGGTCTGTTCAGTTCAGTCGCTCAGTCCTGTCTGACTCTTTGCGATGCCATGGACTGTAGCATGCCAGGCTTCCCTGTCTATCACCAACTCCCAGAGCTTGCTCAAACTCATGTCCATCCAGTCAGTGATGCAATCCAATCATCTCATCCTCTGTTGTCCCCTTCTCCTCCTGCCCTCAATCTTTCCCAGCATCAGGGTCTTTTCCACGGAGTCAGTTATTTGCATTAGGTGGCCAAAATATTGGAGTTTCAGATTCAGCATCAGTCCTTCCAATGAATATTTAGGACTGATTTTTTTTAGGATTGACTGGTTTGATCTCCTTGCAGTCCAAGGGACTCTCAAGAGTCTTCCCCAACACCACAGTTCAAAAGCATCAATTCTTCAGCGCTCAACTTTCTTTGTAGTCCAACTCTCACATCCATACATGACTATTGGAAAAACCATAGCTTTGACTAGATGGACCTTTGTTGGCAAAGTAATGTCTCTGCTTTTTAATATACTCTCTAGGTTGGTCATAGCTTTTCTTCCAAGGAGCAAGCATCTTTTAATTTCATGGCTGCAGTCACCACCTGCAGTGATTTGGACCCCAAGAAAATAAAATCTGTCGTCCTCACTTCGGCAGCACATATGCTAAAATTGGAATGACACAGAGAAGATTAGCATGGCCCCTGCACAAAGATGACATGCAAATTCGTGAAGTGTTCCATATTTTTAGAAACTATTAAACTCCTAGAGGAAAAAATAGGCAAAACACTCTCTGACATAAATCACAGCAGGATCCTCTATGACCCACCTCCCAGAGTAATGGAAATAAAAGCAAAAATAAACAAATCGGACCTAATTAAACTTAAAAGCTTTTGCACAGTGAAGGAAACTGTAAGCAAGGTGAAAAGACAGCCTTCAGAATGGGAGAAAATAATAGCAAAGGAAACAACTGACAAAGAATTAATCTCTAAAATATACAAGCAGCTCCTGCAGCTCAATTCCAGAAAAATAAACGACCCAATCAAAAAATGGCCCAAAGAACTAAACAAACATTTCTCCAAAGAAGACATACAGATGGCTAACAAACACATGAAAAGATACTCAACATCACTCATTATCAGAGAAATGCAAATCAAAACCACAATGAGGTACCATCTCACGCCAGTCAAAATGGCTGCCATCAAAGTCTACAAACAATAAATGCTGGAGAGGGTGTGGAGAAAAAGGAACCCTCTTACACTGTTAGTGGGAATGCAAACTAGTACAGCCACTCTTGAGAACAGTGTGGAGATTCCTTAAAAAACTGGAAATAGAACTGCCTTATGATCCAGCAATCCCACTGCTGGGCATACACATTGAGGAAACCAGAATTGAAAGAGACACATGTACCCCAATGTTCATCACAGCACTGTTTATAATAGCCAGGACATGGAAGCAACCTAGATGTCCATCAGCAGATGAATGGATAAGAAAGCTATGGTACATACACACAATGGAGTATTACTCAGCCATTAAAAAGAATACATTTGAATCAGTTCTAATGAGGTGGATGAAACTGGAGCCTATTATACAGAGTGAAGTAAGCCAGAAGGAAAAACACCAATACAGTATACTAACGCATATATATGGAATTTAGAAAGATGGTAACAATAACCCGGTGTACAAGACAGCAAAAGAGACACTGATGTATAGAACAGTCTTATGGACTCTGTGGGAGAGGGAGAGGGTGGGAAGATTTGGGAGAATGACATTGAAACATGTAAAATATCATATAAGAAACGAGTTGCCAGTCCAGGTTCGATGCACAATACTGGATGCTTGGGGCTAGTGCACTGGGACGACCCAGAGGGATGGTATGGGGAGGGAGGAGGGAGGAGGGTTCAGGATGGGGAACACATGTATACCTGTGGTGGATTCATTTTGATATTTGGCAAAACTAATACAATTATGTAAAGTTTAAAAATAAAATTAAATTAAAAAAAAAAAAGAAAGCTGTTGGTACATATACACAATGGAATATTACTCAGCCATTAAAAAGAATACATTTGAATCAGTTCTAATGAGGTGGATGAAACTGAAATCTACTATACACAGTGAAGTAAATCAGAAAGAAAAACACCAATACAGTATACTAATGCATATATATGGAATTGAGAAAGATGGTAACAATGACCCTATATACAAGACAGCAAAAGAAACACAGATGTAAAGAACAGTCTTTTGGACTCTGTGGGAGAAGGCAAGGGTGGGATGATTTGAGAGAATAGCATTGAAACATGTATATTATCATATGTGAAACAGATCACCAGCCCAGGTTCCATGCATGAGACGGTGCTCAGGGCTGGTGCTCAGGGCTGGTGCACTGGGATGACCCTGAGGGATGGGATGGGAGGGGGGTTCAGAATGGGGAACACATGTACACCCATGGCTGATTCATGTCAATGCATGGCAAAAACCACTACAATATTGTAATTAGCTTCCAATTAAAATAATTAAGTTTAAAAAATAAAAATAAAACCTGTCACTCTTTCCATTGTTTCCCCATCTATTTGCCATGAAGTGATGTTACTTTTTTTTTTCAAAAGTTTGATAGAATTCTCCAGTGAAACCATGTGGGCCTGGAGATTTCTTTGGGGGAGATTCTAAAATTATGAATTCAATTTTCTTAATAGTTATAGGATTACTCGGGTTATGAGAGTGTAATAATTTGTGTTTCTTATCTAAATTGTCAAATTTATATACAGTTGCTCATAGTAGTCCCTATTATCCTTTTTTAAAATTTATTTTTAATTGGAGGATAATTGCTTTACAATGTTGTGTTGGTTTCTGCCATACAACAGTGTGAATCAGCCATAAATATACATACCCCCTTCTCTTGAACCTCCCTCCCACCCCTTTTGATGTCTGCAGGTCTGTAGTGATAGCTTCTATTTCATACCTGATATCAGTAACTTACGTCTCTTTTCCTTTGTCAGTCTCACTAGAGTTTTGACAATTATATTCATCTTTTCAGAGCCAGCTTTTAGTTTCACCAATTTTCTCTTGTTTTTCTGTTTTCCTTTTCATTGATTTCTGCTCTTCTCTCTATTCTTGCCTTCATTTTGCTTGCCCCGGGTTTACTTCGTTCTTCCTTTTCTATGTTCTTGAGACGTGCTGGGTTTTTTTAAATTGTTGTTTTAATCTTTATATTTATTTATTTATTTGGCTGCGCTGAGTCTTAGTAGCAGCACATGGGATCTTCGGTCTTTATTGCGGCGTTCAGGATCTTTTTAGCTGCAGCATGTGGGACGCAGTTCAAACCCAGGTGCCCTGCAATGGGAGCTCGGAGCGTTGGCCACTGGACCACCAGGGAAGCCCCAAGACTTGGTTTCTTTCATTTGTTTCCAAAGTGCTTGTGACTGCTCACTGAAGCATTTTTATGATGGATCCTTTAAAATTTTTTCAGAGAATTCTAACATCTCTGTATCCTGATATTGGCATCTATCGTTTTTCTCTTAATTAAGTTTGAGAACACTCTGATGTCTGGTATGATGAGTGATTTTTTTATTTAAACCCCAATATTTTGGATACTATGTGATGAAACTTTTGTCTTATGTAAATCTTCTGTTTTATCTGGCTTCTTCTGACGCTGCTCTGGCAGGGGAGCAGGGGCTCCTCTTCATTACTGTTAGAAGTGCGTAAAAGTCCAGATTCTGCCCCTGGTCCCTGTGGAGACCCAGTGGAGGGGGAGCGGGGAGGAGACTCCTCGTTAGTGCAGAATGGGGGTGGGAGTTCTCCATCCCTACGAGGCTTCTGCCATAGGAACGGCGCGTTACTGCTCCCCACACGGCCCCCCGACACCGCAGGAGCATGGAGAAACAAGACAGTGGTGGACATCTTGAGTCTCACCAGGGCTCCTCTGACCCCATCCCCAGCTGGAGGACGGGACATCCCATTACCGCCGAGTTGGGGTGGAAGTCCAGGCTCTCCACCGGGTCTCTCCTCTCCCTGGTGCTGGGATGTGGGGGTGGCTCATTACCGCCCAGCAGGGTTGGAACTCCCCCTCCCTACTTGTCCTTCTCTGATATCACCCCCCCACACAGTGATATCACAGCCAGGCGAGGGCAGAAGTCTCGGCTCCTTTGCTGGTGAGCTTGGGGGTTGGTTGGGCAGGAGGGGTGGCAGCGTTTGCTCCGGTGTCTGCTTAGTGTCTAAAAGTCCCATCACACTGGGCACCCCCCTTTGCTGGTTCTTTGGCTAGAGAGGGCAAGCGTTTGTCTTCCCATTCTCATTTCTGGGTTGCTGCCTTTTTCAACGCCAAGTCTAGAATCTCTAAGGCAAAAAGTAAAGCCGGGAACTCACCACCTTTCATTCCTTGTGTTCCAGAACAGCCAGCCAGTCTGCCTCCTCCTCGCCACCTTTCAGAGTCTCCTAGGTTTATTTGGTACATAATGTCCAGTATTTTTGGTTTTGCTTAGAGGGAGCAACAAGGGAAAACATGTCCATTCCTTCTTCTCGGAAGCAGAACAACTCTTATCTTTTTATTGAGTTTTTTCACTTAGAGACTGTAAACTTCATGAGAAGAACAAGCCTACAGTATACAGTTTTGTATCCCCTGTAAGGCCTGTGCATATGGAGGGGCTTAATAGTTATTTGTAGGCCGGCTGGTTCACACGGTCTTGACCTCACAGAGAAAAACATTCTGAGAACTGTAGCTAGGAGAAACCGTTCAATAGCATCTTGTTGAATCCGTTCCCACCTGTGGCTGTGGAAGTGGTCATTAGACACGAGACATCTTAAAGAGGTGGGTTGGCATTTTCCTTTTCATCTTCATGGAGGTCATGAGCAGAGGGCGTTCTGCCCTTGAGACCCTTGAAATGCCAACCCAAGGCCTTCCCATTTCATGACAGGTGGCCGCTCAGAGAGCCACCCTCTGGGGACTTGCCAGAGGGGTCAGAGCTCTCACTTCATGTCTCCTTTGAAACAGGAGGACCATGACACTATGGAAGCCGATCTGGACAAGGATGAACTGATCCAGCCCCAGCTTGGAGAGCTCTCAGGGGAGAAGCTTCTGACCACGGAGTACTTGGGAGTAAGTACCATGTGAAGGGAGTGAGGACCCCATAATAGAAAAGAGAGATGGGCCGTTGATGGACTTAGTGTTTACAGTAACACACGAGGATTTGGCTTGATCTATTATGATACTATGTTTATGAGAAGTTCCATCGTGGCCAACTTGCTTCCAGGGCCCCTAAAGGGCACAGAGGCCCTAGTTACTATCCTAAACAGACCCGCTGGCAAACAGAAGGCGGTTAGAATATAGCTAAAAGGCACACTCTAGAGCCTTCGCAGTGTCTAAAGGTATGCTCGTCCTTGTGTGTGTGCATGCATCCTAAGTCGCTTCAGTCGTGTCCAGCTCTTTGCGACCCTATGGACTGTAGCCCACCTGTCCATGGGACTCTCCAGGCATTCTTGCTATGCTCTCCTTCAGGGGATCTTCCCAGCCCAGGGATCAAATCTGTGTCTCCTGCATTGGCAGGCAGGTTCTTACCACTAGCACCAACTGGGAAGCCCATGCCCATCCTTAGGAGCAGTCATTTACCCATCTAGATTCCTGGGCTTTTTGTGGCTTATCTATGAGAAGGGACGGCTGCTGCAGGTTTGTCAGTCATCAGCACACAGTTCAGTTCAGTTCAGTCGCTCAGTCATGTCCGGCTCTTTGCGGTCCACCCCATGGATTGCAGCACGCCAGGCTTCCCTGTCCATCACCAACTCCCGGAGCTTGCTCAAAGTCATGTCCATCGAGCCGGTGATGCCATCCAACCATCTCATCCTCTATCGTCCCCTTCTCCTCCTGCCTTCATCAGGGGATTTCCCACGGAGTCAGTTCTTCACATCAGGTGGCCAAAGTATTAGAGTTTCAGCTTCAGCATCAGTCCTTCCAATGAGTATTCAAGACTGATTTCCTTTAGGATTGACTGGTTTGATCTCCTTGCAGTCCAAGGGACTCTTAAGAGTCTTTTCCAATACCACAGTTCAAAAGCATCAATTCTTTGGCACTCAGCTTTCTTTATATAGTCCAGCTCTCATATCCATACATGACTACTGGAAAAACCATAACTTTGACTAGACGGACGAGCACACAGGGGATGGCCAAAACCATCAGACCAGATGAAGTCACCCACTGAGGCAGAGGCTGGACAGGGAGGGAGGCGGTGCTGAATACAGAGGGCCCACCAGCATGTTGGGATTAAGGGAAGACAAAAGGTGGCCCCTGAGATGGACAGAAAGGTGAACAGTCAGAGAGGCTTGAGGAGAACCAGGAGACAACAGTGCCATGGAAAACAGGAGGGAGAGATCTTTCCAGATGGGTTGAGTAGTCACTCAAAGCTTTGAGAGGCCTGTGGAGTCACACGTTTGTGAGGGGCCATGATCTGAGCTCCCCAAAGACTCTGCTGCTGTGGGACCCACGGGGAAGGTGTGAGTCGGGGGAGCTACCGATTGGCAGGGAGAGGATGGCAGTGTCACGGAACCTCAATCTGAGAGTGCACGGGTGAGCAGTGGGTGCTCAAAGCTAAGATCTGAAAGGAGGAGCAGATGCAAAGATTGAGGCCAGTTCAGACTGAAGCCCCGTGACGGACAGCTGAGCACATGGGAGTGAAGGCTTTTAAAGGGACTCCTGAAATTCTGATGCTGGTGGTTGACTGGGTCAGTTACATGGACCCTGAAGTCTTCTCAGATTGGGCAGGTCAGCGTTAGAGCTGGGAGCCAGGCTCTCAACAACTGAAGCAGAGACAGTGACTTGGGAAGGAAAAAGATGGTGGGTGCAGGTGCGTGAGCTTTCACAGGGGCAGGCGGAAGCAGAAAGCCTGTCCATTCCCCTTGCTGCCCCACCCAGGCCCTCATCACCTCTCTCTGGGCACTGGTCTCTCTGATCACCTCATTGTTCTTGGAATTTCCAGGGGTTCCCGGCTGGAGCCAGTGTATGCTGGCAGAACTTGAGTTTGGAGGACAGCCAAGGGCTGGGCATGAGGGCATTGTTGGTAAGGGTTTTGGAGTTTACCCTGGATGAGCTGGGAGGTTGTCGGAGGGCGCAGAGCAGGGGAGTGACTCAGTTTGATTCATGTTTTACTACATTAACTTCTGTTTTCACTCGGCTGCTTTGTGAAGAATAGAACATAGAGGGGCAAGAGTGGATGAAAGAAGGGAGATGACGTAGGAGGCTGGGTGACCACTGGCCCCCACTCACGGACAAGCACCACTACCCCTCAGAATGACTCAGGGATCAAAGGACCCTAACTGACCGCAGACAGGTCAAGCGGGGAGGTGCTCGAGAAGGGCGGGGAGTGAGGCACCCGGGTTCTGAACTGTTGATGGAAGTCGTTGAGCCCTGACATCTGGGAGGACGCTGGGTTTGTCAGGAAGGACGGAGCTGCATTGGAGAGGATGTGCATGTTGAAAAGCAAGATGGTGAGAAAAGCAGAAGGCACACCAGTGGGGCTTCTCTGGAGGGTGGTGGCGGAGCTGTTGAGAACACAGCCCTCAGATGCTGGGTCTTCCCAGCACACAAGCAGGGATGTTCAGACGGAAACCCCACCATGGCCCCTTCCCTAATAGCTTTTAGCACCTCTGCACAATGAAATGCCGTGGCTGAGATGTTAACTTGAAGATGTTAACTTGTTAACTGAAGATTTTTAACAGCAACAACAAAAACAAGACCCCGAACATGCTGTGACTCCCAGCTGGATCATGCAGGTTGGCAAGACGCAAAAGGGACAGAGTTTTGAAATCAGCCAGTGGCCCGACTTAATGGCATCCAGAAATGGTGTCACTACCACAGTCTGTAGTTCTAATCTCCTTAATGCATAGGTACTGTCCTTTTTACCAGAAGGAAATATTTAGAAAAGTTGCACGCATGCTTGTTTATCTCATCGGTGTCAGTCTCTTTTCAGTGGCAATGTGAGTGGTAAGAATGAAGTACAGAAAGAACTCAGTACAGAGACGGGAAGCCCCAGTGTATTTGTACTGGGTGGCTTCAAATAACAGAAATGTGTTCTCTCCCAGTTCTGGAGGCCAGAAATCCAAAATTAAGTTGTCCCACAACCTTTCTGGCTCTTGCAGCTTCTGGCGGCTGCAGGCCCTCCTTGATTTGTGGCTGTGAACTTCCATACTGTGCCTCCATCTCCAATAACCTTCTCCTCTTCTCTTTATGTTCCCTCTCTTAAAAAAAAAAAAAAAATTTATTTGCCTGTGCTGGGTCTTAGTTGTAGCACTTGGAATCTTTTTTTTAGTTGCGGCATGTGGGATCTAGTTCCCTAAGCAGGGATCGAACCCAGGCTCCCTGCATTGGGAGCACGAAGTCATAGCCCCTGGACCACCAGGGAAGTCCCTATGTTCTCTCTGTCTCTTATAATGACACTTGTCACTGGACTGAGGATAATCTAAGATACAGTCCATGGGGTCGTGCCAGAGATGGGAGCTGCATTTCCGTAGGGAATGTTCCCCCAAATCACAACTTGTACCTCCCATTCTGATGGGCCAGGGCGATCTATCAAGATCAGTAGAAAAATGTTGATTTTTTTGAAAACTGTATTCAAAAAAATTTTATTGAACCTGAGTCATTTGCTGAACATTCCACAGAATCCTAGAAAAGTCTGACAAGCTGTTTTCTTCCAGAAGTTTATAAAAGAGGACACAGCAGATAAATCTGTGCTGTTGATGAGGGCTGGAGATAACAAGGAGGAATGATCAGGGAGTTGATGGTTCTCGTCCTGTGTGGCTGGCCCAGGGCTTCTCAGACCATTGAGTGTGGGTTCACGTAGAATCTAGGCCCCATCCCAGATCCCCTTACCATAATCTCAGGAGTGGTTATTGTACACACCAGTGACTGAAAAATTGCTATCTATGTTGAAGGTGAGGATGGAGTACGAGGGTACCCCCCCTCTCAGATGTTCTGAGAGTGAAAGGGAGCCCTTTCCTAGGATTCCTGGACTCATGGCTCCTCCCCTTCTGAGCACTGATGGGCTCCCCTGAACCCTACAAGGCCACACTCGCTGCCTGTCTGCACCCCCTCAAGGATAAGCAGACAGCACTGAGCGGGGCAGAGCCTGGGGGCCATGAAAATACTGACGACCACAGGGAGCTCAGAGAGTCCCTGAGAATAGCAGTGGTCACGTCAAATATATCCTTTACTCATAATTCTGGTGAAGAACAGCACCCTTTTATGTTTCTTCTTCAGTAGCAGGGCAAGATTAATGACTTGCCAACTTCTGTGTGCTTGGTGATGTCTAAATTTTTAAAAATCATCCGTACTATGCCAAATGAGTCTTAATTAAATAAGTCTTAATTAATAATTCTTAATTCAGAATTAAGAATGGGAAAGACTAGAGATCTCTTCAAGAAAATTAGAGATACCAAGGGAACATTTCATACGAAGATGGGCTCAGTAAAGGACAGAAATGGTATGGACCTAACAGAAGCAGAAGATATTAAAAAGAGGTGGCAGGAATACACAGAAGAACTATACAAAAAGATCTTCATGACCAAGATAATCACGATGGTGTGATCACTCACATAGAGCCAGACATCCTGGAATGTGAAGTCAAGTGGGCCTTAGAAAGCATCACTACCAACAAAGTTAGTGGAGGTGACGGAATTCCAGTAGAGCTATTTCAAATCCTGAAAGATGATGCTGTGAAAGTGCTGCTCTCAATATGCCAGCAAATTTGGAAAACTCAGCAGTGGCCACAGGACTGGAAAAGCTCAGTTTTCATTCCAGTCCCAAAGAAAAGCAATGCCAAAGAATGCTCAAACAACCGCACAGTTGCACTCATCTCACACGCTAGCAAAATAATGCTCAAAATTCTCCAAGCCAGGCTTCAGCAATACGTGAACCATGAACTTCCAGATGTTCAAGCTGGTTTTAGAAAAGGCAAAGGAACAAGAGATTAAATTGCCAACATCTGCTGGATCATCGAAAAGGCAAGAGAGTTCCAGAAAAGCATCTATTTCTGCTTTATTGACTATGCCAAAGCCTTTGACTGTGTGGATCACAATAAACTGTGGAAAATTCTGAAAGAGATGGGAATACCAGACCACCTGACCTGCCTCTTGAGAAACCTGTATGCAGGTCAGGAAGCAACAGTTAGAACTGGACATGGAACAACAGACTGGTTCCAAATAGGAAAAGGAGTACGACAAGGCTGTATATTGTCACCCTGCTTACTTAACTTATATGCAGAGTACATCATGGGAAACGCTGGGCTGGAAGAAGCACAAGCTGGAATCAAGATTGCCGGGAGAAATATCAATAACTTCAGATATGCAGATGACACCACCCTTATGGCAGAAAGTGAAGAGGAACTAAAAAGCCTCTTGATGAAAGTGAAGGTGGAGAGTGAAAAAGTTGGCTTAAAGCTCAACATTCAGAAAACAAAGATCATGGCATCTGGTCCCATCACTTCATGGGAAATAGATGGGGAAACAGGGGAGACAGTGTCAGACTTAATTTTGGGGGGCTCCAAAATCACTGCAGATGGTGACTGCAGCCATGCAATTAAAAGACGCTTATTCCTTGGCAGGAAAGTTATGACCAATCTAGATAGCATATTGAAAAGCAGAGACATTACTTTGCCAACAAAGGTCCGTCTAGTCAAGGCTAAGGTTTTTCCAGTGGTCATGTATGGATGTGAGAATTGGAATGTGAAGAAAGCTGAGCGCTGAAGAATTGATGCTTTTGAACTTTGGTGTTGGAGAAGACTCTTGAGAGTCCCTTGGACTGCAAGGAGATCCAACCAGTCCATTCTGAAGGAGATCAGTCCTGGATGTTCTTTGGAAGGAATGATGCTAAAGCTGAAACTCAAGTACTTTGGCCACCTCATGTGAAGAGTTGACTCATTGGAAAAGACTCTGATGCTGGAGGTGATTGGGGGCAGGAGAAGAAGGGGACGAGAGAGGATGAGATGGCTGGATGGCATCACTGACTCGATGGACGTGAGTCTGAGTGAACTCTGGGAGTTGATGATGGACAGGGAGGCCTGGCGTGCTGCGATTCATGGAGTCGCAAAGAGTCTGAGCGACTGAACTGAACTGAATTCAGAATTATCCATACCATGCCACTTAATGCTTCCTAAAAAAAGTGCCCTAATTTTAAATATCTTCAATACCTTGGTTAAAGGGCTATAGGTATTTTTCAAAGAATCTCAGTTTTTTTGTTTTTATTTTGAAGTTTAAATTTATTGTTCAGTTACTTTTAACAGTCATAGGTGTGTCTTAAACTAGTTGGGCATGCGTCCTGTGCCAAGTCCCGTGCTGACTGCTTCACACGTCTGATTGCATTTATATAATCTTCCAAACCAACAATGGGGTGAATTCTGCTCACATTGCATGTTATAGATGATGAAGCTGAGACTGAGAAAGGTTGAGGAACATGGTCAAGTGTTATTTGAGCCTGCTCGCTCTTTACCGCTAAGCTGTGCTGTCTTCTGGGAGAGCTGTTGATTTTCCAGTGAACTGTGTTTGAAAGTTTAGAGTCTCTGACTGTATGAAATATTCAAAGTTACTTTATTTTTTTTATTTTTTTATTTTATTTTTAAACTTTACATAATTGTATTAGTTATGCCAAATATCAAAATGAATCCACCACAGGTATACATGTGTTCCCCATCCTGAACCCTCCTCCCTCCTCCCTCCCCATACCATCCCTCTGGGTCGTCCCAGTGCACTAGCCCCAAGCATCCAGTATCGTGCATCGAACCTGGACTGGCATCTCGTTTCATACATGATATTTTACGTGTTTCAGTGCCATTCTCCCAAATCTTCCGTGGAGATTCCTCAAAGTTACTTTATGGTCTAATGCTGTTGTTATTCGGTCACTAAGCCATGTCAATGTCAGACTCTTTGAGACCGCATGGACTGCAGCACGCCAGGCTTCCCTGTCCTTCCCCATCTCCCGAAGCTTTCTCAAACTCATGTCCATTGAGTCGATGATGCCATCCAACCATCTCATCCTCTGTCATCCCCTTCTCCTCCTGCCCTCAGTCTTTGCCAGCATCAGGGGCTTTTTCAGTGAGTTGGCTCTTCACATCAGGTGGCCAAAGTATTGGAGCTTCAGCTTCAGCATCAGTCCTTCCAATGAATATTCAGGATTGATTTCCTTTAGGATTGACTGGTTTAATTTCCTTGCTGTCTGAGGGACTCTCAAGAGTCTTCTGAGAGAATCACCATAGTTTGAAAGCATCAGTTCTGGCACTCAACCTTCTTTATGGTCCAACTCTCACATCTGTACATAACTGCTGGAAAAAGCGTAGCTTTGACTAGATGAACCTTTGCTGGCAAAGTGAAGTCTCTGCTTTTTAATATGCTGTCTAGGTTTGTCATAGCTTTTCTTGAAATTGAAGCGACAGCAACAATTTTTAAGCATAGGCTCAGTTTTCGGGGGGGATGCCTGTTGTCAATGCTAATTTCTCACTTTCCATACTTTCTTATTCCCCCAAGTTCATTTAGTTTTCCAGAGTTCTCTTAGCTGGCTAAAGCAGGAGTCCTGGCCCCACCCCCAGAGAGACTGAGAGTGTGGCCCTGGCCCTGGGAATCTGCATCTTTATTACACCCCTCTGTGCTTCTGCAGCCAGAGTCTGCGCCATGAAACTCACTACCACGTGTGCAGACCTCCAGGTGAATGGGCCTCTGCACGGGAAGTGGGTGCAACTTGCCAAGGGGCAGGGCCCAGTCCCCCAGAGACAGGACAGAAGCTGGGGCGCCTGCAGCTGACCCTGTCTTACTCAGTCAAAACCAAAACCAGGAAAGGAAGGGCTGTAGTTTCCAAGTTTTTTTTTCTTTTTTTCAAATTTGTCTTCGCTCTGGGTTTTTGTTTTATCTTGTGAGTATTTATTTGTTTGGCTGTGCCGGCTATTAGTTGCAGTATGCAGGATCTTTAGTTGCGGCACATGGGATCTAGTTCCCTGACCAGAGATCGAACCCAGGCCCTCTGCATTGGGAGTGCCGAGTCTTAGCCACTGAAGCACCAGGGAAGTCCCTGGGGGTGCTTTCTACTCACATTTCCATCCGTTATTTGTGCTCTGCCTCACCCTGTGGTTGAAAAGTCAGTTGGAACTAACTTAAAATCCATGTTCTGTGAAAACACAACCAAATGAGCAGGGGGAAGATCCCCAACCCCCAAAGATTCCAAGTCCTTTTTCTTTTTCAGTTTGTTTCTGGGATTCCTTTTTCTGATTACAAATGAAGTACGTACTTATTACTGAAAAGCCAAAAGTAAACACAGCGTAAACAGCCACCGTAATAATTCTGTCCGCCCAGCGACAACCACCGCTCCCTCTGTTCTCCTTCCATTTATCTCTGTGTCTTATCTTTCCTTTGTCAGTTGCAATTGAGTTCAACTGCAAAGAGCCAGGAATCCAGCCTTACCAGACCCAAGGCTCATCTTTCGCCTTCCTTCACCCAGACTATCAGGAAGAAGGGAGCATCCAGGTTTTGTGGGCCCTCCAGTCACAGGGTTGTGGAGGCCTTCTGTAAAACAACAGAATATAAAGTTTAGGTATTAAAGCGAGTGTCCAGAGTGAAAATTAGAGAAATAAATCACAAATTCAAATTTTAAGAACTGATGAATCGATAATCAACAAGGACTTACCATATGGCACAGGGAACTAGACTCAGTATCTTATAATAATCTCTAATGGAAAAGAATCTAAAAAGGAATAGATATACATGTAACTGAATCCCTTTACTGTGTACCTGAAAATAACACAACATTGTAAATCAGCTGTAGTTCATTTTTTTTAAGTAGGTAAAGGAGAAAAAAAATGACAGGTACCAACATCAGAAAAATGTTTTATTAACTAGTGGCTTGCCACATGCTGTTGAGGTAATCCGCATGGGTTGGAAAAGAATTTCCAGACACAGAGCATTTCAGAAGGGAGTGATTTTATTAAGAACAAAGAGCAGAGATAATGTGGGCACTGCGAGCACAGTGGACCAACCTCCTGACAGACCAGGGAGAGTTGACAGTTTTCGAGGGTTAGTAGTCAACTTTTATAGCCTCAAAACAAAGAAAATTCCTGCTGGAAGGTTGGCATTAGGTGCTCGGTTAAGGCACTGTAGGGTGACTACCGGGGTGGGCATCTTTGCCTAATTTGGGGTCAGGAAGCCTGCTGGTGAAGGAAGCCCCCACCAGGGCTTTTGGCAGTGGTTACAAAGGGGCTCAGTCAGCTTCAGAGGGGACCTGGGTTCTGAGCTGCACTTCTGAGGCCTTTGTGTGAGGCCTTGCACCTGTGGCCTTGGGGCAGGACTCCACACATGCTTCATAGTTTTCTTTCTGGATATTTTTTGTTTTATACTCTTTGATTGCTTCTACATATGTGAGGAGTTTGTAATATTTTCTACAGTGAAAGAAAAGTTTTATTATTATTGAGAGATTAGAAATTTTTCTCTCGACTTCACATTTAGTTTTTGGTAATGCTGTGTAAATTTTTAGTATTTCTATTAAATTTGAGAAAACCTTCCTCAAACTTCTGAAAATGGAAGACTAGGGACATTTCAAGTTTCCTTGTGCACTGACTCTTCATAAATACTCTGATGACCTGGGGAATTCCTTGTAGTCACTTCTACACCAGGACAGCTCACCATCGTTTGGCTAGGCACAGCAGCGACTGAGAATGATATTTCTCATTAAGCCCAAATTGTATGTCACCTGGGTTCAGTGTCCCCTTAGCTAAGTTCCAAATTGTCTTTGGCCGTTCTAACACCGTGTGGGGAGGTATAACAACAGAAGTTGGAGTAGAAAGAAACAGCACTCTTAAGTGACTGCAATTAAAACTTGCTACTTTTGCAAATTTTACAAAAACATGTGACTGTTTGAACACATTGCTAGGGTTCCAAAGCTCCATCTGAAGACTTCCATTTACTGCTTACTGGTCAGAGCTGGGTCCCCTGGCCCCTAGCTGCAAGGGGGTCTGGAAAGGTGTTTTTAAGTAGACGCATTTTTGGGCCAATAAAATCAGAGGGCTGTTGGTCAAGAAAGAATGAGTATTGAGTGGACAGCTAGCAGTGTCTCCTTCAGCTTCCAGGACTTTCTCTGTGTGTATAGATAGACAGATGTATTGTGTGCCTGTATTTTCTTACAAAAATGCATACTGTTTATAACATACCATAATTGCTTTAAGTGATTTCACCAATACTCAAAAACTAGTATTGGGAAATTTACCTAAATTGATATGTGTTGACCATCGTTTGCTACAGAACAAATTGTTGTTGTTATTCAGTCACTCAGTCATGTCCAACTCTTTGTGACCCCATGGATTGCAGCACACCAGGCTTCCTTCTCCTTCACTATCTCCTGGAGTTTGCTCAAACTCCTGTCCATTGAATCGGCAATACCATCCAACCATCTCATCCTCTGCTGCCCTTTTTTTGCCTTCAATCTTTCCCAGCATGAGGGTCTTTTCCAGTGAGTTGGCTCTTCAAATCAGGTGGCCAAAGTATTGGAGCTTCAGCATCAGCCCTTCCAGTGAATATTCAGAGTTGATTTCCTTTAGGATTGACAATAAATTACATTCAGCTAAATCACATGCTGCATTTTTGGGGGTTTTTGTGTGTGTGGTTAAATATGCTCTTTTTGTTGTTGTTGTAGCAGAATGCTTTTTCAGACAGCATCTCCGTGTGTAACCCAGATGAATGCTGAGTTCTGTAATGGGGAGGGTGGTTGTTGGGAACCCTTTCCCTTCTCTCCCAGCAGCTCCTGAAGCATTTCTGTGGAACTCAGTATAGACAGATATGCTTTAAGACCTCTCCATCTCCAAAAGGCTCCTTTGCAGCCGAGGCACCCAGAGAGGGCCCTGGAGCTCCGCACAAGCACAGGGGGTTATGAGGTAAACAGGAAACAAACCCTCTGGGCTCCTCTGAGACACCCAGCACCTCTGAGACACCCAGCACCAGAATGACTGCTGGGCCCTCATACCAACCCTCTTCACCAGGGACCCTTCCTGAGGCCTTGTGATGACACCGGATTCTGCCCACAGACTGACCCAGTTTCCTCATCCAGTGCATGGGTGTGCGCATGCTAAGTCGCTTCAGTCATGTCTGACTCTTTTCAGCTCTACAGACTGTAGCCCACAAGGCTCTCCTGTCCATGGGATTCTCCAGGCAAGAATACTGGAGTGGGTTGCCATGCCCTCCTCCAGGGGATCTTCCCAGCGCATGGCTGGAACTTGTATCTCTTATGTCTCCTGCATTGGCAGGCGGGGTCTTTACCAGTAGTGCCTCCTGGGAAGCCCCTTCCTCATCCACTGGAGAGGACAAATACCACCCATCTTAGGTGATTTCTTAGGCCTGTGGAGTTTTAGGGAGATGGTATGGTGGGGGGGTGGGGTTTCCAAAGGCTGAAACACAAGTATGTGCTGTATTCTCTCTCCTGAGGAAGGAGTTGGAAGGGTGACCTGGGAAGGACATTGGAGCAGGGAGGAGGCATGGGGTGCGCAACCCACACACTCGCCATCTCCCTTTTCCAGCGCTTAAGCCCTAGCCTCCCTCTCCTAGCTCCTGTGGAAGGACCCAGGCATAAGGGAGGGGGAAAGAGAAGGCCCAGGGGATCCTAAGGTACCACTGAATATTGGACTTAAGGAACCTGCCCTGACGATGGGGACAGCGGGTCAGAAGGGAGATGGGAGGAACAGCAGACAGAGGAGGGCAGTGTTAGTGATGGCAGGTAGGATAGCCTTCTTTTGCGTATTTCACAGGACAAGGGAGATGAAGCTGCACTAGTTCTTACTTGGGAAGCTTATGGCCCATCGTTTCCTCCACAAGAGTGGAGGCCTCCCATCTCCTCTCCCCTGCCTTTCTCCCCTCCCCCCTCCCCCACCCCTCACCACCCTACCCTGCCCGCCCCTCCAGCTGCTGGCTGTCCCCACAGCACAGCTGAGACCTGGTGATTCCCTCCCACTAGAAACTGGCCCTTTTTTCTTCTTCCTACCTCAAATATAAAAAAAATACAAAGAAAGCTGAGCACTAAAGAATTGATGCTTTTGAACTGTGGTGTTGGAGAAGACTCTTGAGAGTCCCTTGGACTGCAAGGAGATCCAACCAGTCCATCTTGAAGGAAATCAGTCCTGAAAATTCACTGGAAGGACTGATGTTGAAGGTGAAACTCCAATACTTTGGCCACCTCATGCAAAGAGCTGACTCATTGGAAAAGACCCTGATGCTGGGAAAGATTGAAGGCGGGAGGAGAAGGAGATGACAGAGGATGAGATGGTTGGATGGCATCTCCGACTCAATGGATATGAGTTTGAGTAAACTCTGGGAGCTGGTGATGGGCCGGGAGGCCTGATGTGCTGCAGTCCATTTGGTCGCAAAGAGCTGGACACCACTGAGCGACTGAACTGAACTGAACTGAACCTCAAATACAGATAAACCCAAATAACTTTCAAGTAAAAATCAAGAAATCAAAGATGTAACTCCCATTCATATATTTTCTGAGTTTTAAAAAATAATTATTTGTTTCTTCGCCCACGCTGGGTCTCAGTTGTAGCACATGGGATCTTAAGTTGCCGCATATGAGCTCCTAGTTGTGTCATGTAGGGTCTAGCTCCCTGACCGGGGATTGAACCCAGACCCCCTGCATTGGGAGCACAGAGTCTTAGCCACTGGACCACCAGGGAAATCCTTCTGATTTTTTTTTTTTACATTTTATTTGTAAGTAATTATAGATTCACAGGAAGTTGAAACAGTAGTAGAGAAGTGCCAGACACCCTTCACCCAGCATCCCAGTGGCAACTGTAGCATATAGGGGGTCGATGTCGGCACAGTCCACAGACTTCATTCAGATTTCACCAAAAAAGTGATTTCTTTTTTAAACAAATTTTCTTAATTACTAACATAGCTATGTTACAGAAAATAGAAAAAAATGATTCTTGGTTCACTGTCCTATGTGGCCACTATAAGCATTAGTGTTCCTTTCCTTCCAGTCTTTTGTGTACTTTTAGCATAAATGGAAAGCATCATTTATGCACCATGTTATAACCTGACTTACAATGTTTTAAATAAACATTTTTCTTCATAACCTAGTCTTTATCCTTGTAAATGGCCATATAATATTTCAAATGAATATGCCATATTTTCCTTCATTGCTACCCTATTACTAGACAGATTGTTGCAGTTTTACTCTACAGTGATTTTGTAACAAACAGCTTTATTTAACAACTTCCATATTTTGGAGTCCTCCTCTAGGGGCTTTCTTGGTGGCTCAGACAGTAAAGAATCTGCCTGCAATGCAGGAGACCCAGGTTCAATCCCTGGGTCCGGAAGCTCCCCTGGAGAAGGGAATGGCAACCCACTCCGGTATTCTTGCCTGGAGAATACCATGGAGAGAGAGCCCTGGCAGGCTACAGTCCGTGAGATCACAAAGAGTCAGACATGACTGAGCAACTAACACTCCAGAGTTTAACACCCAAGGGTATGAACATTTCAGTGACTCTTGATATAAAATGCCAGATTACTTTGCAAAAGCACTGTCTCTCATTTCCACGCCACTGCCATCTTAAACTGTTGCCAGAAGCAGATGGGGTCAGTTCTTTAATTGTCACTCATTTAATGATTTAAGAATGATACGGGTTTTTGTAAAGTTGTAGTTTCTAGTTACTTGGAAAGTTGATGATTTTTTTCTTCTCTTGACTGGTGATACTCTTTATTTTGTGACTTGGCTGTTCAAAATCTTTGCCCTATTATCTGTATGGTGTTTTACTTAACTGATTTATAAGAATTCTTTATCTAATGAAAATCTTAACCTTTAATCTGTTAACTGTGCTGCAAGTATTTCTTCATTGTTTTACCTGTTAATTTGGTTTATCATTCAAATACTGTATATATGGAAATGTTAACTTTTTATGAAACCAAATCTGTCCATCTTTTTTTTTTTCCTTCTCACTTTCAAAAGTCAGTATACTGCAGAGATGCGATAAGTTACTATATTCAACTCTTTTCTTCCACTTTTTCCATGGTTTGATTTTTTTTCAATTTATACTGCTAGATGGTATAATATGCAAGTTAAAGGGATTTTTCCTGACATTTTCTGTTTATCTGAATAATCTGTGTCATGACCCTTCCTTACTTATTTCAAAGTCTCTTATTCCTATAGATGAATGTATTAAATACAGTGAGTTAGAATGTGTGGTCTGCTCTCAGCCAGATGACCTCTCCAGCCCTGTTTCCTCTTTGCTTCCACCAGATCATGACCAACACGGGGAAGGCGAGGCGGAGGGGGACAGCTGGCGTGCAGTGGGGTGGCCCGGAGCCCCTGCGCCGGCCTGTCACCCCCGGCGGCCACAGGACCGGGTACCCAGCGTAAGTCCGGGCTAAAGGAGGCAGGGATTTATTTTTCCTAAGCTTTGTTTTGATGAACTGCAGTGAAAGATGTATGTATTTAAGAAGTCAAAATAAAATGTTCATACTATAAAGCATTTCTCTCTTTATTATTCATCTTTGGGGGATTTTTTGAAAGGACAGAGGTCAAGTCTCCCTCTTCCCCCCCATGTTTCTCAGGGTCTCCAAGGCACTTACAGCCTTTATCTAGGAGAAGCCTTGTGTTGGCCAGTGTTGATTCTGAAGGAAAGGACCAGAAAGGGGCAAGATGTCTACCCAGAGAGGACTCTCAGTCTTTTCTGCAGCCTCTCACTGCAGTACCAGGCCCTTTGTTGGGAAGGAGTGTCACAGTTTAAAATGCCACCAGCCTTTTTTTCTAGATGATTTTTTAAAAGAACTATATGCAGTTTTGGCTGCCAAGCCTGTATTCATTCTCGATAGCCTTGCTCCAACCCTGTTTATATAAACAAATCTAGTCTGGTTACCCAAAGCCTCTGGTCTCCCTGAGAACCCGAGGACCAGACCCCTGTGGACTCTTGGGGAGCCTTAGGCCAGGCAGTCCAGCTTGGGCCTCTTCAGAGGTCTGGGTGACCTCTTCACCTTTCTAGAGAGAACACTGGAGATAAACAGGTGCACATAAAGGGGGCTATGGAGAGCAGGCAAAAACCTACGTTTGTTCATGCAACAATTATTGGCCGTTCAGTTCAGTCGCTCAGTCCTGTCTGACTTTCGCGACCCCGTGGACTGCAGCACACCAAGACTCCTTGTCCATCACCAACTCCCGGAGTCCACCCAAACCCATGTCCATTGAGTCAGTGACGCCATCCAACCATCTCATCCTCTGTCGTCCCCTTCTCCTCCCACCTTCAATCTTTCCCAGCATCAGGGTCTTTTCCAGTGAGTCAGCTCTTTGCATCAGGTGGCCAAAGTATTGGAGTTTCAGCTTCAGCATCAGTCCTTCCAATGAATGTTCAGGACTGATGTCCTTTAGGATGGACTGGTTGGATCTCCTTGCAGTCCAAGGGACTCTCAAGAGTCTTCTCCAACACCACAGTTCAAAAGCATCAATTCTTCAGCACTCAGCTTTCTTTATAGTCCAACTCTCACATCCATACATGACCACAGGACAAACCATAGCCTTGACTAGATGGACCTTTGTTGACAAAATAATGTCTCTGCTTTTTAATATGCTGTCTAGGTTGGTCATAACTTTCCTTCCAAGGAGTAAGCATCTTTTAATTTCATGGCTGCAATCACCATCTGCAGTGATTTTGGAGCCCAGAAAAATAAAGTCAAGCCACTGTTTCCACTGTTTCCCCATCTATTTGCCATGAAGTGATGGGACTGGATGCCATGATCTTTGTTTTCTGAATGTTGAACTTTAAGCCAACTTTTTCACTCTCTTTGAATTATTGGCCCTAAAATATTTCAAATGAATATGATATATTTTGCTTCATTATCCCCTATAGCCGAGCAGTTTGCTTGTTTCCAGGTTTGCTTTATAGGCATTTGTAACAAACAACCAGGCACCAGGGCTACAGCAGCAGACAGAATGCAGAAGCACCTGCCCTGTTAGATCTGGGTGCATGAATGCTGAGGGACGCCAGAGACCCTGCACCCAGACCCGGGGAGTTTGACTGCCCGTCCAGGACCTGACCTGTGAATGTTTCAGGGCCCATGCTATGGATCAGTGCTGAGATCTGTTTGATTTGACTTCACAACTAGTTACCATGTGCTTCATATTTCAGGGCTTTTATTTTTCATTATTAATGTCTAAACTAATATGCGTTTTTCTCTTTAACCTACAACCAATATTTTTTAACCTACAGAAAAGTTGAAAGAATTATTAACAATAAAGAGCTTCCAGCTGTTAGCATTCTGCAATAAATGTGCTCTCTTGCTTACTCACTCTCTTGGTCTCGTTCTGTGCATAAAATATAATTTACACACATACACATTTTCTTTTTGCTGAGTTGAAAGCAGGTGGCATAGTTTCAGCCCACATCTCCAAAGAATAAGAATATCCTTTTATTTAACCACATGAAAGTGAATGTCAATCAGTCGTGTCTGACTCTTGGTGACCCCATGGACTATACAGTCCATGGAATTCTCCAGGCTAGAATATTGGAGTGGGTAGCCATTCCCTTCTCCAGGAGATCTTCCCAACTCATGAATCAAACCAGGGTCTCCTGCATTGCAGGTGGATTCTTTACCAGCTGAGCTACCAGGGAAGCCCATAATTTTTAACCATATAGTCACACCCTAAAAAGTTAACATTAATTTAAAAATATGAGCATATAAATATTCCCTAATTGTCCCCCAAATATCATTTATATCTAAGAAGTTTTGTACTCGACCTTTTGATTCAGACCATAGCCAAGTATCAACTATGAGTAGATCCAGTTTATAAATATAATATCTTTTTGAATGGAAGAAGTAAGAGGAACTAATAAAATTCATCTTGTTTGAAATGGGAAAGAGGACACTGAATTATCATTTAAAAAAATTTTTTTAAGTTACTAAAACCCTGGCTTTACAGAGAGGCAACAATAACCTATGCATATTTAATCAGGAAGGAGGGCAAAGATAATCTAATAAATACAAGATCCAACCAATGGGCACAGTGAATTGGGTCAAATGTTCTACCTTATAGAGAGGAAAAAGAGGACATTCTTCCCTGCCTGGGGAGCACACATGGTGTTCCCCTGACTTGTTGAAGTGTTCCCTGCAAGGAATGAGAGCCCTTCATTTTCCTGAAATTCCCCGACCAGGAGTCGAACCTGTACCCCCTGCATTGGAAGGGTGGAGTCCTAACCACTGGACCACCAGGGAAGTCCCTGAACCTTCTGATTCTAACGAAGCCGTTGCCCCATAACCAACTCCATCCGTTAGGCCAATTTAACGAACATTTATAACACTTCTGTGTGCCAATTGCC
Organism: Bos indicus x Bos taurus; assembly: GCF_003369695.1. Classification (NCBI taxonomy): domain Eukaryota; kingdom Metazoa; phylum Chordata; class Mammalia; order Artiodactyla; family Bovidae; genus Bos; species Bos indicus x Bos taurus. The sequence goes on from NC_040077.1 coordinate 119,006,321, forward strand.
CAGTTCAGTTCAGTTGCTTAGTTGTGTCTTGACTCTTTTCAACCCCATGGACTGCAGTACACCCGGCTTCCCTGTCCATCACCAACTCCCAGAGCTTACTCAAACTCATGTCCATTGAGTCGGTGATGCCATCCAACCATCCCATCCTCTGTCATCCCCTTCTCTTCCCGCCTTCAATTTTTCCCAGCATCAGGGTCTTTTCAAATGAGTCAGTTCTTCACATCAAGTGGCCAAAGTATTAAAGAGTTTCAGCTTCAGCATCAGTCCTTTCAATGAATATTCAGGACTGATTTCCTTTAGGAAAGTTGCTAGAGGTGCAAAAATAAACAATGTGGTCCCTGCCCTCAGGAGCACACAGAGCAAGCTACCTAGTAGGGAAGAGAGACAGTGCTCGTAATTAATTCGTAATTTGGTAAGTAGGTGATGGCAGAGCATAGGGGTTCCCCTCAGGCAGGCAGCACAAGGGTAAAACTCAGGATCTTCAGATTGCCTCTTTAAAAAGATTACATGAGTCTCCATTTCCAACCAGTGTCCTCTGATAACCTAGTGATGCCAGATGTGTAGATAAAGCAAGAGTCTTAGTGACAATATGCATTACACGCATTCCAGACACTAGTACTTTAGCAGTCAGTAATCCCATTCCTAGGGTTTTACACTGAGATAATCAGATACATACATGCACACAACAGGAGTTACTGTTTTACTAAATGCCCAAAGAAGGAGGCTGGTTAAATTATTATCCACACAAAATGTATTGAGAATAACATTTTAGAAGAATATTTAATAAATGGGAAGAGCCTCACAAGACGCTACTAAGTGAAAAAGCAAATTATGAAACAGTGTGGATCTAACCTGCTGGCCAAATATAGCAATCCTAAGTTTTGAGTTTGGTTTTTTGTTTGTGTTTTTTTTAGGAGTATATTTGCTCTTTTAAAAGAAGATACCAAAATAAAAGAAGATATCAAATGTTAATAGGAGTCGTGTCTAGGTATTGGGAGGACAGGGCAATCTGTTTTCTATGTTTTCCTGATTTCTCGTGATAAATGCTGGTTTTAAAATCAAGAAAAGAAAGGTTGAAAATAACAACTACAGTTGCCCCTGTGCAATGCAGGACTCTCCATCACCCTGCATCTGACGTCGCCTCCCGACCCCCTCCCCAAGGCCTGTCCCCAGGCTCCGTGTCTCCTGGGCTCCCTTCCCTTCTGGCCCTCTGGCTACTTCCCTGGGCCATCCTCCTTTCTTTGAAACCCACATGGTCTGGCAGTGACTTCCTCAAGTTAACGCTGCCACAGTCACACCCATGACCTCCTAGACCCTGCTGACCACCCTCCTGGGAGCTTTCGAACTTCTGCCCTGTGGCCACTGTGTGCTGGTCCCCCAATTCTCCGCCCTCTTCCTCCTAAAACACTGTTGTGCAGGCCCCGTCCTGTGTTGAGGTCCCCATCCCATCCTGCTGGTCCTCTGGTTTCCATTACACGCTGCTCACACCCAAATCTCCCACTCCAGCCCACTCTTGCCCCCAGAGCTACGTGTGTCCCCACATCACCCCCAGATCAGTACCTCTCAGGTGAACACCCCTGTCTTCTGAGCCCCCTGCTTCAGAGAACGGAGTTAATACTCCCAGACACAGAGCCAGGATCCTACCCCAGGGTGCCCAGCCACCCCTTCTCCTGGCTCTGGCACCTCCTCTCTGCCCTCCTGAGCCAGCTCCTTCTCCCCAGCCTGGGCAGAGCCTCCAAACCATTCTGCCTGCCACAGTCCGCCCTCCAGGACCATAGACACAGTGATCCTTCTAGCACATCATCATGGAATCTCATTTCTGCGTCTTCTATTTCCTTTAGGGTGTGCATGCCCAGTCGCTCTGTCATATCTGACTCTTTGTGACTCCATGGACTGTAGCCCACCAGGCTCCTCTGTCCATGGGATTTCCCAGGAAAGAATACTAGAGCAGGTAGCCATTTCCTCCTCCAGGGAATCTTCCTGACCCAAGGATCGAACCTCTGGTTCCTGCATTCCCAGGCAGATTCTTTACCTCTGAACTACTTGGGAACCCCTCTTTCAAGATCAAACTATTCAAACCCTGGCCGATCAGGTCCTTCTTAGTTGACACCCTCCAATCTCCACCCTCAGAGTCACATGCTCCCCAGGACACTATGTACCCTCTGGCCTGCATTTTTCGGGTGCCCTAAATCTCTCTGTAACAAAGCAGTATAAATATATGCTTTCTTTTTGCCTCCTCTTGCTTCATCTTACTTGTTCGTGGTGCTACTTCTGCTGGGAAATGTTCCCTCTTCGGCCCCCTGGCAAACCCCAGCCCAGAGATCAGAACTGACTGAGTCACACACACACACCGATACACACATACACTCATACATACACTACATATACACACATACACACACACACACACATACATATACACAGGTACATACACACACACATATACTCACACACATACATATACATAGAAATACATACACATTCACACACACAAGCTTTTCTGCCCTGCAGGGCAGTTAGGTGTCTGCTTATCTTTGCTGCTGGAACTGACATTCAAGAACAGCTGTTTCATGGGGTACCACTCTGGGCAGAGTGGGGACAGGCCTGCCATGGTATGTCCCCACCAAGCCCTTGCTGAGAGCAGGTGGCTCGTGTCTCCTCGTAGATGGAATGCGAGTACCGAGCTGCTGTGTGCATGCTGCAGAACCCTCCCGGGATCTGCTGTGAAGGTATCCTGCCTCTCTCTGATGTGCTTGCCCAGGCCACCACCTCTTGCAGGCGCCCAGCGCACGTCTGCTGGGTGGACCAGTCTCCACCGACCCAGGTGGCAGCGTTAGACATGACACACACCATTATAGTGTTCCAGAGAACAAGTTCTTCCCCACTCCTGTGCCTAGTAACTCTTGTTGTCAGGGCTATGACACATCCCATCTTTTCTGACTGATTTCATCCCTGCACTAATCTGCTTCATCCTTGGAGGAAAGCCCAGAAGATTGATACTTTAATTAAATTGTTTGGTTGAAATGTTATGTCCTCGTATCACCCAAAGTCAATAGATCCAACTCTGTGTTAGAAAAATAATAGCCATGTTTAAAATGTGTAAGCGCTCACATGAGTGAGGCAAGGGGCACTTCCTATTTCTTAAAGACATCCAATATCTGCTAATACTAGCTTAACATAAGGCATTCAGGTGCTTCCACTTCCTGTATTTGTTTGTGATGCTACACAGTAGTCGGCAGTCAGGTATCTCCTCTCTGTATTGATTGCTGCTTTTCATTTTTTCCTCCAGGCTGGAAGATCATCTCAGTTCTCCCCAGATGGCCCAGCATACCAGAAATGGCTGCCTCCTGTCCCTGCCAAACACCCACACTCCAGTCTGCAGTGGGGGCAAACCTGCTGCTCCTGAGCCTTGCCCTTCCTTTTCATGTAAGAAAACTTGCAGCCTGTGGGGGGGCAGCTCCAGAACTGGGGACAGCTCTGGGACTGGGGGCAGCTCTGGACCTGGTGATGCCCAGGATTTTATGAAACTGCAGCAGTTCCAAACCCTGGAAGGCCTCAGCCTCACACCTGCTCTTGAAAAGCCCTCTGATCTCAACCATTACCCCCTGTCACAGAGGTTCACAGGCATGTGACCCCAGACCTGACCATGGGGTTTTCCTCCAGACTCCCTTCTCTCAGAGCACTGTGTCCAGTGCTCCCCTCTGCAAGCTATTTGAGCAAGATTTCTGACTGGGGAAGCCACGTTTAAATGTGAGACTTTGAAGTAGAACTCTCCGAACAATGTAGATCCTTGACCAAAACTCTGGTGACCCAGCTCTATCGCTGAGGTGGTCAGCCACACGGTAGAAGGCTGAACAGAGTTAGAAATGTGCAGCCAGGAGCAAAAGCTAGTGTGGGATCCAAACACATTTTTTAAAATAATTCTATTCATTTATTTTTGGCTGTGCTGGGTTTTCCTCTAGTTGCGGCGAGTAGAGGCTGCTCTCAGTGGCAGTGCGCGGGCTTCTCACTGGAGCGGCTCCTCTGGTTGCAGAGCACGGACTCAAGTGCTGGCAGTTTCAGCAGATGCAGCACATGGGCTCAGTAGTTGCGGCTCCCCAGCTCTAGTGTGCTTAGTCGAGCAGTTGTGTCCGACTCTCTGAGACCCCAAGTAGCCTGCCAGGCTCTTCTGTCCGTGAGGATTCTCCAGACAAGAATACTGGGTTGGGTTGCCATGCCCTCCTCTAAGGGATGTTCCCAACCCAGGGATCGAACCCAGGTCTCCTGCAGTGCAGGCAGATCCCTTACCATCTGAGCCACCAGGGCTCACCAGAGCATAGGCTTAATAGTTGTGGTGCACGGGCTTAGATTCTCAGGCGTCATGTGGGATCTTCCCGGATCAGAGGTCGAACCCGTGTCTTCTGCATTGGCAGGCGGATTCTTTACCACTGAGCCACCAGGGAAGCTCTCCAGAGAGCTTCTAGTTGAGCTCACTAGAGACTGATGGGGAATAAAAGTATTTTTTATATGCTAGAAAAAAATATATATATGCTTTGAATTAGAAATGTACAAAGTTTTTTTTTTTTAATTTTCAAGAGGAAATTAAAAGGATATGAACAGATCAGATAAGACTCCAATTTCTCCATTCAAAAAGGAAAAACAACAAGAGGAGCAGGTCAGATTCCAGTATGAGAAACATCTGTGAGCTTTTCTAATCTGCTCTGAATTGGATTCAAATGCGTCTGATCCCTGATTCAAAGCAGTAGACCTGTCACAGAGTCGGAAGAAAGCCAGGCTGTTTGGTTACCCTGGGAAAGGGTCTCTTGATTACAGCAGTTTTAGAGGGTTGCTTTTTTATGCCAGCTTTGATCATTTGTTATTTTACATGTGTTTTGCTAGAGCTCCAAACATTAATATGCCTTCTTTAAAAGATGGTTAGCTCAGTCGTTTACCTAGAGATTTCTGCTGCCAGGGTGGAGGTTTTAGGTGGTCTACTGATTTTTGCCAATTTGACCTACTGTTGTTGAGTTAAAAATGATTTCAAACTCTATAGGGCTGGCCTTCCCAGGTGGTGCAGAGGTAAAGAACCTGCCCACCAATGCAGGAGACTCAGGAGACTCAGGAGACGTAGGTTCAATCCCTGGATCAGGAAGATGCCCTGGAATAGGAAATGGAATAGGAAATAATCGCTCCAGTGTTCTTGCCTGGAAAATCCCATGGACAGAGGAGCCTGGCGGGCTACAGTCCATGGGGTCTCTAAGAGTTGGGCACGACTGAACACAGCACCACTCTTCCAAAGAGTTGCATTTAGGCTAATTTATTTATCAGTAACATCCTTGTTTTACCCAAATTGCCACCAAGGTGACCCTCTGTCTTGCATTGATTCTAAGTGTGGCCTTATCTTTTAGGAAGATTTGGCGTGGTATTACCTGTAGGGTAGAGTCACTGGAGGTTGTCAAGGGTGGAGGAAGCTGAGTGGTGGCTGATGTTGCTGGTGATGTAGACGTTATTATTTTCAAGAACAATTACTTTTGACCCTGGCAAATTCTGGTTCCTTGCTTGAAAACGGTGGGCACCCACCAGGGCACTCATGCCTGGGATCACCAGCCCTTCCCAGTGCTTCTCCCTGGGGAGGCAGCAGCTACTCACCTGCCCTGCTAGATGGGCCACCTGGAGCCATGCTACCGCTGCACCCAGGAGCCTGCTCTGAGCACTGAGGCCATACTTTTCAGTCCCATCCTCCACCTACTCTCATTCACTCAGGCCTGGCTGGGAGCCCACCTGCTGCCCTCCTGCCTCAGTGGACTCCCCTACACTGACCCCCAGTCCATCCTCACTCCCCCTGCCAGATACCAGGCATATTAATCACTTCCCCCACCCGCAGAGGCTTCCCAGGTATTGCTAGTGGTAAAGAACCTGCCTGCCAATGCAGGAGACCCAGGTTCGATCCCTGGGTCAGGAAGATCCCCTGGAGAAGGAAATGGCAACCCACTCCAGTATTCTTGCCTGGAAAATTCCATGGGCAGAGGAGCCTGGTGGGCTGCAGTCCACGGGGTCGCAAAGAATCAGACACACCTGAGCACACACCCACCCCCATGCCTTCTCTCTTCCTCAGGCCAGCACCCTTACTTAGTTCTCCTTCAAAACCCCTTTATAGGACAAATGTTCTCCCCTTGAAGAAGCCAAGGGTCCAGCTTATTGGCTTTCCCTGGGTCATTTATTTATTAAAAAAATTTTTTTTACATTTTATTTTGTATTGGGATAGGCTCCGCAGGTGGCACACTGGTAAAGAATCAGCCCGCCACTGCAGGAGACACAGGAGATGCAGGTTCCATCCCTGAGTCAGGAAGATCCCCTGGAGGAGGAAATGGCAACCCACCCAAGCATTCTCACCTGGAAAATCCCATGGACAAGGGAGCCTGGTGGGCTACAGCCCATGAAGTCACAGAGAGCTTAGCAACTGAGCACGCATAGCCAATTAACGATGTGATAGTGTCAGGGAAACGGCGAGGGGACTCAGCCATACATATACATGTGTCCATTCTCCCCCCAACTCCTCTCCCATCCAGGCTGCCACGTGACATTGAGCAGAGTCCCGTGTGCTGTACAGTAAGTAGGTCCTTGTTGGTTATCCATTTGAGTTATATCAGTGTATACATGACCATCCCAAACTCCCTAACTATCCCTTCCCCCTGATCCTTCCCCACTCCTGGGGTCATTTAATGAGCATGGATTCCATTTCTGGTGTAGATTTCTATTCTTCCTTCCTTGCCCAGCACAACCACCGCAGGCCCTCGCCTCCTCTATGGACCAGTGTGAGCTTTCCATCTGGTCTGGCCACCACCTTCTCTTCCTCTTTTCACTCAACCTCCTTGAGGGGGCGGGTGCAGACCGGCTTCAGCCAACATGCTCAAATGCTGTGTTGAGGCTAGTTCTGAGGCCGCATCTGGGCTCGGCCAACCAAGCACCTCCGTCGAGGGAAGAAGAGGACAGCAGCATGTGGCAGGACCCTCCTGATCCTTGCTGTCCCATTTCTTTCCTTCCCCAGTGAGAGCTGATCTGATTTCCTCTTGACCCTTCCACCCATCCAGTCCTGCTCCTCCAGCCCTTTCTCCCCGGTCTCTGCACCTGCTCACCTTGTCCCCTCAGCCCATTCTGGCCTCGCCAGGCCACCAACCCCCCAACAGGTCCCCTCACACATGACCTTCACCCCTGCTGGGAATTAATGCCCCACTCAAGACCCGTGGGGTCCCAGCACCCCGACCCAAACATCAGGTTTGTTCAGGACACCCCCCTTCATGGCTGTGCATTCCGTCAGCACTAAGGCAGGACTCGGAATGAGGAGGCCGTGGGATCCTTACATGGCTCCATCAGTTCTGTGAGGGGCCAGAAAATACATTATTTTTAAGCAAAGGACTCAGGCCCACAGAGCCAAAAGGAAATAGCTCCCAAGGGAAAAAAAAAAAAAAGAAAAGCCAAGAATGTGACTTAGAATCTTGTATGATTTTGGCCTGAGGAAAGTTATTCTCATTTCCTTCCCCATCCACCAAGGCTGGGACATCAAAATCGCATGTCCTGTCAGTGGACCCTGAGGGAAAATGCCAGCCCTGTTTGAAATGGATGAAGAGGTAGAGAAACAGTGGTTTATCCCAGGAAGCTTCAGGTGCACGCACGCAGCTGCCCTCCTCCTCCCAGCTCCCAGCTCTTTCAGTGGAGATATATTTTTTTTGGCGGGCGGGGGATGGCATCAGAGGATGGCATCGGGGGCCATAGAGGTTGCTCTGAAAGTCTGCCGTGTGGCCTAAGCAGAGGGAGCAGGGGAGGCTGGAGGGGTGGCTGAACCAAGAAGACCCGAGAAGTTCTCCCAAGAGCCCAGCTCAGTTCCTCCTCCCTCCTGCCAGGGGGCTTTGGCACCTATCCCCCACTGCCACCCACCCAGGAAAGCTCATGATCCTGGAGAGCTGCCTACCCCTGGGCGCCATCTTGGAACACCATTGACCCTCATGGGGTTTTCCATGTGCAGCCCAGCTCTTATGTGTGGTGCCACTCAACCATTATTTTATACACCCAAGTGTGGTCTCCTGAGCATTGTTATAAGCCCAGTCAGCAGAGAGCACAGACAAGCGCAGGCCAGTTATCCACTGAAGAGCAGCTCAGAGAAGGCTGAAATCCTAGTTCCAGTCACAGTTCTGGGTGGAGACTGTCCAGTGAATGAGTGAGTGAAAGTCGCTCAGTCGTGTCCGACTCTTTGCAACCCCATGGACTATACAGTCCATGGAATTCTCCAGGCCAGAATACTGGAGTGGGTAGCCTTTCCCTTCTACAGGGGCTCTTCCCAACCCAGGGATCGAACCAGGGTCTCCTGCATTGCGGGCAGATTCTTTACCAACCAAGCTATCAGAGAAGCCCAGAGACTGTCCAGTGTGGACTGTAAATAAAGCCACCCATGGGTTCCGTACCAGAAACAGAGTCCTTGTTTGGGTCAAAAGAGAGTTATCTGGAAGTCAAAGCTGTGCCCCCGTGCCATGGGTTTGAGGAAACCTGCAGGGAGGATTCTTTTTGTTTTTAAATCAAAGTATAGTTGATTTAAAATGCTGTGTTAATTTCTGCTCTTAGAGCAAAGTGATTCGGTTACACATGTATATGCATTCTTTTTTCCTATTCTTTTCCATTATGGTTTCTCACAGGGTCTTGAATATAGTTCCCTATGCTGTATAGTAGGACCTTGGTGTTTATCCATCCTATATATAATAGTTTACATCTGCTAATCCCAAGTTCCCAGTCCACCCCTCCCTGATCCCTCTCCCCCTTGTCAACCGCAAGGCTGTAGTCTATGTCGAGGAGCCTGTTTCTGTTTCATAGAATAGTTCGTTTGTGTCATGTTTTAGATTCCACATGTCAAGTGATATCGTATGGTATTTCTTTTTCTCTTTCTGACTGACTTCACTCTGTGTGATAGTCTCTAGGTCCATCCACATCTCTGCAAATGGTCCAACTTCGTCCCTTTTTATGGCTGAGTAGTATTCCGTTGCATACATGTGCCACATCTTTATCCATTCATCTGTTAGTGGACATTGATGTTTCTGTGTCTTGGCTATTGCAAATAATGTTTCTATGAACATAGCGGTGAATGTATCTTTTTGAATTATAGTTTTGTCTGCCTATATGCCCGGGAGTGGAATTGCTGAATCATATGGCAACTCTGTTTTTAGTTTTTTGAGGAACCTCCATACTGTTTTCCATTGTGGTTGCACCAATTTGCATTCCCACCAACAGTGTAGGAGGGTTCCCTTTTCTCCACACTCTCTCCAGCATCTGTCATTTGTAGACTTTTTGATGATGGCCATTCTGACCAGCGTGAGGTGATATCACTCTGTAGTTTTGATTTGCATTTCTCTAATAATTGGTGATGTGGAGCTTTTCGTGCTCCTGTTGACCATCTGAATGTCTTCTTTAGAGAAATGTCTGTTTAGGTAGGGAAGATTATTTAAGATAAAGCTGAGGCCATTGCAAAGGTGCTAGAGAGATTCTTGTTTTTTTTTTTTTAATGAGCTGAAAGGAGCTTGGGTTAAAGGGGCAGTGAATTCAAACTATCACAGTGTTGCTGTGACAGTGACATGAACCCCTTTGAGCTGGAGAAGGAGGGGTGCATGTCGTTTGAAGTACAGAACAGGCCCATCCCCAGACCCTGGGGAGGGACCCTCAGCAGTGTCATCGGGAACTTCTCCCACTGTTCCCTGTGATCTGGGGGTGACCCAGGTGCCTGGTCCTTGCTGGGCAGTATTAGGGAGGTTCCTGCCCTGTGGGAGGGCAGGGATTCAGCCCTGAAGGATCCAGGGGAGGCTCAGAGAGCCCCACCTCTGGGGTTGCCAGATTTGGCAAATAAAAACACAGGACACCCAGCTGAAGTTGAATTTCAAACAGACATGAATAGTTTTTCAGTGTGCCTCTGGGCAACTGTGCATCAGTGCCAAGCAGGGGGCCCAGGAGACAATTCCAGGTTTTGTTGGCTTTTCCCAAGAGGTGGGGGCGGGGGGTGGGGAGGGGGCAGGCCACAGGGCAGAGGGTCTGATCTTCCCTGCCTGCGTGTGTTCCAACCAGAGCGTGCCCACTGCACCCTCAGGTTACAAGTACCCGAAGTGGTCATCTGGAAAGGTCCCAACCTGCACAAGTAAACAAGTCCCCATCCATAGGCGCCGGGGACGGGAGCCGTGAGGGACTGGCCCCCGGGCTGTGTGCTTTTCTTGGCTCCGGGGTCCAGCCCAGTAAAGAGCATCTTCAAAGAGCTTCCAGAGCAGAGGTCAACTGAGCTCTCTCTCCTGACTCCTCTCAGCCGCCACCGACGCCAAGCCGGGAGAGTGGTCGCCAGCAGGACGTCAGGGAGAGCCTCGTCTGCCCCCAGCAGGGGCCCCGAGCCAGCCTCGAGAGGGGCCCCGGGCCCCAGAAAGTGGAGACACCACCAGGTAGGGGTGGAGCGGTGTCCCGGAAGGGCTCCTCTGAGGCCCAGCCTCTGATGATGGAGGCAAAGGAGCCTCCCACTGGGGGCCCAAGTGCGGTTCTGAGACCCTCAGGGGAGTGTGGTCAGCTCGTCTGACAACCTCAGAGCCCAAGGGGAGGGATCTGCCCTCCTGAGAATCACCAGTCGTCAGGCCGGAAGGAGAGAAAAACTTACAAACACACCCAAGGGACTTGTTTTAAGAACTGCTGGGTGAACACGTTTGGGAGGGTGAGTGAAGAGAAGTAATTTGAGGTCAGTGGCCTCTCTTAGCAGTTCGCTTTTGGAGAGGGGGCTGTGGAGGGGAGAAAGGTGAGGCCTGAGGTCAGTACAAGGGTTTGGCTCAGATGTCAGCTTCCTAAAACAGAAACTGGACCCCCAGGAATAAAAAAAAAAAGATGTTTTCTGTTCCTCTGTGTCAAATGAGCACAAACCGGCACTCAGTGGGTGAGGAGGGATTCTTTAGAATCTCGAAAGGACTTTTTTTTTTTTTAATGATCTTACAGGCTCCTTCTTTCAGATCTGAGAGAACCTGCTTGGGGGAGGGGCCTGGCTCTGGACTCAGACCCAACTTGTCTCCTGACCTCCGCCCACTACTTCCTCCTCCCGGCCCCACAGCGCCCTGCAGGCTGCAAGTTTCAAGACAGAGGAGCCTCGCTCCTGTGCTAAAACACTGCTCTAGAGAGTCATGCTGAGCATCATGACAACACCCTTGGAGTCTCTGATTAGAGGAATTTTGCCATGGTGACCGGTCAGGCCATCCGTGCCCCACTTCCCCCTTAGAACAGGGAGGGACGTCTGTTATTGTGTCTGCAGTGAGCAGGCCCCCACCTCCGCTGTGGTCACAGCTGACTTGCAGCTCCTCCAGCAGTGGGGCCTTGTGGAGCTGGGTGAGGCTGTGGGAGGCCTGCATTCTAGGCCCCTCGAGGCCTGAAACTACCCACCCCCTGCAGATGTGGCCCCCATCACAGTGCAGGGGAGTCCGAGAAACCAGCCCACCGGCCCTCCCCTGTAGGGACCTTCCTGCCTTCTTGCAATCTCCCACTGATGGAAACGCCACAGAAACAGGGATTCCTGCTGGGTTCTAGAAGCTGCTGGACACCTTGGAGGGGTCAGGGACCCCTGAGGACAGGCAGAAGGCCCAGCAGCGCTGCACCCACTGGCGAGAAAGTCAGGGAGAGGAGGGGCGGGGAGACTGCCAAAGCCTACCCCTCTGTGAGCAGGCAGCTACCTTGCACCTTCCTTTCCTGCTTCAAGGGCAGAAGGGCGGCAGGGCTGTATAGGGATGAGCCACAAGGACCTTGGGATCTGGACTGGGGAGGGGACAGTCCTGGATGTGTCTACAGGGCAGAAGGTGTCAAAGATGGTGAGCCAGAGTTCCGCTGTATAGTCACGTGCTCCATGACTCTCCCACTGTCCTCAAAGACGGGGGCCATGTGTAGGGTGTTTATCCCCCGTGTTCCTGGCACAGAGCAGGAGCTCAAAATACACATTGGATGAATCCCTAGGAGAAAAGAAGAGAGCGTGGCTCTCTGTCTGGCTTGACAGCTCCACTCTCTCAGTCTGTAAAGGAGGGCAGCCCCTGGCCCCAGAAGATGAGTTGGCTGGGTTGGGCCCTTACTTGTGGGGAGAAGGAAGGCCCTGGAGCCCTGGATGTGGGTCGTTGGTAGACAAAATGATAGCCCGCATTGCTTAGCCCTGACTTTGAGGTGGCATAAAGATAATTGCAGCTCCAGTGGCTTCCAGCAACTGATCTTGCTATGAAATTGGCTTCCTGGAAGCCAGGAGTGAAAAGGTTCAGACTCTACCAGTGCACAGCCTCCCCACAGCCCACGTCTTCCTTTTCCTTTTTCTCTCCGCCTCTTACAGTCCTTAGCTTTGAATAAATGTTAACCAGACTATGAAAATGCATTTTCAAAGAAAACAAGCATTTATCCCAAGGAGAACCAAGGCACTTTCCCAGGGAAATCTGTCAGTCCCGACCTGGAGGGGCTAACCCCCCAACCTTGGAAAGTACAGGGTTGGTTTCCAGCTGTCACCTCCGGGAAGGTGAGGGGCCAGGCTGCCCAGACGTCACATGGCCTTGCCCGCCCACTGGCCGCCCGCCATCTGCTGGGGCCCTGCTCTGCACGGCATTGGCACATCATCCACACAGAGATGCCTAGGAGCCCAGCCAGACCAGGATGGCGTTTGTCTGGACATTCCCTCCATGTGGCCGAGGGCGGGTGAGGGAGTGGGCTCCTCCAGTCAGAGCTCTCACTGCCCCACAGACGTCTACCAGTGCCAGCCTGAGATGGGAAGCAAACTGTCAAAATTCTGCCCAGCCACAAGTATTGTGGCTTTTAAAAAATAAGGAAGAACGAGATTTTACGTATGTCTGTGGTGGTGGTTTAGTGGTTAAGTTGTGTCCGACTCTTTGCGACCCCATGGGCTGTAACCCTCCAGGTTCCTCTGTCCATGGCATTTTCCAGGCAAGAATACTGGAGCAGGTTGCCATTTTCCTTCTCCAGGGGATTTTCCCAACCCGGGTATCAAACCCGGGAATCTCCTGCATTGCAGTCACATTTTTGACCACTGAGCCACCAGGAAGCCCTTACATATATGTCCCATATATGCTTTTCCCTCCTCACATTTGTTCCCAAAGGATATATGACAGTATTGAGCTAAAAGAAACTACAGAACCAGGAGGTCAGGGAAATTGGGGTAGCCTGAGTATTTATACAGACATGTATGCACCCTCACTGAATATCCGTGTGTGAAATTTGCCTTCATCCGGCGTGCTCCCTCCCCAGCCGCCACGCTCTTCCCAGCCCCCCTTCTCCCCTCTGGACTTTGTTGCAGTCCAGATGAAATTCCACAGCAATGACCAAGTTAGGTACTTTGATGAGCAGAGTCCACTTAGGCAAGCCCTGAGCGCTTTGATTCGTATCTTAATGCAGACGGTATCTCCCTCCGAAGAAATGAAGGGAGACGGGGATGTTCTGCCGTGGGAATCTCAGCTTTGGGATTATGACTCAGCAGCATTCCAAACACAAATAAAGATTAAATATCTCCAGAAGCTTTTTATTGTGACTCCCTTCCAACACAATGTTCCTATTGACGAGCAGAGATCATAGAAGCCAGCCAGGCTTCTCTGATACATAACTGCCTACCTTGCAGGGCACCTCCCAATTTACCAATATATCGATCGACCTTCGCCTTTTTCTAGGACCCAGCACCGTGTGTTCCTGCAGCCGGTCACATCTTCCTGAGTTGGAGGCGACTGCTATCCACGTGTGCTTCCCATGTGCTCTTTCTGCTCTGCCCTAATCTGGCTGCATCCCCGGCCAGACCATCGCCATTTCCTGGCTCTAGGTCCTGACTCCCTAGACCATAAGCTCACACCATGCAGGGGCTTGAGGGGGCTGGGGAGCTGCTCAGGGGCCAAGCTGACCCTTCCCGACAGCCATCCCTCCCTGCCTCCCACAGTGTCCTCTCCAGGGGGCCCCAAACTCATCACCCCCCAGAGTTCAGCGACAGTGACCAGCACCCTCAGTCAACACATCTGCCTCCTGCAGCCGCCCAGGTGGGGACCCCATGGAGGGGAAGGATCTGCCAAGCCGAAAGGGTGGTTCCCTGGTGTCTGCCAAGGGCCACTTTCCCCAGTGCCAGAGGGAGGTGCCAGCCAGAGGGAGGATGTGTCTGAGATGTTCTTTCATGGCAACAACACGACCCCAGTCAAACAAAGGTCATGTCCCAGAGCCAAGAGGAGGCCCGCTCTTAGGTATATTAGTCAGGATTCTCCAGAGAAACAGAGCCAACAGGAAGTGTGTGTGGAAAGAGATTTAATTAAGGAATCGGCTCATGTGGCTGCAGAGGCAAGTCCAGAACCCAAGAGCGAGTGGATGGGGCACACTCGCTTACTGGAGGGCAGTCTGCTTTACTCAGCGTCCCCCCTGTGGAATGCCTGCCTTGTCCAGAGACACCTGCACAGAAATATGCAGTGTTTGATCAGATACCTGGGCGCCGCAGCCCCACGACACTGCCACATAAAGTTTACCTGCATGTAGGCTTTTCATGGCTGCATATTGCCACTCTGCTTATTTAACTTATATGCAGAGTACATCATGAGAAACGCTGGACTGGAAGAAACACAAGCTGGAATCAAGATTGCCGGGAGAAATACCAGTAACCTCAGATATGCAGATGACACCACCCTTATGGCAGAAAGTGAAGAGGAACTAAAAAGCCTCTTGATGAAGGTGAAAGTGGAAAGTGAAAAAGTTGGCTTAAAGCTCAACATTCAGAAAACGAAGATCATGGCATCTGGTCCCATCACTTCATGGGAAATAGATGGGGAAAAAGTGGAAACAGTGTCAGACTTAATTTTGGGGGGCTCCAAAATCACTGCAGATGGTGACTGCAGCCATGAAATTAAAAGACGCTTACTCCTTGGAAGGAAAGTTATGACCAACCTAGACAGCATATTCAAAAGCAGAGACATTACTTTGTCAAGAAAGGTCCGTCTAGTCAAGGCTATGGTTTTTCCAGTGGTCATGTATGGATGTGAGAGTTGGACTGTGAAGAAAGCTTAGCGCTGAAGAATTGATGCTTTTGAACTGTGGTGTTGGAGAAGACTCTTGAGAATCCCTTGGACTGCAAGGAGATCCAACCAGTCCATTCTGAAGGAGATCAGCCCTGGGATTTCTTTGGAAGGAATGATGCTAAAGCTGAAACTCCAGTACTTTGGCCACCTCATGTGAAGAGTTGACTCTTTGGAAAAGACTCTGATGCTGGGAGGGATTGGGGGCAGGAGGAGAAGGGAACGACAGAAGATGAGATGGTTGGATGGCATCACGACTTGATGGACGTGAGTCTGAGTGAACTCCGGGAGTTGGTGATGGACAAGGAGGCCTGGCATCCTGCGGTTCATGGGGTCGCAAAGAGTCAGACATGACTGAGTGACTGAACTGAACTGAAAGTGTAAAGGGGCTGCATTTTAAAACAATCAAGATTTTATGTTATGTATATTTTACCACCATAACAATGATAACAAGTTTCAACATTAGGGAGTTCCCTGGAGGTCTAGTGGTTAGGATTCTGGGCTTTCACTGCTGTAGTCTGGGTTCAGCTCCTGGAGAGAGAACTGAGATCCTGCAAGCCATGTGGCACAGCCAAAAACAAACAAACAAAAGAATATATATCTCAAAATTAGAAAAGCTTCATTGTATGTGTCAGAAAGGTGTCAGCAGTGCATGCCTGTTTCACACACTTGCAGTCAGATTTACATGCTGCTCTGTATCACTCCCTTGGACTTCCCTTGTGGCTCAGCTGGTAAAGAATCCTGCAATTCAGGAGACCTGGGTTCAATCCCTGGGTTGGGAAGAAGGGAAAGGCTACCTACTCCAGTATTCTGGCCTAGAGAACCGTGGCCACAAAGAATCGGACACAACTGAGCCACTTTCACCTTCACTTTCTGTGTCGCTCCAAGGGCTTCCAAGGTGGCTGTGTGGTAAAGAATCCGGCTGCCAATGCCGAAGATGTGCGTTAGATCCCTGGGTCGGGAAGATCCCATGGAGGAAGAAATAGCAACCCACTTCAGTAGTCTTGCCTGGTATATCCCATGGACAGGGGAGCCTGGCGGACTGCGGTTCATGGGGTCACAAAGAGTCAGGCAGGACTTAGCAACTGAGCACGCTGTATTGCTCTGGGATTTTTGGGTGTGTGTGTTTGTGTTTACTTTGTTTTTAATTTATTTTTAATTGCAGGATAATTGCTTTACATTGGTAAGTTAGTCTCTGCTGTACAACAGTGTGAATCAGCTCTAAGTATACATTTGTCCCCTCCCTCTTGAACCTCCCTCCCACCACCCCATCCCACCCCTCTAGGTTGTCACAGAGCACCAAGTTGAGCTCCCTGTGTTATACAGCAGCTTTTTCCCTCTATTCTGAGCCTCACTACATTCTCTCTCATGTGCCTGAGTAACCCCCACAGTTACTTACAATGATTGCATACTCTTTCATCTGATCAGTATACTCTAACTTTTTACATTTCTTTCATTCACTGATAATGCACATGGGTGTGTGCTCAGGGTCAGAAAGATCCCCTGGAGGAAGAATGGCAACCCAGTCTAGTATTCTTGCCTGGAGAATCCCATGAACAGAGGAGCCTGGCGGGCTACAGTCCATGGGGTTGCAAAGAGTCAGACACGACTGAAGCAGCTTAGCACATGTGTGCTCAGAACTGTGCTGGACAGTGGATATCAAAGGTGGACTAGACCAAATTGCTGCTCTGAGGCAGCTCACCTGGAAAGACAATGTTATACATGACATGAAAATAAATTTGCTTTTTAAAGGAAAAAAAAAGTTTAAAAATTGTAAGAGGGCTAAATCTCCTCTATCCTTTTCAACCAGGTATGAAAGATTTCTTGTCTAAAGTACAGGCAGTTTTTTACACGTCTTTTTCTAAATTTGAATTTGGAGACTTTTCAAATATTTAAGTTTTATTTTTCTGATTATTAAAGTAATAGATTCTCAATGTAAAAAAAAAAAAAAAGGGAAGCATAATGAAATGAATCAACAAATTATGCAGCTGCCTCCCTAGTCTCACTCCCCAGAGCCATCATCCCCGTTCATGGGGCGCTTTACCACAGCTGGCCCAGGGATACCACCTCACGGAACCTTCAGAGCTGTGCTATAAAAGCCATTTCACAGGTGGGGAAACTGAGGCTCCTGAGATGTCAGCAGATTGCTCACTCCCTCACTGGCTAGAAAGCAACAGAGCGAGACAGAGTCCAGGCCATTCCAGGGCCCTCACCCTCCTCCCTGCCACCAGATCCTTCACTTGCCCCAGTCCTCAGTTTCAGCCCCCAGCACGGTGTACACACACACACACACACACACACACACACACACACACACTGCCCACTAGGAGCCCTGCAGCCGGTCAGCATCTCTCTGTCCTGAGGGTGCGGTGGGGAGACCACCCCCCTTACTAGCCACGCTCACAGTGTCTGCTGCCCACTCACACTTGCAGCCTGCAGACCGAGATGCCCACCTACTGAAGGAAGGTCAGACCAGGAGCCCCTGCTGCCTGCTGGGAGCTGAGATGGCGCTTACATCAGCTCAGTCAGTGGTGACCACAGCCCTGGGTGACGGCCCCCAGGACTCCAGTCTTCAGAGTTAGGTGTCAGAAAAACGGACACATAGCAAAGTCCCCAGAAGTCGAGCAAACTCTGGGAGATGGTGGAGGACAGAGGAGCCTGGTGTGCTACCATCCATGGGGTCACAGAGTCCAACACGACCGAGCGACAGAACAACAATAGCAACAGAAGTCGAGATGGGAATAAAAGTTGAGCATGTATATACCTCAGTGACAGCCAGGGAGCAAAGGTTTGGGTGGGGGAACCATGTCCACAACCCCAGCTGCAGTGGCTGCGGGCGCTGGTAGGAAGGAGGGAACAGGCTCTAAGATGTGGCCTCTTGTCTCTGTGAAGCCGACCCACTGGCCTGGGGTCCTGAGGGCGTCTGGAGAATGGCTGGCTGTAAGATCCCACCAGGTTCACTGCCTGCTTGTTATGTGTGTAAATTTGGGAAACTTGACCAACTTGGAGCCTCAGTTTCGACATCTGAAAAATGGGGTAGTAATGCCTGCTTCGCAGGGTTGTTTGGGGGCTCAATGTCATCTTCTCATTGTGGCCTTCCCTGGTCACCCCATCTAAAGTCAGCTTCCAGTTGATGCTGTAATAAACTTCCAGGTGCACAAATTTAGTCACTAAATAAGCACGAATTTATTATTTTCCAGTTCTGTAGATTAGAAGTCCCACATGGGTCTTCATGGGCTGGAATCAAGGTGTCCACAGGACAGGTTATACCCTGGAGGCCTAGGGAAGAATCTCTCTGCTATCCCCTCTGGCTTCAAGAAGCCTCCTGCCCTCCTGGGCCTGTGGCCCCTTCCTGCGTGCGTATGTGAAGTCGCTTCAGTTGTGTCTGACTCTTTGTGACCCTATGGACTGCAGCCGCCAGGCTCCTCTCTCTAATGGGACTCTCCAGGCAAGAATAACGGAGTGGGTTGCCATGTTCTCCTCCAGGGGATCTTCCCGAACCAGGGATCAAACCAGCGTCTTTTACGGCTCCTGTATTGGCAGCCGGGTTCTTTACCATTAGCGCCACCTGAAAAGCACTGTAGCCCCTTCCACCTCCTCAAAGCCAGTGGCATTGCCTCTGTGTCTTTTTTCCCACAGCCGAGCCTATTTCTCTTTCTTCCGCTGCCTCTCTCCCACTTTTAAGGACGCTTGTGATTACAGATATCCCAGTAATCTAGGATAACCTCACACCTGCAGCCTTGATTTCCTGTTGTCATGTAGGGTTCCAGGGACTGGGACATGGAACTAACTGGAGCCAGACACACCTTTCCTGGCCACTGGATCTGACACTGTAATACTCTCTCAGGTTCCCTATTCTGCTGCCTTCAATCTCCTCTCTCATCATCTCCCTCCTCCCCCAAAGTGTGAGCTCCACGGGCAGGGATTTATGCCACCAGGTGCCCTGCTCTACCCCACCCCACCCCCCAGTGCCCAGGATGGTGCCTGGCTGGCATCTCTTAGAGCCAGAAGGGGGAGTCCTTCCTTCTTCCTCCTGTGACTTTAGCTTGGATGTTTTGTTCCAGGGGATTCACATCAAGCTTCTCCTGCAAGCCCCGGGCCCCCCGCACCCCGGAGATGCTGGACATGAACCCACCCAAGGTCAAGTCATCGGCTCTGGGCCCTCAGTTCTCCTCATGTGGCCCCCAGCAGGCCAGCCGTCCCAGCTCCAAGACCTCTTCCACAAGGAGCCTGCAGAGTAAGTCACCCTGCACGGGAGGGCACTGGGCTTCCCCATCTGATTCGTGCTCCTTCCATGCCCACCAGACCAAGGGGAAAGGCCCATCTCCCCTCCCCACAAGACCAGGGCCCTAGCTGCCCGCTTCCTTTGCCCCAGGGACCGGTTCTTCACTCATCTTTCTGTTTAAGAAATTGCCCTTGGCCTCAGCGGGTCGTGGGCTTCCCTGGTGGCTCAGCTGGTAAAAATTCCCCTACAATGCAGGAGACCTGGGTTCAATCCCTGGGTTGGGAAGATCCCCTGGAGAGGGAACGGCTACCCACTCAAGTATTCTGGCCTGGAGAATTCCATGGACAGTATAATCTATGGGATCGCAAAGAGTCGGACACGACTGAGCGACTTTCACACTTCAGCGGCTCAGGCACAAGCTGGCAGAGGGAGACCCTTCCAGACAGTCACTCAGGGATAAGATCCCCCTGCCCGGGGGCTTACGGGTCAGCCCTGAAACCAGAATCGACCTTCTGGTGGGAAACAGAAGCAGGTACTTCCTCACAGGCTGGGTGGAGAGGCCCCCTCCGAGGGCCTGAGGGTGGGGTGGGCCCTAGGGGACCCCGCTGTGTCCCTGGGGCCACCCTCCCACTCTTCTGCTCCTGATAAAGACCACTTCTGTGTAGCCTCCCAGTCAGCCAGTTGACCACCCCGGCCCCTCCCACTCCCCAACCCAAGCCTGGAACTTTCCAATAGGGCTTTACTAAAAATAAGGGAAGGCAAAAGAGAAACCCAACAAAAGGACATCAAGCGGCAGAAAATCAGTCACACTCAGGATGTGTGAGTCCTGCGTCCTGGCCGCCCCCTCCTTCCTGACAGGGCCCTGGGCGCTCTGGCCAACCAGGGAGCACTGGGCTGGGACCGTGGTTCATGGGCCAAGTCTGGGCAGCCCGTGGGGGTGGGCAGGCCTCCCTCTGCTCTCAGCACCTCTCTGCTGAGAAACTCACAGCGGAGCCCCGGCCCCATCTCCCCACCACAGTGCTTCTGCACACGAGCCCCGAGGAAACGCCAACAAGTACAGGGAGAGAGCGGCCAGGAGCGAAGCAGACTGGCTTCCCCAGGGCCCTGCCCGGCCGTCAGGCTGGACGCCCCCACTGAAGTAACCACAGTAGCAGCGCCCAGGAGCAGGCGGGCTGCCCGGCTGGCTGGCCGCACAGGGTGGGGAGCAGCACATACCCACCCCCTCGGCCTCCACAAACACAGGAGCTGCTGGCAGCGAGGCTCACCGAGTCCCCACACCAAGCTTCCTGTCAGGAAAGTGCATGGCCACCCCAGTGAGTCAGGGCCCCCCGGCCACAGCGCAGGTGACCGGGAGGAAGGCGCTCTGCATTCGGTTTGCACAGGGCCCGTTGAAAGGAGGGCTTGTGCAGGGACAGAGGGGGTCTCTGTGCCCAAGCTTGCCCTGGCGCTGGCAGCTTGCCTGGCTTTTCTTCTCCAGGCAACCCGTCTTCCAGGAAGTGAGGACGGGTTCTTCCCCACTGTCACTGTCCCTTCGCCCAGTGACCAGCCCGCTTCCTGCTCTCAGCCAGCTGGCAGCTGCAGACGACAAAAGTGACGAGACGGTTGTTGTCACGCCACCAGGTGACTCGAGGACCCGAGGAGGACAGCCCTCCAGGCGTCCAGGAGCAGGCCCACCGTAGCCCCTGCCCCAGGGTCCTGCCGCTGCCCTTCCTGCCCACCCTCCCCGCCGGCACCCAGCTTGGGAGGGCAGCAGGGGACAGCAGAGCCAAAGCCGGGAGCTCGTCCATCTCGGGGAGCCAGGGCCAGACAGCTCAGCCAGAGGCAGGCCCTCGACCTTGGAGGAAACCGGTTCTCCTTACCCAGACCAAGTATGAGGAAACAGAAGGGGGTTAGAATATAGGAAAGTCCTTCTCAAATCGGCTGCCTGAGCGGCAGACTTGGTATTTTCTTCCTCTTAAAACCTGGAAAGAATATGGGGTGTTCCCCTCTGTGGCTGGAATGTGGCTGTTCCAAAGCGGCCCTGTGCTTCTGCACACGTGTTCTAAGGGCTCAGAGGGTTGACCAGTTTAAAGCCATTTCCCTCCCTCCGTCCGTTAAGACCACAAGCACAGACTGTGCCCCCAGCAGGGTGACTGGTCCCCGTGGGGGAGGCCCATTGCTCCCTCCTTGCCAAGGGTGATATCAGGGCCAGTCCTAGTGTTGGGGCCCGTGTGCGGAAAGCAGGAGAGCCTCCATCTTGAAGCCTGTCATCCGTCTTAAAGGCAGGATGTGAACTGGGCCTGGACCCTAGCCCTGGAGTGAGGAAATGGTCGGTAGTGAAAACCAGGTCTCCTGGAGACTTCCCTCCCTACAGATGGCAAACAGAGATTGTAGTTGAAGTCAGGCTGCCCCTGTTAGATTAACCATGGAGACATCCCCCCTTGATGTATAATCATTGTCCGCCCCCACCTTTAACCTTAATTGTTTGTTCTCCTAGCACCTACTTGTTGTAAACTCAATCATATACAACAGAGAGGTTGCTAACATGTAACCTGTCACATAGTGGGGGGTATAAAACTGGGCCTCTCAGAAACTTCAGGGTCCTTGTTGGGAACCGAGTCCCCCTTGGACATGCTGGCATAATGAACCGTACTCCACTGTCTAAAGTGTCCTCCGAGGTGTGTTTTGCGACTCCGGATTCCACAACACTGGGACAGAAAGAACGTGCACCTGCAGAGTCAGCACTGTTAACAAGCCTGTAGCAGGGTCTGACGTCGCCTAAAACAGAAATACTGAACTAAAATGATGAGTATTGAGATGGCACTTGTGTATGTGCCTCTGCGTGAGTTTGTGTGTGTGTGTGTGTGTGTGTGTGCGCGCGCGCGTGCGCTGTCCCCCAGGCAGTCCATCTGCCCTGGCCAGGCCCACTGGGAGTCATCTTGGTGGCCCCACGGGATATAAATAAAGGACAATGTTGCGTTTTTCAGTATCCTCCCAACTCCAGAGGAGAGCAGGCAGAAGAGGCCAACAGAAGAACGCTGGAGCAGGCGAGAGGCCAGGTTGGCCCTGTGATGACCATAGACGCATCGTGAGCCGGGCCCTGGGTTAATTTCACAAGTGCTTGGCAGTGGTGCCAGGGTGGGCACAGTAGAACTCTGTGGTCATGTGACTAGCCCATCTTGACCCTCTGGAAATATGTGAGTTCCTCTCTGTTCCAGGGGGAAGAAGGCTGGGCAGAACACTGCCCTCCAGCCCCTCCGAACTCCTGGCTTGACCTCTGGAGGGATAAAGAGAAAACGCAAATGCTTCTCTCGGTGTTGTGGATAATGGACCAGCAAGAGAAGTGGAGACTGGGTCCCTGAAATGGAACCGCTCCTGGAGAAACCCTGAAAAGGCAGAGAGTGTTTGCAGATGAACAGCAGAGGAGCATCATGGAAAGATCTCTCCCTTTCTCCCAGCAAATCCACTCCCTTCGGATTCCTCACATGCCTCCGACTGACACAGCCTGGCCCTGCCGTGGCGAGAGAGCAGTCCTGTCTCCAGAATCCAGAGGGAGTGGGTGACTTGTCTGTTACCGCCCACGGTCTCCCTGAAGCCAGGGTGACTTCTGTTTCTTCCTCAGGCCCATAGATGAGCTCAAGTCTGATTTGAAGATGTCTGGCCACTTAGGGTAAAAAAAAAATGTGGACAGACTACACTGAGGTCACCAGGTGCGGTCTGGGTGGTTCTCTGGGGAGTAAATATGGCCTCTGGGAGAGCCCTCTTGCAGACACACACTTATGCATCCCAGGGCTGATGGTGCAAAAGAGACTTTAGAAAATACCAACTAGCATAAATATTCCAGCTATGTGTAGGCCTAATGGGGAGCCAGATACAACCACAGTCTACGGTGGGGGAGGGGCGAGAATCAAATACACAAATAAACCAAAATGTTTTCACAGGTCATCCGGAGACCAAATCCTACAGCTCCTAGGCTTTGCCCATGACACCTACCCAGGGAGGCCACGGAGAGGAGTCTGTGGAACTTTTAAGAAATGGGGACCTTTAGGAAGAGCCCTTCTTTCCCTGGAAGCTGACCCCAGCTCTCTGGTTACCTGGCCCTCTGATTTCTCCTGAGTAGGACTTGATCTTCATTCACAAAAGGATGTAAATGTCCAGCAATAGCCTAAATGATGACCCTTGGTGGGAATGTAATAATCAGGTAGAGATTTGAGATCCAGTCAGATAAAAGGGGGAGAAGGCAATGGCACCCCACTCCAGTATTCTTGCCTGGAAAATCCCATGGACGGAGGAGCCTGGTGGGCTGCAGTCCATGGGGTCGCTAAGAGTCGAACACAACTGAGCAACTTCACTTTCACTTTTCACTTTCATGCATTAGAGAAGGAAATGGCAACCCACTCCAGTGTTCTTGCCTGGAGAATCCCAGGGACAGGGAAGCCTCATGGGCTGCGGTCTATGGAGTCGCACAGAGTTGGACACTACTGAAGTGACTTAGCAGTAGCAGCAGCAGCAGATAAAAGGGCTCACTCAGGACATTGGAAAGGACTTGGCCCAAATCAAAGGAGCTTTAAAAAAAAAAAAGCACAAATAAATAAGATTAACACAAAAAATCCATGACAAAGTCTCAAACTTTTAATACAAACAGGATCTGAGCCTGTGCTTCTGTGACCCTACCCTGCTTGCAGAACCTTGATCCAGCACCTATTCCAATAAAGCTTTATTTACAAAAATAGGCAGACAGCCCATGAGCCATAGTTTGCTGAACTGCATGAAAACGTTACTGAGTTTCAGGGCACCCCTTCCATTCTGTGTGCAAGGTGAAGCCGCACTGGCCTCACCCAGGATCTGGGGGTGGGGGATCCTCCAGGGCTTCCCAGGGTGCTTGTGGCATAGCCTTGTGGCTGAGGCACTGGACCTGCCTGTCTGACCATCTTCAGCTCTCCAGAGACTAAAGGAGCAATGCTGTTCACCTTTGCACGAAAAAGCTACCCCCAAAACTTAATGGCTTAAAACAACAATTTATGGGACTTCCCTAGGCTTCCCAGGTGGCACGAATGGTAAAGATCCCACCTGCCAATGCAGGAGACATAAGAGACGCAGGTTCAGTTCCCGGGTAGGGGAGATCCCCTGGAGGAAGGCATGGCAACCCACTGCAGTATTCGTCTCTGGAGAATCCTATGGACAGAGGAGCCTGGTGGGCTACAGTCCATAATGTTGCAAAGAGTCGGACATGACTAAAGCGACGCACTGGTGGTGCAGTGGCTAAGACTCTGAGCTCTCAACGCTCAGGTTCAACCCTTGGTCAAGGAACTAGATCCTACATGTGGCAACTAAGTCCACATGTGGCAGCTAAAGATCCTGCATGCCACAACGAAGATCTAAGACCTGGCACAGCCAGATAAATAAATATTTTAAAAATCTGTGAGTGTCGCAGTTATGTGGATCTGTGGTGGGGCTGGGCCCAGATGGACAGCTCTCTCGGGCTCAGCTGGACCTAGGTGCACATCTGTGATGAGAGGGCAGTCGAGGGCCTCACTCAGGTCTGGCAGCTGGCTGTGGGCTGGATCCTGGGTTCACCCTCCGGCAAATTAGCTCAGGCTCGTTCGCCTGGTGCTCTCAGGACATCTGCAATGAGAGATCAAGCCCGCATGCTGTTCAGGTTTCTACCTGCACCACATTTGCTCCTATTGGCCAATGCAGGTCTCACGGCCAAGGCCTAGTCTCTGCAGAGGGACTAAAAGGAAACAAAGACAAACCCGATAGGACTGCAACAATCTGCCCCAGAGAGGGTGTTCAGAACTTACGCATCTCAGAATCGAATCTTCCCGGATGAATTTTCCACCAAGGCATAACCTCTCCATTTTAATTCAGTTCAACATATCCTGGGGGACTGTTCTGCATTGGGTTGTGGGGGGTTGTGATTGTGTTAAATTAGCATCGGTTAGCTTGAACTCTGGTGAAGGGAAAGTGCAATGGAGACAGTCCGGGGGAGACACACGGCTGTCTTGGGAGTGGAGGGTCCCGGGAGGCGGGGGAGACTGTGTCACAAGGCCCTTGGGGAAGCCCTGTTGGAAACTTAGCTGCAAGCTGCAGGCTGCACTGGGCCATGCACTGGTGAGTAGGCTGGGATCAGTTCCAGGACCCTGCAGCCTCCCTTAGCCACACAGAGCATGTGCCGCCGCAGCATCCTACAGAAGCTCGGTTAAACTTGAAGCAGGAGACACAGTTCCGCTGGCCAGCGAGTTGCCATCCATCTTCTAGGAGGAATCCCTGGACTCTGCAGATAGCCAGGGTTCAGGGCAGGCAACAGTGCCAGATTGAAGCCATGGGCAGATTTCCAGGAGGTTGTGGAATTTGGAGAAAGTCAGGTCTAGAGACACCTACCCAGAGTCGTAAATTAAGGTGTCAGTGGAAGCCTGGGAGTGGATAGAATCTCAGAGGAGAGGACTGGAGAAATAAGAAACCTGGGGCAGAACCAGGGGTGAGAGAAGAAAGAGGGCCTGCTGCAGGAGACAGTCTCCGGGGAGGGGGCGGCCTGGGAACACGCGCTGTAGAACCAGAGGAGGAAAGCAGTGCATGGCGGGTGGTCACCATGGCCAGAGCCGGAGGAGGAGGGGCTGCCTGAGGACACATTCCAGGGAGCAGTCCTGGGCCAGAGGTCAGCCTGGCCCGGGAAGAACTGAGGTGACCAGTTAGATGCTAGAGGCGTTGAGGTCGGAGAGCTTGGCTGGAGAAGGACAAGGTGATGGCATGACCTCTCAGAGGGGCAACTGGAGCCAAGGCCACCGAGCAGTGGACCTAAGTCCCTGGGAGCAGGGTGTCCACCAGGCCCTGAGCCAGGTCCACCTGGAGGGAGACAGTGGTATTCTGGAGCCAGCTCGTACCTGCTCGCTACATTTTCAGGAGTTCCATGAGCTGGTGTTGAAGACAGCCTGTTCCAAAGCTCAATTTTACAAACTTAAAATTAGGGATTTCCCTGACAGTCCAGTGGTCAAGACTTTGCCTTCCAATGCAGGAGGTACAGGCTCGATCCCTGGTCAGGAAGTTAAGATCCCACATGCCTCAAGGGCAAAAAACAAAACAGAAGCAATATTGTAACAAAGCCAATAAAGACTTTAAAAATGGTCCACATCAAAAAGAATCATTTTAAAAAATTAAATCAGTCAGTTCAGTTCAGTCACTCAGTCATGTCCGACTCTTTGCAACCTCATGGACTGGAGCACAGCAGGCTTCCCTGTCCAGCACCATCTCCCAGAGCTTGCTCAAACTCATGTCCATTGAGTTGGTGATGCCATCCAACCATCTCATCCTCTGTCGTCCCCTTCTCCTCCTGCCTTCAATCTTTCCCAGCATCATGGAATTTTCCAGTGAGTCAGTTCTTTGCATCAGGTGGCCAAATGGAGCTTCAGCTTCAGCATCAGTCCTGCCAATGAATATTCAGGACTGATTTCCATTAGGATTCACTGGTTTGATCTCCTTGAAGTCCAGGGGATTCTCAAGAGCCTTCTTCAATACCACAGTTCAAAAGCATCAATTCTTTGGCACTCAGCTTTCTTTATGGTCTCTTACATCCATACATGACTACTGGAAAAACCATAGCTTTGACTAGACAGACCTTTGTAGGCAAAATAATGCCTATGCTTTTTAATATGTTGTCTAGGTCGGTCACAGCTTTTCTTCCAAGGAGCAAATGTCTTTTAATTTCATGGCTGTGGTCACCATCTGCAGTGATTTTGGAGCCCAAGAAAATAAAGTCTGTCACTGTTTCCATTGTTTCCCCATCTATTTGCCATGAAGTGATGGGACAGGATGCCATGATCTTCGTTTTTTGATTGTTGAGTTTTAAGCCAGTTTTTTCACTCTCCTCTTTCACTTTCATCAAGAGGTTCTTCAGTTCCTCTTTGCTTTCTGCCATAAGGATGGTGTTATCCGCATATCTGAGGTTACTGATATTTCTCCCAGCAATCTTGATTCCAGCTTGTGCTGGAATCAAACCCCTTATGATTATACAGTAGAAGTGACAAATAGATTCCAGGGATTAGATCTGATAGAATGCCTGAAGAACTCAGGACAGAGATTCCTGGTGTTGTACAGGAGGCAGTGATCAAGACCATCCCCAAGAAAAAGAAATGCAAAAAGGCAAAATGGTTGTCTGAGGAGGCCTTACAAATACCTGTGAAAAGAAGAGAAGCTAAAGGCAAAGGAGAAAAGGAAAGATAGAACCATCTGAATGCAGAATTCCAAAGAATAGCAAGGAGAGATAAGAAAGCCTTCTTCAGTGATCAGTGAAAAGATACAGAGGAAAAAATTAGAATGGGAAAGACTAGAGATCTCTTCAAGAAAATTAGAGACACCAAGGGAACATTTCATGCAAAGATGGGCACAATAAAGGACAGAAATGGTATGGACCTAACAGAAGCAGAAGATATTAAGAAGAGGTGGCAAGAATACACAAAACTATACAAAAAAGATCTTAATGACCCAGATAACCACAATGGCGGGATCACTCACCTAGAGCCAGACATCCTGGAATGCGAAGTCAAGTGAGCCTTAGGAACCATCACTACGAACAAAGCTAGTGGAGGAGATGGAATCCCAGTTGAGCTATTTCAAATCCTGAAAGATGATGCTGTGAAAGTGCTGCACTCAGTATGCCAGCAAATTTGGAAAACTCAGCAGTGTCCACAGTTTCTTTCCCAGAGAAAGGCAATGCCAAAGAATGTTCAAACTACTGCACAGTTGCACTCATCTCACATGCTAGCAAAGTAATACTCAGAATTCTCCAAGCCAGGCTTCAGCAATACGTGAACTGTGAACTTCCAAATGTTCCAGCTGGTTTTAGAAAAGGCAGAGGAACCAGAGATCAAATTGCCAACACCCGTTGGATCATACAAAAAGCAAGAGAGTTCCAGAAAAACATCTACTTCTGCTGTATTGACTACACCAAAGCCTTTGACTATGTGGATCACAACAAACTGTGGAAAATTCTTCAAGAGATGGGAATACCAGACCATCTGACTGCCTCCTGAGAAATCTGTATGCAGGTCAAGAAGCAAGTTAGAACTGGACATGGAACAACAGATTGGTTCCAAGTTGGGAAAGAAGTACGTCAAGGCTGTATATTGTCACCCTGCTTATTTAACTTCTATGCAGAGTACATCATGGGAAATGCTGGGCTGGATGAAGCACAAGCTGGAATCAAGATTGCTGGGAGAAAAAAACTAAATAATTTCTATTAAAAATAAAAGTAATAAATGCTAAAATCTCATCCCTTCCTAATTGTACCATTTACCATTGTCTGCATCCTGGAGGGTACTTACACTGTGTTGTATTAACATCCGTATAGGGGGAGATAGGGCTTCCCTCACAGCTCAGATGGTAAAGGATCTGCCTACAATGCAGAAGACCAGGGTTCAGTCGTGGGCTGGGAAGATCCCCTGGAAAAGGAAATGGCTACCCACTCCAGTATTCTCGCCTGGAAAATTCCATGGACATTGGAGCCTGGCAGGCTATGATCCATGGGGTCACAAAAGAGTTGGACGTGACTGAGTGACTCACACTTTCACTTCACAAACCAGGGCACCCCGCCCTCCCCACCCTCAGTGCAGCCTGAAGCAGAAGGTTGGGTGGATCAGAGACAAGGTGGAAGGAGCAGGGCAGTGTGTTCCCTGGCATGGCACACCCTAAAGATGGCAAGTAAAAGGGACAGGTGATGGCTACATCACTCCACAACCAGGCCTTTGCCCTGCCGGAGCCTTCCGTCTGAGTCATGTGCCAACTGAGGGTGATGTCCAGTGACCCAGGGTGTCCTTGGACACCTCCCTCTTGGCACACTGCTGCTGCTTGCCCTTCAGCAATCTCCGTGCCACCTAGAAACACACACACTGTGTGTGCTCAAGGGTGTGACACTGCTCCTGCCCACCCATCATCGTGGCGGGTCACCCTCCCAAGGAGCCAGGAGGGCTTCCCTAGCTACACTCCTAGGACTTTGTGATCTGGTTCTTCAATGCCCAGGTGGGGACACTGACAGGGTCAGGAGCAGATAAGTGTGGATGCCCTGCTCACACCAGCAGCACTCAGGCCAGGCTTGACCTCAGGCAACAGCATCTTCAAGAGAGAAGCCAGGCAGAGGGTCTCAGTGACTTGTAAGTCCAGAGGGGCAGAGTCTGCGTGTCCTGGAGACTGGTTGCACTGGGAGAAGACAGGCATAGAGCCTGGTTAAGTTGTCTGAGCCAAAGACAAGAAGAGCAGGAGTAAAAGTGGCCAGGATATGAGCTGGGGAGACAGGAGCCCTGGGAGGAAGGCCAGTCTTCCAGGGCCCCACCTGGGAAGCAGCGTGACTAGGGGCTTGGAGCCTCCTGGGAACACCTGGCTCTGGGGCTTGAGGATCGATTTATAGCCTCATGTGAGCCTCCCAGCTGGACTGTTTTCTGGGGGGACCCAGTTTCTGAGCCCAAAGTCCCACAGACAAGACCCCTGGGCAGAGAGGCCCAGAGGCTGGGAGAGTGTTGGATGTGGGCTCCCAGGCAGGGAGTCAGTGACCAGGACTTGCCCTTCACTGAGGGCATGGAAAAGACCCTGATGCTGGGAAAGATTGAAGGCGGGAGGAGAAGGGGATGACAGAGGATGAGATGGTTGGATGGCATCACTGACTGAATGGACATGAGTTTGAGTAAACTCCGGGAGTTGGTGATGGACAGGGAGACCTGGCATGCTGCAGTCCATGGGGTCACAAAGAGTCGGACACGACTGAGCGACTGTATTGAACTGAACTAGAGGGCATGGAGAGGAGGGAGGAGGGAAAAGTGAAAAAACACAAAATTCAGGCAAAAGGAAGGATTTCTGAGGTTTCAGGGACCCTGAGGGGGAGCTCATGGAAATAGGGAAGGAGGTGGGAACCTGGGTCTCACTGGACCACCTTGGAACACCAAGGAGAACAAGTCCCCCATCATCAGAAAGGGATCTGGGCTGGGCCAGGCCAGACCCTCCCCTGAGCAACCTGAGTGCCTGCACCTTGGCAACTGGACCGTTGTCCGATGACTACAAAGAGAGGGGAAGAATGGAGGTAGTTGCACTTCCATTACAATGACTTCAAGGAGGATTTAGCACTAAGAAGGGTGCAGGGGGCCAGCCAGAGAAGGAGAGCCTTGACCCACAGGCTGCAGAGGCACCACCAAATCTGGGGGGTAGGGCAGTGTCACCCAACATCCGGACATGGACGTTGTGACACTCTGCCATAACATCTGAGGGCCGTCCCAC
Source organism: Bos indicus x Bos taurus (assembly GCF_003369695.1). Classification (NCBI taxonomy): domain Eukaryota; kingdom Metazoa; phylum Chordata; class Mammalia; order Artiodactyla; family Bovidae; genus Bos; species Bos indicus x Bos taurus. Next base: position 119,036,840 of record NC_040077.1, read on the forward strand.
CTGTGCCTGGGATTCCTTGACGATCAGAAATTGGGATACTACCATGATAGCTCAGCTGGTAAAGAATCCGCCTGCAATGCAGGAGACCCCAGTTCAATTTCTGGGTCAGGAAGATCCGCTGGAGGAGGGATAGACTACCCACTCCAGTACACTCGGGCTTCCCTGGTGGCTCAGATGGTAAAGAATTTGCCTGCAATGCGGGAGACCTGGGTTCAATTCCCTAGGTCGGTAAGATCCTCTGGAGGAAGGCATGGCAACCCACTCCAGTATCCTTGCCTGGAGAATTCCAGGGACAGAGGAGCCTGGCCAGCTACAGTCCATGGGGTCACAGAGACTCGGACAGGACTGAGCAACTAAGCACAGCACAGCACGCGGGATGCCTGAGCAGACTCCCTCCAAATAGGATGGCATCTCCTTCCCTACCAGCAACCACACGGTCCCAAGGGAAATCCCACTCTCCGCCTTGCCCCTGCCCTCTGAAGTCATGCATGGCAGGAGGTGGGCTGGAGCCTCAGGGGTCAGGCCCCAGGGCCCCTCTCCCTCTGGACAACAAAGCTGAAGTGCTGGCTGCCCAGGCTGAGTCCCCTTCTGCAGGAGCAGAGAAGGAGATGCCACTGAGGAGGAGACAGAGGCGTGATCCCTGGGCAGAGTCTGCTTGCAGATGTCTCCAGCAACACCATGACCTTTTCTGCTTACCTGGGCCAGTAAGTCACCAACAAATCCCTGCTTTGTTGATTGGTTCATGATTCTTCAGGTTGGGTGTCACTTTCGTGTATGCGTTTGCATGCTCAATCACTCAGCCATGTTCCAGTCTTTCATGACCCCATGGACTGTAGCCCGCCAGGCTCCTCATCCATTGGATTTTCCAGGCAAGAAAACTGGAGCAGGTTGACATTTCCTTCTCCAGGAGGGTGTCACTTACTAGCAACCAAAACAGTGACCCCACCTGCTTAGATGTGGGCTGCCATCAGGCTCTGCTGGCCACATTACTCCCAATTTTTCTTCCAAACCCACCTTCTTTTAGCAGCTGGGGAAAAGCGTCTCTAACTCAACTTGTGAATTTTTTCTTGTGCAACCGCCCTCCCTCCCACCCACCCACCCACACACGGAAGTGCTCCCTACCCGGCCCTCAGGAAGTGTGGTCTGATGTTGCGACTCTGCCCCTCAGCCTCGGGTCCCTTCAAGGAAATGTCATCTGATTGTGTCCCTGGTGATGCTTCAGCAACAAACACTGCCTTACGAAGTTCCAAACCACTCGCCCTTGAATTCTTGTGAGAACAACTTTCTATCTGTATGGTTTTTGCAAAATGGTGAGGACCCCCTCTGTGGGCTTCCCTGGTAGCTCAGACAGCAAATAATTTGCCTGCAATTTAGGAGACCCATGTTTGATCCATGGGTTGGGAAGATCCCCTGGAAAAGGGAATGGCTACCCACTCCAGTATTCTTGCCTGAAGAATCCCATGGACAGAGGAGACGGGTGGGCTATACAGTCCATGGGATCACAAAGAGTCAGACATGACTGAGCGACTAACACACCCTCTGTGACAAACACAAGACTAGGAAGGGACAAGAATGGGACCCATGAGGCCAGGTATGAAAGTGAAAGTCGTTCAGTCGTGTCCAACTCTGCGATCCCATGGACCATGTCCATGGAATTCTCCAGGCCAGATTACTCAAGTGGGTAGCCTTTCCCTTCTCCAGGGGATCTTCCCAACCCAGGGATTGAACCCAGGTCTTCTGCATTTCAGGTGGATTCTTTACCAGCTGAGCCACAAGGGAAGCCCTGGGGAATCAGCAAAAGGAGTTAAGGTGGGACCAGGAGGCCACTGCAGGCCAACCTCAAGGTCTTGTGAGGACTAGACTCCCTCCACAGCTTCCATCGTGAGGGTCAGGGTTTCCGCAAGGATCCTGAGGTCACCATAAGGCAGGAGCAGCAGCAGGTCAAGCAAACTGAACCCAAAAGTCCAAGGTCATAGTTGTAGTTAAATAACATCTTCACAGAAACTCAGTCTGACCCAGGGATAAAATACACCACCTCCTTTTTCCTGTATGGCTCTGTGGCTAACAAAAAAGTTTTCTGCCAGAAGGTAAGGCACCCAACTGGTGCCTAGGGTGGGCCAGGCAGGCAGAAAATGCCCTCACGGGTGTTTCTACCAACCACACCCCCCGGCACCCCGAACGGCTCTGGCCTTGTCCTCTCTCTGTGTGTCCTGGAGCTGACCTTCCACGACTGGGGCTCCAGGCAGCAACCCCCACCCCCTGTGCTGTGTGCTGTGCTGGTCATCTTCTGCTGTTAGAACATCAGGTCCAGGACCCACTTTTCTTTTCTCCTTTGTTGGTTTGCCAACATCCATAATCAAACATCTGTAATCAGTGGCTCCCCCATGCCCGCAGTGACGCTCCCGTGTGAGACATGGAGCATTTCCTGCCATATCAGCAAACAAGGACGTCACAGCCACCAGTGATTGCAGCCCTGCAATATGAGCCAGTGAGTCCTGAGGAAACTCAGGAAAGAAAAGAAGGCCTGCCACCCAACTGCCATCAAACTGCAGTCACTCCCTATGGTGAGCCCTGAGGAAACTCAGAATGTGAAAACACAGGACACTGGTCCCAGATAGCTGAGGTGCATATCAAAGGAACGATTTCAGTGAGCCCAGACTCCTGCGTCTTCCATACACAGAAAAGCACTAAATTCCTTAACTTGGGTTATCTGATTTTCTTCAGTTAACAATCATCTTTTGATGTTCCAACTCCCTGCTCTTTGTTACAGACCTTCTATATAACCCGGATCCCCGCCTTGCCTCCTCAGAGCAGTTCTCTCAAGGTTGCTTGAGATGCTGCCTCCAGCCTTGAAGTCCTAAAAATTCCCACCAAATAAAACAAAACTTTCAACTTTTAGGTTGTGGATATTTTTTAAGTCTGCTCATGTTAAGGAAAGATCCTGGGTCCAATTGTCCAGAATCATATGGGGGGGCGGATGGTGGCTAGCTCTGAAAATGGTTTTATCCACTCCTGCCCTTCACCCCAGCCCTCACCGGCCTGCTTCCTCCCAGCCCTCCTGTCTCATCTTTCCGGGGATCCGACCAATCTCCCAGTGCCTGCTCCAGACAGGTGACAATCTGGGAGAGTGGAAGGGCACCAGGGACTCCATCCAGCAATGAGGTCTAAGCAGCAAGAAGGGGACTGACCACCTGTCCTTCTCTGTCCTTGGGTGCCTCTGGCTCCTTAAATTCTGGAAGTGGAAATGGTATCCTGGGTCTAATGTCAGCCTCAAACCAAGACCAAACCAAGATATGCGGGCTCCAGTTAAGGCATGTACAATCAGCCTCCTGTTTGCCCTCCGAAATGAAAGTAACAACAGAAACAGGATAAATAGTCATTGTTTGTTTCTTGTAAACACCTTGAAGTAACAGTCAAGGCAATAGTCAGGGCAATAGTCATGGCAAGGACAAAGAGGGACAAAATCCTTTTTGAGTAAAAGATTAAGGGATGTCTGCTTCCCCCTCTTTTGGGACAAGGGAGACACTACACATGCACAGAAAGGCTCCTTGTGGGTCAAAAGTCAAGAGAGAACACCAAGCCCTAATGAGTCTTGATCCTCCCAGAAGCCTTCACTTCGAGATCCGTCTTGACTGAGGGGTGCGTGTGTACCCAGGAGAGGGTCTCAGGGTAGGTCAGGTGTGGATAAAGAAACCAGATAGATGGCCAGAAGGAAGACAAGGACCTGAAAGAACTGCCCTATATAAATGACTTAACCTCCTCTTTACTGTGCTCCTCATCACAGGGTGGGACACCCACGCCCTTTCTCTCCCCATGTGCATGTCTGCTTTGCTTCTGTCTTAACTAAAATAAACCAACCGTTTCTCTATGCGTTCTCCCACTTGCTGTTGTGCTGTGTTGTACCTACATTTACAGCTTCTGTCTCTGTGACAAATGCATTTTTTACTGAGGGCAAAGATCCAGGGAAAAATAGCCTCTAGCCCTTGCTGGTCTGGTGGCTAGGATTCCTGGTTTTCTTCCAGGCTACCCAAGCTCAATTCCTGGGCAGAAAATTAAGATCTCACTTCACTGAGAGGCAACTGCTCACTGTTGCCTCGCCCGAGATCAGGAAGGGGCATTGAGCTCAATTTCATTGGTCAAGCAGGACTGGGTGTGGGGTTTCACCTTCGCAAAGCAGCTCTAGCTGCAAGAAGGCAGGAAAGACCGGTAGAAAGGCAGGCCTCACAGCTTCGTTTCTTCTGCTGTCCAAGCCCAAGGGGAAGGCCGCACAGGTGGGCAGCTGCCTGCAGCCCAGACAGTTTGGCGCATGGCGCCACCATGTCTGTGCCCAGCTTCTCTTGGCAAGACTGGATCAGAGGTCTCTCAACACCGGACAGGATCATATCAGCCTCTTATTCCTGGCTGAAGGATGCCCTTCCACGGTGCCAGGAGCAGACTGGGGCCTCCACTGGGACAGTGGTCCAGCGCCCTGAAGTATGTATCACACCTCGTACTTGTTAACACTTTCTGGGCAGAGTCGGGCTTCCTGAGACCTTGCCGTGTGCTGGGGTTGGGGAGAGGAAAGCAAGACCAGCAGGGGGTGCCATGGAAGGAGTGGGGGGCCTGGGGCTGGGAGGCTCACCCAGGCCCAGGTGGAAGTCGGGGACCCACAGCCACGATGGAAGAAGACCCTGAGGGCCCCTGAGGAGGGGTCAGGCCCCAGGAGACACAGGGCTGGGCTGCTCCTGCCTTTCTCTCCCTGGCCAACATCCCACGTGTGCTTTGGCCCCCTCCTGCCCTTCCCCACTCACCTCCTTTCCTCCTTGGGCCTCCACTGGGACCCCAGCTTCCAAGAGACCTTTCTCTCTCCTTTTATCACAACACAGACACCCTGGGGGTCCTTGCTGGGAGCTCTGGGAGGGCAGAGAGGGCCTGAGCATCTTCCCAGTGTCCTACAGAGTGGGCATGGTATACCTGAACTTGCAGAAGTCACAGGGCAGGGCCGACACCCTGTCTCGAGAGCTCCAAGGTGCCACTTCATCTAGGACAACCCCCTGAGCCCCGCCCTTAAGGCCCCTCCTGGCTGGGGCTCAACTCTCCTCCCCACAAACCACACATCCGTTCAGGGAGCCCATGTCTAGTTGCTTCTTCTTCTTTTTAGTGGTTTTATCTCTGAGATATCATTAACATACAATCAACTCGATTGTGTCAAGTATATGATGTGATCAGTTCTGATAGATGTGAACACCCACAACACCATCTTCCACAAGCAGCAGAGTGAAGAGATATATCACTCCAAGAGATTTCCTCCAGCTTCTGGTAACCTTTTCCTTCCCCGCTCCCCATCTCTTGGCAACTGATTTCCCTGTCATTAAAAGCATGTTTGTCTTCTCCCAATTTTTATGTATTCACTAGAATTACTTTTGTTATTGTTGTTGTTCAGCCACTCAGTCGTGTCCGACTCTTTGCGACCCCAAGGACCACAGCACACCAGGCTTCCTTGTCCTTCACTATCTCCCAGAGTTTGCTATACAAAATTATACAGCAGGTATTCTTTCTGATCTGGCTCTTTGGCTCAACATAACAGATTTATTCCTGTTGCGGTGTGTATCAGGAGTTTAGTCCTTTGTATTACAATACTGAGTAGTGTTCCATTTTATTTTTTTAAGATTTGTTTTTGGCTGTGCTGGGTCTTCACTGCTGCCCATGAGCTTTCGCTAGTTCCGGTGCATGGGCTTTTCATAGAAATGACTTCTCTTGTTGCAAAGCGCAGGCTCTAGGCACACAGGCTTCAGTACTGGTGGCCTCCAGGTTCTAGAGCATAGGTTCAGTAGCTGTGGCACAGTCTTAGTTGCTCCGTGGCATGTGCCATCTTCCCAGACCAGGCTTTGAACCCATGTCCCTTGCATTGTAAGGCAGGTTCTTAACTACTGAACCATCAAGGAAGCCCCTAATATTCCATTTTATAATACCACCATTGGTTTATTAGTGGCTACAAATAAAGATGTCATGAGCTTCATGTCCAAGTCTTTTGTGGACATGAGTGTTGTCTCTCTTTGGTAAATACTTAGAAGTTGAATGACTGGGTCACGTGGTAAGTATATGTTTAACTTATTAGAAAACCGTTGGGAAATGAAATATTTCTTGCCATATCAGTCAACAAGGATGTCACAGTTGTCAGTGACTGCAGCCCTCCAACGTGAGCCAGTAAGCTCTAAGGGCATATAGGAAGGAGAAGAATGCCCGTCAGCAGACTGCAGCCCCTCCCTATGGTGAGCCCCAGGTGATCTCAAGATGTGAAAAAAACACAGGATACTGGCCCAGGATAGCTGAGATGCGTATGCAAAGAATGATTTCAGTGAGCCCAGACTCTTGCATTATGAGAAAAACTCCGATGCTGGGAAAGACTGAAGGCAGGAGGAAAGGGGACGGCAGAAGATGAGATGGTTGGATGGCATCACCAACTTCAGTTTGAGCAAACTCTGGGAGATGGTGAAGGACAGGGAGGCTTAGCATGCTGCAGTCCATGGAGTTGTCCAAGGGTTGGACACAACTGAGCAACCAAACAACAAGACTCTTGCATTTTCCCACACAGAGAAAAGTGCTAAGTTCCTTAACTTGGGATATCTGATTTTTTTTAAGTAACAGTAACATTTTGATGTTAAGACTACCTGCCCCTTGTTGCAAAACTTCTATATAAGCTGACTCCTTCCCTCACCTTCCCAGAGCAGTTCTCTCAGGGTTACTTGAGATGCTATTCCTAGACTTGAAGTCCTAAAAATTTCCACCAAATAAAATATAACTCTCAACTTTTAGATTGTGACTATTGTTTTAAGTCCAGCTGTTTTCTGAAGGTGTCACACCTGTTGACATTCCCAAAACCACCAGTGGACGAGAGTTCCAGTGTCTCCACCTCCTCAATAACACTTGGAATGGTCGGACTTGGTAATTCAGACTTTCTAATACACTGTAAAAGGATCACTTCCATCATCTCAGAGTTTTTTATTTGGTGATAAGTTCTAATTACGTTCCAGTCTCTTAGCAAATCATAACTATACAATGTGACATTACCAACTCTACTCACCATGTTTTACCTCAGATCCTTAGACCTTATTTTGTTTGCTTGTTCGTTTTGTTTTTGCCACATCGCATGTCTTACAGAATTTTAGTACCCTGACCAGGGATTGAACCTGTACCCCCAGAAGTAGAAGCTCAGAGTCCTAACCACTGGACCACCAGGGAAATCCCCTTATTCATCTTATAGCTGAAAGTGTGTGCCCTTTAATCAACCTCTCCCTATTTCCCCCACTCCTAGTCCCTGACAACCACTTTTTTTTGTTTGTTTTTTTGAGTTTGACTTTTTAAAATTCCACATATGAGTGATAATCACGTAGTATTTATCTTTGTCTGGCTATTTCACTTAACATAATGCATTCAAGGGGCTTCCCAGGTGGCTCAGCAGCAAAGAATCCACCTGCAGTACAGGAGATGTAGAAGGCTCAGGTTCAATCTATGGGTCAGGAAGATCCTCTGGAGAAGGAAATGGCAAGCCACTCCAGTATTCTTGCCTGGAGAATCCCATAGACAGAGGAGCCTGGCAAACTACAGTCCTTGGGGTTGCAAGACTCAGACATGACTTAGCGACTAAACAACAACAACACACTCAAGATCCATCCATATTTTCAAAAATGCTAAGATTTCCTTCATGGCTGAATAATACTCATATATATATTCAAATGACACCATTATGGCAGAAAGTGAAGAGGAACTAAAGAGCCTCTTGATGAAAGTGAAACAGGAGAGTGAAAAGGCTGGCTTAAAACTCACCATTCAAAAAACGAAGGTCATGGCATCAGGTCCCATCACTTCATGGCAAATAGATGGGGAAACAATGGAAACAGTGACAGACTTTATTTTCTTGGGCTCCAAAATCACTGCAGATAGTGACTGCAGCCAAGGGGTGCTTGCTCCTGGAAGAAAGGCTATGACCAACCGAGACAGCATCTTAAAAAGCAGAGACAATGCCAACAAAGGTCTGTCTGGTCAAAGCTATGATTTTTCCAGTAGTCATATATGGATGTGAGAATTGGACTATAAAGAAAGCTGAGCACCAAAGAATTGATGCTTTTGAACTGTGGTGTTGGAGAAGACTCTTGGGAGTCCCTTGGACTGCAAGGAGATTCAACCAGTACATTGTAAAAGAAATCAGTCCTAACTAACCATTCACTGGAAGAACTGATGCTAAAACTGAAACTCCAGTACTTTGGCCACCCGGTGCAAAGAACTGACTCATTTGAAAAGACGCTGATGCTGGGAAAACTTGAAGGAAGGAGGAGAAGGGACGACAGAGAATGAGATGGTTGAACAGCATCACCAACTCGATGGACATGAGTTAGAGCAAGCTTTAGGAGTTGGTGATGGACAGGGAAGCCTGGAGTGCTACAGTCCATGGGGTCGCAAAGAGTCAAACATGACTGAGCGACTGAACTGAATTGATGTATTCAAATATATTCATATATATATATATATATATATATATATATATATATATATATATCTCACATCTTCTTTATCCATTCATCCATTGACATACATTGACAGTCACTTAGCCAAAGGGTTTCAAAGAGATATTTGCACACATGTTTATGCAGCATTACTCACAATAGCCAAGGTATTAGCTAAGTATAGATCTCCTGGAGGAGGGCATGGCAACCCACCCCAGTTTTCTTGCCTGGAGAATCCCAGGGATGGAAGAGCTGGGCAGGCTACAGTCCATAGGGTTGCAAAGAGTCGGACACAACTGAAGTGACTCAGCAGGCACAAACACCTCTTTGATGAGCTATCTTAACAGGTACGTGGTGATATCTCATTGTGGTGTTGATTTGCAACTCCTTGATGATTAATGATGTTGAGTATATGTCATGTACCTGTTGACCATTTGGATGTCTTCTCTGAGAAAATGTCTATTGAGTTCCTCTGGCCATTTTAAGAACAGATTGTTTGGTTTTCTGCTATTAAGTTTTTTGAATTTTTAATATATTTTGGATATTAACCCCTTCTCAGATATATGATTTCAAATATTTCCCTCCCATTTTATAGGTTGCCATTTCACTTTGTTGATGGTTCATTTGCTGTGCAGAAGCTTTTTAGTTTGATGTAGTCCTACTTGACTATTTTTACTTTTGTTGCCTTTCCTTTCCAAAAAGTTGCCAAGACTAATGTCGAGGAGCTTACTCTTTATGTTCTTTTTCTAGGAGTTTTATGGTTTCAGGTAATAATCCACATAAGACTTTAATCCATTCTGAGTGTAAGACATGGGTCCTTTCTCACTCTTTTGAATGTGGCTGTGTACAAAAAAGATCTTCACGACCAAGATAATCACGATGGTGTGATCACTCACCTAGAGCCAGACATCCTGGAATGTGAAGTCAAGTGGGCCTTAGAAAGCATCACTACGAACAAAGCTAGTGGAGGTGATGGAATTCCAGTTGAGCTATTTCAAATCCTGAAAGATGATGCTGTGAAAGTGCTGCACTCAATATGCCAGCGAATTTGGAAAACTTAGCAGTGGCCACAGGACTAGAAAAGGTCAGTTTTCATTCCAATCCCAAAGAAAGGCAATGCCAAAGAATGCTCAAACTACCACACAATTGCACTCATCTCTCATGCTAGTAAAGTAATGCTCAAAATTCTCCAAGCCAGGCTTCAGCAATACGTGAACCGTGAACTTCCAGATGTTCAAGCTGGTTTTAGAAAAGGCAGAGGAACAAGAGATCAAATTGCCAACATCCGCTGGATCATGGAAAAAGCAAGAGAGTTCCAGAAAAACATCTATTTCTGCTTTATTGACTATGCCAAAGCCTTTGACTGTGTAGATCACAATAAACTGGAAAATTCTGAAAGAGATCGGAATACCAGACCACCTGACCTGCCTCTTGAGAAACCTGTATGCAGGTCAGGAAGCAACAGTTAGAACTAGACATGGAACAACAGACTGGTTCCAAATAGGAAAAGGAGTACATCAAGGCTGTATATTGTCACCCTGCTTATTTAACTTCTATGCAGAGTACATCATGAGAAACACTGGGCTGGAGGAAGCACAAGCTGGAATCAAGATTGCCAGGAGAAATATCAATAACCTCAGATATGCAGATGACACCACCCTTATGGCAGAAAGTGAAGAGGAACTAAAAGCCTCTTGATGAAAGTGAAAGAGGAGAGTGAAAAAATTGGCTGAAAGCTCAACATTCAGAAAACGAAGATCATGGCATCTGGCCCCATCACTTCATAGGAAATAGATTGGGAAACAGTGGAAACAATGTCAGACTTTATTTTTCTGGGCTCCAAAATCACTGCAGATGGTGATTGCAGCCATGAAATTAAAAGACGTTTGCTACTTGGAAGCAAAGTTATGACCAACCTAGACAGCATATTGAAAAGCAGAGACATTAGTTTGCCAACAAAGGTCCATCTAGTCAAGGCTATGGTTTTTCCAGTAGTCATGTATGGATGTGAGAGTTAGACTGTGAAGACAGCTGAGCACCAAAGAATTGATGCTTTTGAACTGTGGTGTTAGAGAAGACTCTTGAGAGTCCCTTGGAGTGTGAGGAGATCCAACCAGTCCATTCTAAAGGAGATCAGCCCTGGGATTTCTTTGGAAGGAATGATGCTAAAGCTGAAACTCCAGTACTTTGGCCACCTCATGCTAAGAGTTGACTCATTGGAAAAGACTCTGATGCTGGGAGGGATTGGGGGCAGGAGAAGAAGGGGACGACAGAGGATGAGATGGCTGGATGACATCACCACTCGATGGACATGAGTTTGGGTGAACTCCGGGAGTTGGTGATGGACAGGGAGGCCTGGCATGCTGCAATTCATGGAGTTGCAAAGAGTCGGACACGACTGAGTGACTGAACTGAACTAAACTGTCCAGTTTTCTCAATATGTATCATTTATTGAAAAGACTATCCTTTCCTCACTGCATATTCTTGGCCTTGGCTCTTTTGTTGTAAATTAATAGACTCCATGTACACGAGCTTTTTTCTGGGCTCATTATTCTGTTCCATTGATCTTTGTGTCTGTTTTGTGCCAATACCATACTGTTTTGATTACTGTACCTTTGTAATATAACTGGAAATCACAAGTGTAATTCCTCCAGCTTTGTTCATCTTTCTTAAGATTGCTTTGGTCATTTGGGGCCTTTTGTGGTTCCATACAAATTTTAGGATTTTTTTTTTTTTACTATTTCTGTGAAAAATGCCTTTGGGATTTTGTTAGTAGAACCATGGGGAAATAGCCAGTTAAGAACTGTTTGTTGGCTATAGTTTAATGGGTCTTGGGGACAAAAACCCCTTAGGCTTTCAGGGCTACATATTCTGGGGTCTCTTCCCTTAGGTGGAAGTTGGAGCACTAGGAAGACTTCTCTGACAGTCCAGTGGTTAAGACTCTGCATTTCCATTTCAGTGGGCACAGGTTCAACCCCTGGTCAGGGAACTAAGATCTCTCATGCCACAAACTCAACCCCCCCCAAAAAAATTGAGGGACTATATGTTGGGTCCAACCCCTTCACTTCTGAGGGAGAAGTTGGGAGTTATGAGCTTCCTGCTAGTACACATCACTCTACAAGAGGTGGAGTGTGGCAAGACTGTGTCTCGGCATCACCTACCCTTTCAACGTAGGTCTTTCCCTATTTTCTTGGTGTGTAGCTGTCACTCAACTAGTTTCTGGGTTTATTTCAGAGAGAACTGCTCCATGTGTCAATGTCGATTTGGTGTGTCCCCAGGAAGAGCTGGGTTCAGGTGCCTCCTATTTCGCCACCTTGGACTGCAACTCCCTATGTCTATTGACCCTGCCAAACTTCACAAGTTTTGACTAAGTCACCATAGGACATTCTCAGACAAGTCGCTCATCCCTGGCTCCCTGGCGCTGGACCTCTCCCCAGTGACCTCAGCCCTGCCTGGTGAGGAAGAGGCAGACTGGGCCACCTGAGTTTCTGGAAGAACTGCCTTGGACCTTTGAAGGCTCTGAGGTCCAAGAGGGCCTGTCCCTCCCACTGTCTCCACTGTCCCCAAGCCTGTACAGTGGTGGCTTGGGCGCCCCTTCTCCTACCCAGCCCTGAGAGCAGACTTTTTGGGAAACAGTGAATGCGGAAGATAACAATAACAGCATCACTCTAGAGTCTTTGGTCATGGGTGAGTGACAAAGACCACCAACAAAAAATTATTGGCGCCTGTAACCAAACCAAAAGAGGCAGAGTGGCCCTAGTTCTCAGGCTCTATTTTTATCTTCCTAAAGTAGAAAGAGGGCTTCCCTGGTGGCTTGGTGGTTAAGAGCCAGTGCAGGAGACGCAGGTTCAATCCTTGGGTCGGGAAGATCCCCTAGAGAAGGAAATGGCAAACTACTCCAGTATCCTTGTCTGGGAAAACTCACGGAAGAGGAGCCTGGCAGGCTACAGTCTGTGGAGTTGCACAGTAGTTGGACATGACTTAGTGACTAACAACAACAGTAGTATAGTAACAAGTGAAGCACTGGTGGCACAGTGGTGAGCACAGTTGGCTTTCTAATACTGCAGTAACAAATTTCCACAAAATCAGCAACTTGAAATTTATTGTCTCATACATCTGTAGATCAGAAGCCCGAGTTGGCTCAACTAGTTTCTCTACTCAGAATTTTATAAGGTCAAAATCGAGTACTGGAGTGGGGTGCCATTGCCTTCTCCAAAGTGTTTGCCAGGTAGGTTCTTATTGGGAGGGTCTGGGAAGAATCTGCTACTAAGCTCATTCACACTGTGGACAGATTCCAGTTCCTTGTGGTTATAGAACTGACGTTCCCAAATCCTCACTGGCTGTTGACTGGACACTGCCCAGAGCTCCCAGGGGCCTCTCTGGTCTCTAGGCTTCAAGTGGGTCCCTGCATTTCACAACTGGTAAAGACACATCAAATGCCTCTCACACCTGGAGTCTCACTCTCCCTTCTGCTTCCAGTCAGAGAAGGTTCTCTGCTGTCAAGACTTCTTGTGATTACATTGGGCCCAGACTAACTCCCTTATTTCCAGGTCTATTACCTTATTACATCTGCATCCTTTTTGCCTGTTTCCTAACACAGTAGCAGGTTTTGAGGGCTAGGACAGGGGCAGCCTTGTGGGAAGGGCAACACTTTGCTGACCTCAGGGCCTCTAGATCCAGGATCCTGACCCTGTTTCTCCGTTTGCTGTGTGTTGTTTGCTGTTGTTGTTGTCGTCGTTGGTGAGTGGGGCACAGGATACATGTGGCACTTTGAGCAGAAAGGACAAGGGTGTTCCTCTCTCAGTTCCACTCCCCAGGGCAGAGCCCTGACCACCCCAGGGGAGGGCACAGGCCCACCCCTTGGACTGAGCACGCCGGCAGGGAAGGAAGATATGTATGGGACTGACTAGCCCATACGTGGACCGCTGGTGGAGGGCCCACCCTGAGACCAGAGGAAAGAAGTCTGTTACCAAAAGAAGGGAGGGGTGCTGGGCACAAAGCCCAGGACTGATTCTCTGACCACTGTTACATGGAGCCCACTCACTGACCCCGTCTCCAGGGCACCCAGCTCAGCACCTCATGGTGCTTACTGCAGTTCTGTAAGTTCCACGGTGTTATTCACTCCTCTTCACCCAGCTCTACCGTTTGCCAGCAGGCTGACTCGTCTCAGGCCTCAGTTGTTCCTTCAGTAAAATGGGAATAATAAAACCCTGTGCCTGGACAGGCTATCTAGGGCTGCTAGGGAAACAGGCGGGAGGCTATGTGTCAAGAAGAGTCTTTGTCAACCTGCGGAGGCCTCTGACCAGAGCCTGGGAGGGACTCTGGGGCTCTGAGTCTTCGGCCAGAGTCTCAGCGGTCCCCCTGGCTCCGGGCCCCTCAGTGTTAGCAGCAGCAAGGCCGACAGCTCCCCGGTGGGCGGTGGTGGGAGCAAGGCTGCCCAGAATGCACCTGGCCAGGCTCTAGGCCATGAAAAGGCGGCCATTCAGGGCTTAAACAGGAGCCGGATGACGAGAGACAGGGAGCCCTGTGCTGAGAAGAGGAAGGCGGCCTCTGCCTGGCCTCCCCGTGGGGTTGAGCTGCCAGGCCGGGAGGGCAGGCCGGCTCACCGCGGAGGGGAGGCGCCTGGAGGGAAGACTAAGCTAGTGTGTTGGAGACCGAGAGGCTGAAAGGAGGCTTGTGTGTGCCCAAGCTGGCTGCCTGGCGGCGGGGGGGATGTGAGTCACTGGTGGCCTGGGGGAGGGGGGCACCCAGCTGTCCCAGACAAGGGGGCCCAACGCCCACCCTTGTGTGAATGCGTGTCAGTGTGAATTTGGACATGTGTGCGGGGGGTGCGGGTGAGGCCCTGCAGATCTGTCTGGGCCGCCCCAGGCTCCCAGAGGTGGACACACACCCCATCATCCTCTGAATGCGGCCGTGGTGAGACTGGCCTCATCCCTGCCAGGGTCTCCTCCAGGCAGCCAGGGCTGGCAATGCACGCCCTCCGTTATTCAGTCGATGGCATCCCTATGCAGCCAGGAGAACAGAAGGGCCTGTCCCTGCTCTTCGTTCTCTTAGTTGCAGTGGGACAGGTGGCGGGTGGGGGGGAGTGCAGACAGACAGACCTGATGCCAGCCAGGAAAGGGAGCACCTTCTCCAAGGAAGGGAAACTTTGAGGTGGGTTTTGTAAGATGAGTGGAAGTTCACTCGATGCAGAAGGGAGAGTGCATTTGAGCAGAAGCAAGCTGGGGTCTTGGTGAAGGAGCAAGGAAGGCCAGGGCAGCTGAAACAGGGATAGGGGTAGATTCTTGGGATGTGAAGTGCTCCAGGAGGTACCTGGAGCCTCCTAGAGGTGGACATAGGCTTGAGGACCTGGAAAGAGATCAAAAGAGGTCACTCATGGATGCAGCAGGTACCTGCCTAGCACTGAGCCCATTCTCAAGAGCCTGCCAGGCAGGGTTTCACTGCTGGCAAACGAGCTGGTTAGGGGAAGCCCCTGCCACCTGGACATGTGTGTGAGTAATAAGTATCTGGGTGTGTGTCTGTGGGTGAGTCTAGGTGTGTGTGTGCATCTCTGCAAATGTGTGTCCCCGTAGGTGCATGCGTGTATGTGCGCCTGTGTGTGTTCTTACGATGTGTGCATGTATCTCGTGTGTGTGTGTGTGTGTGTGACTTTGACTGCCACGGGTGTGTCTTTCTCTGAGCATGCATGCTTCCATGTGAATGTGTCTGTGTACGAGCGTTGTGTGTCTCTGAGTACGTCCGTGTGCGTGTGCCTATCCCTGGTGTGTGTGTCTCCGTCTCTTGCTTGGCGGCCTGCGTCGCTGTGTGTGTGTCTGCTGTGAGTGCCTACCACACCCAGCCCTCAGGAGCCTGCGGTGCAGCCCAACTGGCCTGTGTCCAGGGCAGCACCTAGGAGTGCACCCTCCATTCCTGCCCAGCCTTCAGAGGGAGCTCTGCCCCCGCCCCGGGCCTGTTTGAATTCTGGCTTCTCTCTCTCTCTGTCTGCCCAGCTCCACCCACACATGACTGGCTCCCAACCCAGAAAGGCCTGGGTGGCTTCAGCTGCCCCCGGACCAGTGATGCCAAAAGCTCAGCTTCTTTGTACACTGGTGCCAGATTAAATCTTGGAGACAGAGTTTTGGGTGAAGTAGAAAAGAGTCGCTTTATTGCTTTGCCAAGCAAAGGGGCCCACGTAGGCTAATGCCCTGAAAACCATGTGCCCCAACTTGAGGAAGATGGAAGTTTTATAATAATTGTTCAGATTGATCAGTTCATGGGCTGGTGAGGAGCTAAGTAGCAGTCAACATCATCAACCTTCAGGTCCAACTGGCCTGGGGTCTACAGGCTTGTGGGCAGCGTACCATCATTAATCATTAACTTTGCCCACGTGGAGGGGGTTTCAGTATCTGCTAAGTAGCTCAAAGATGCTGTTGTGTGTATCCACTGATGGATAAACAGGACCCTGCCCCAAAGCTGCTCTTGACTGCTTGTTTCTCCCTGGTCTCACATCCCTTCCCTGATTGACAACTGCTTCAACCTGCAGGTTGGAACTCAGGGAAGGTCATGGAGGCTGAATGAAGGCTGTTGATGGGGGACTGTTGATGGGGGACAAAGGCCTTAAATCCAGGAGCTCCACAGGCCCTGCATGGTATCACCACCCAAGAGGGGCCCAGGCACAGCAAAGGAGTCAGAGAGTGGCCAGCCCCCCGAGGGAGCTATACCCAGTCCCCACTGACCAACCTAGAGCTCCTTCCCCAGGAGAGGACGTGTCAGGAAAATGTGAGTGGACACGTGCCACACAGCCAGCACCCTTCTTCTTCCTTCTGGGGCCCTCCAGCTTCGGAGCTTGTTTCAAAGGGCGGCTAACAGTCCAAGGGGATGTGAGCAGGAAGACTGGCCTGGGCAGCTCTTCCCCTGCTTGCGTGAGACTAACAGCTTCCTTTAAGGGATCTACACCCTCACAGTCATTCCCAGCACCACAGCAGGCGATACGTGACCAGGCCTGGACGACTGCAGCACTCCAACCCCTCAGATACGATCGCTGGCCTGTCTAACAAGCCTGAGCTACTTTGAGGTGGGGTTCTGTCACTTGCAGCCAAAGGGGCCCAGGACAATCCCTGCCTTAGTTGTGGGTCTGAGGGTGTACAGGTCCACTCTTGCCTGATGCTTCACACTCCACTGTCCCTCCCTGGCTTTCTCAGATCCCAGGCAGGGGCTGTGGCCACCTCTCCCCTACTTCTCAAGCTCATACCTCCAGTCAGATTGCTGTGGATGGAAGGACCCAGGACCAAAGAGAGAAAGTTCTGGGCCTGGGCATTGTGCTGCTGGCTTATGGGGCTTATTCAGACTCAAACTGAGAGGCCTGTCCAGTTTCTCGCCAGGCACACATGTTCACCAGAGAGCGATGGTTTCTGAGACTCCAGTGTGAATTAACAGACCCTGCGGTGCAAGTGTGATGGCCACCCTTACAGCGCTGGCCATGGCTACGCCCAGGATGTGGATCCTGCTGGGGAGCATGTGAATTCACAGACTCACCCACATCACACGGCTGCACTGATGTGACTGTGGTCACGGCTGCTCTCCAGCCTGCAGCCCATGCCCAGCTCTGGGTTTCATCCCCTCTCTCCCAGGTGCCCAGAGCTCCTCACACCTTGTCTGCCCAGGGGCTGACCCAGGGCACCCTCTGGTCTGGCAGAGACACCCCCCCACTCAGCCCCCCACATCTGAGGGCTCAACCGGCCCTGGCCCTGGGCATCTGTCCTCAGGGGAAACCAGCAGGGGCTGGATCCCAACCCATTCTGGAGGGTTGGTGGAGGCTGATGTGAAAGAAAGTGGGGAGCAGGGTGGGGAAAGGAACCAGGAGAGGAACAAGGGAAGAGGTGGGGAGGGAAAGGGGAGTACGGTCCAAAGTGCGTGGAGAAAGAGGGGGACGGAGAAGGTGGGGGGTCTTGGGATTCTCCCAGACAGGGCTCACTGAGCCCCTCTTTCAGGGCAGAACATCAACCCAAGGGGAGCAAAGAATGGCCATGGGACAGGGGACATGTGGCCCACTTCCACCACGCTTGGGACTCCAGCCCCAACCCAACCAGATGCTTCCAACCCCAGCCTCCCTCCAGGGCGACCCACAGACCCCCTCCACCTCCTGAATCTGTTTCTGCAGCTGCCCTGTGTCCTCAGCCAGGGCAGCGGGGCAGGTGACTGATCCCCTCTGCAAGCTGCCTTCTGACTCCTCAGGGGCCTTGCTCAACCACCCCAGCCCGCCTAGAGACCACTGGCAGGAATCTGCCGGGACTCTGCCCGAAGGACCGTTGGAGTGGGCCAGACAGGGTGAGCTCCAGCTCTCCTGACAGGGACAGGCCCAGGCAGCCTCAGGGAAGCCTGTTGGACTGACAGTGAAAGCTTGACCAGGGCCTGGCCGGGTGCCCACAGCCCCCACCCCCACCCCACAGTCAGGCACTGAGTATTTAATTGTCATCCATTTCCCAGTCTGAGTTCGACCCGAGGCACAGATCAAATGAATCCGTGATGACAAACTGTTTCTCTCAATGGACCAGATTCCACTGGCAAACACTCCGCTGGCTTTGCTGGCGGGCCCTCCCATTCCCACCTCGTTGAGCCTTCCTGGGTTCTGAGGCCTTATGGATTGGGTAAATATTAACAACAATAATACAGCAACCGGTCTGTCACAATGCCATCACAAAGGAGACACTGATCAAGCTTCTCATGCGTCATCTCCGTAATCCCGTGCTGGCAGGAAACTGAGGTCTCAAGGGGACAAGCCACCTGCTCCTAGTGACAGTCAGGAAGTGCAAACCTGCATACCTTCCACTCTCCAGTCCAGTAGTAGTAGTAGTGCTGCCTGTCGCTCAGCTGTGTCCGACTCTTTGCAACCCCACGGACTGTAACCCACCAGGCTCCTCTATCCGTGGGGTTTTCCAGGCAAGAATACTGGGAGTGGGCTGCCATTCCCTTCTCTAGAGGATCTTCCCAACCCAGGGATCGAACCCAGGTCAGCTGCACTGCAGGCAGATTCTTTACCGTCTGAGCTACAGGGAAGTCCCCAAACCCAGGTTCAAAACCCCTTCCCAGGGATTTCTGTGTCCATTCCCAACTAGGCTCCTAATAAGACCCCACAGCTTCTGTGTGAGATGTAAGCGCTGAGGCAGGGTGGACTGTCCTCGGCCAGGCTAGCACAAGCCCCCTCAAGGCCACACCTGCAGGGCAAAGCAGAAGCCCAGGCAGTGAGCTACCTGGTGCCCTGTGGGATGGGTGGCCAGGGGGACTGTGGGGGTTCCCCAAAAGCAGGCAGCCAGGCCCAGGGGGCTGGGCTGCAGGTCAGATTCTTCTTCCTGCTCTGGTACTTGGGAGGGGCTGCTATGAAGGGCACTGGTCCCAGGGTCCTCCTCTGGAATTCGGCCTGAAAGGCCCTTCACATTCCCTCACTGAAGCTTGCAACATCCGGAAAAAATTCTAGTGACTGTTGAGTTTCTCCTCCCCCTCCTATCCTTAAGGCTCCGGAGCCTAAAGGAAAGACCTGCTCACCCAAGCCTCAGGGGCTCAGGCTTCCTATCTCCAGTCTCTGACTGTACCTGGGGGCCTCCTGGCCTCCCTGGGGGCCTCCTAGCAGGAAGGAGCTCCCTGTCACTGCTCTCCCTGGGTGAAAGGCAAAAGAGCCTGCCTCTGGAACCAGGCAGGCCTCCTGGGTTTGCTTACTATGAGAGCTGACGGGCAGGAGTCAGGCACTTTTATTTCCTCCTTTGTGGAGCGGTAAAAATAATAATATTAATAGCCTCTAGGACTGAGTCACTCATGCATGGGCCTCAAGTGTGCTTTGCATATTGCACTGCTTGATGAATCTTAGCTGTTGTTTACTGGCCTGCGAAATGCTTATGTCACTACTACGGGCATTTTTGAGGCCCTACTGTAAGTTCGAGGGCTTCCCTGATGGCTCAGACAGTAAAGAATCCGCCTGCAGTGTGGGAGACCTGGGTTCAATCCCTGGGTTGGGAAGATCCCCCTGGAGGAGAGCATGGCAACCCACTCCAGTATTCTTGCCTGGAGAATCCCCATGGACAGAGGAGCCTAGAGGGCTACAGTCTGTGGGTTCGCAAAGAGTCGGACAGGACTCAGCGACTAAGCACAGCACTGTAAGCTCAGGGATGGGACTTCAACGTGGAACAAGGCTAGAACAGACCTTGGGCAATAGCAGGACCCACGAAGGGTTTTACCTATTTGGGGGTTCTGGAAATCACCTGGGTGGAACACCCACCACCCAGGACCGACTGGGCCCCGGGAGTTCTCGGTCTTCATGCAGCCCACTCCCTAGGAGTCGCTGGGTGTGGCATACACAAACAGATTAATAAAGACTTAGGGACAAAAAGGGGTTTGAAGTGAAATACTAGTTGACAGATGAAAAGGCAGGCTGGGCCAGCAGACAGACCTTTTGGCGGTTAGGAGGGGTTCTCTGAGGTTGGAAGGGCTCCAGAGATGGAGAAGGCCATTGTCCGGGGCAAAGAGAAGGCTTCATAGCGGCGGCGTGGGCCGCTGTCCCCGCTCGGGAAGGTCCCCATTCGGGCAGCCCAGCCGCTTCCTGACCTCTGCTTGGGGTTCTGCTCTTTCCGCCCCAGTCCCTGTCCTCTGTAGACCCCACCTAAGATAGCGGGGTGCGGGGGTGGGTGGGGGCCCCTACCTGGAGGGGGCCAGGGGAGAAGGCAGAGGGAAACAGACAGGAGGAAAGGAAGCTCTGTCTCGGCTTCTCCCACCCAGAAAAAGGCCGGACCGGACCGGAGGGAAATGGCGGGGCCCCCGTGCGCCCGGGGAGATTGGAGGTGGGTGGGGTCCCGGTTCGCAAGCACCCAGAGGAACCGGCGACCCTGGGGAAGCCCCCCAAGGCGGGAGGAGCCCCCGTCCCCGGTGGCGGGGGTGACCTTCGAGTTCCGATGTCCCGACTCAGCCACTCACGCTCCGGCCGAATGACCGTAGGCGGCTCCGGGAGCCGCTGGGGCTCGGATGCCACCTCCGGAAAATGGGTCCTTTACCGCCCCGCCGCGCTGCGCCCCGCGGTCGCGGGGATGGAGGGCCGGGGGGGCGCCGAAGGGGTTAACGTACCTGGGCCGCCGCCTACCCTGCGGGCCCCTCCTCCGGCCGCGGGGAAGTGGAGAGCCTCGGCGGGGGCGCGGCCGGACCTCCGCCCCCGCCCGCCCCCGCCCGCCCCTGTCCCTGTCCCGTTCCTCGTCCCCGCCCGCCCGCCGTCCCCGAGCCCGCGGCGCCCAGAGCTGCGATCCGCGCGCCCCGCTCCGCCGCCGCCGTGGCCCGGGCCGCCATGTCTCTGTGGTGAGTGGGGCCGTCGGGCCGGGGACCCGGGCTGCGGGCGCGGGGAGGGATGCCGCGGGTCGCGGGGGGCGCGGGCGGGCCTCCGTTTCCCGGGCGCAGCTGGGCTGGCGCGGCGATGGCTGGAGATGCCCGGCCGTGCGCGACGCCTGGGCCGGCCGGTCGGCGACTCGGCGACCGGGGTGGACTTGTGCGCTCAGTCTTCCCCCGCCGTCCCTCTGCTCTCTTATGCTCCGGCCCCAAGGCACCCAGATCTCATTCCTGGACTCGAGGAGTTGGGGACCGCAAGGTCTCGCCGGTAGCTGGGTCCCATCCCCGATTCCGAGGGCCTCCTGCGTCCTGGGCGACCCCTGTCCTCCACCCTCAACCCCAGAGTGGCTCTCCTTCCTCTCCCGGAGCTGGGGCCTCCGGCCTGCCCATCGCTTCCCTTCTCTTCTCCTTGCACTGGGGGCTTTTTTCCCCCAACAAATGGAGTGGAAACAACCTGGAGTGAAGGGACATAGCCTCATGGCCCTCTTTGGGGTGACCCCCTCAGTCCAACCCAACAAACCAGGCCAGAGCACTCCCCTGTCCTCCTGGGAGGACGGGGTCTGGGTCACACCCCTACCCCAGCACCTGAGATGACCCAGCCTCCCTCCAACTCTATATAGAGGAAATCTTGGGAGCCCACGGGAAAATGTCTCTCCATTGGGCTCTGCATCACTCGCCCAGGGTGCCTGCACCTTTCATCAGCCGGTCCTGAGGCCACCCCAGGCTGGACCACCTGGTCCCTGTCTCACCACTTTGCTGCCTGTCTCTCCCATCACCCCGAATCTCCCCTCTTGGCACCCTTCTGGCCTGGCCCTGTGAAGCCACACTTTTCTGGCCTGCCCTTTCCCTGGAGTCCCCAGCTCCTGCATCTCCCCGGAAGAAAACATGGCAGGTGGCCTGGGTCTCCCCAGACTGTGAGCTGAGGAGAGAGGGTCCCCGGGCCCAGGGACTCAGGGCCCAAGGACTCAGGACCCTGGCCCTGCGAGCGCTCCTAGAAAAGAACTGATTTCTGCTTCTTAAAGGGGTGTAGTGGGGTTAATTTGGCATGAGGGACCCTGGAGAGTGGGGTCCAACTGTGCCCCTCTCAAGGCAGCAGAGCTGGGGAAATTCAGCTCTCCGAGTGGGGCTCAGACTGGGGCTACAGGGACAGTGGGCTTGCTGGGAGATGCTCGCCCCATTTTCAGGCTTGTGTCAACAGTGAGAACTGTTCTTTTTTTGTTGTATAAGATGGATGGGGGGTGGGAGGGGAGGGACAGGCTTCCTCAGGTTTAGTGAGAGCTTTCTTCCCAGGAGCCCCTATACTTTTTGAACAGGTGTCTTCTCTGCACCTCCAGGAAGTCTACCCCAGTGGTTCACCAGGTTTGCACAAAGCAAGCAGGGTGCCTGAGGGAGAGATGGGGAGCAGGGCAGGTCAATCCCTTGTAGAATCATAGCATTCCCCCAACTCCAAACCCACTCTGTGCCCAGCACTGCAGCTGACACGCCAATTGCATGCTATCCTCATTTGGGGAAAGAAAAAAAATCACAGCTTGGAGAGGTTAAGAGAAATCACAAAACGTCTCCATATAGCTTGTATTCAGTAAGTGCGTGCGTGTGTTAAGTCACTTCAGTCATGTCTGACTCTTTGCGACCCTATGGACTGTAGCCCTCCAGGCTCCTTTGTGCATGAGATTCTCCAGGTAAGAATACTGGAGTGGGTTGCCATGCCCTCCTCCAGGGGATCTTCCCAACCCAGGGATTGAACCTGCATCTCCTGCGACTCCTGTATTGCAGGTGGATTTTTTTTTTTATCACTGAGCCATGGGGTAGCGGAGGGAGGGGAACTTTCTCCATTCATAGTGGGACCGAAATCTGAACTCCAGGAGCCTGACTCCACAGCGCCTGTACTTAAGCTCTGTGTTGTGTGCCTCCCTGATCCTGGAGAAGGGAAGAGGTCAGGATAGGAAAAGAAGCAAGACCTCCTCTGACCACTCAGGGGCCCAGGGACTTGAGTCTGTGTACAGGGGCCATCTGCCCACCTGGGACTGCAGCTCTCTACAAGGGGACTGACTCACCCTTTTTTCTCTCTTCTGAACTATCCACTCCCCACCTCACCCCTACCCCCAGGAAGAGAACCGTCTACAAGAGCGTGTGCCTGTCCCTGGCCTTGCTCGTGGCCGTAACAGTATTCCAGCGCAGTCTGACTCCCAGCCAGTTTCTGCAGGAGCCCCCGCCAGCCTCCCTCAGGCAACAGAAGGCCCAGAAACCCAGCGGACTCCTGGTGAACCCTGACAGCTTCTGGAAGAGCTCGAAGGAGGTGGTCACCCCCACTCCCGTGGTTTCACGGAGGCCCCAGGCCTGGGACGTGAACACCACTAACTGCTCGGCCAATGTAAACTTAACCCACCAATCCTGGTTCCAGGGCCTGGAGCCACACTTCCAGCAGTTTCTATTGTATCGCCACTGCCGCTACTTTCCCATGCTGCTCAACCATCCGGAGAAGTGCAGCGGTGATGTGTACCTGCTGGTGGTCGTCAAGTCTATCATTGCGCAGCATGACCGCCGCGAGGCCATCCGCCAGACCTGGGGCCGCGAGCAGGAGTCGGCGGGCAGGGGCCGAGGCGCGGTGCGCACTCTCTTCCTGCTGGGCAAAGCCTCCAAGCCGGAGGAGCAGTCCCACTACCAGCAGCTGCTAGCCTACGAGGACCGCATCTACGGGGACATCCTGCAATGGGACTTCCTCGACAGCTTCTTCAACCTGACCCTCAAGGAGATCCACTTCCTCAAGTGGCTCGACATCTACTGCCCTGATGTCCGCTTTGTCTTCAAGGGCGATGACGATGTCTTCGTCAACCCCACCAACCTGCTGGAATTTCTGGCCGACCGGCGGCCCCAGGAGGACCTGTTTGTGGGCGACATTCTGCATCACGCCCGACCCATCCGCCGGAAGGATAGCAAGTACTACATCCCCGGAATCTTGTACAACCAGAACAGTTACCCACCCTACGCAGGTGGAGGGGGCTTCCTTATGGCCGGGGGACTGGCCCAGCGCCTGCACCACAGCTGCGATACCCTGGAGCTTTACCCCATCGACGATGTCTTCCTGGGCATGTGCCTGGAGGTGCTGGGCGTGCGGCCCATGGCCCACGAGGGCTTCAAGACTTTCGGCATCTCCAGGAATCGCAACAGCCGCATGAACAAGGAGCCCTGCTTCTTCCGCTCCATGCTTGTCGTGCACAAGCTGCTGCCCACCGAGCTGCTGGCCATGTGGGAGCTGGTGCATGGCAACCTCACCTGCTCCCGCAAGCTCCAGGTGCTCTGACTTGGCTCGGGCCATCAGGATTGACGAGAAACATGTGCCCCAGAGTCCCTGCAAGTCATGAGGCTGCAGCTGCAAGGCCAGGGCACTGCCTCTGGTCCCCTGCAGGGAGGTGGAGGGGTGGGCCTTACGTGCCCCTGGGTGTGGTGGGGTGCGGGTGACCAGGACTAAGGCCTGGCCACGTTCCGAATGGCCCAGACTGGAGACTGGTTCTCTGGCAGCCCTCCTAGCCTGGGTCTGTGGTCTGGCTCCCTCTGACCAGGCGGGAGGCCCTGATGACCTCTGAAGGAACCCTGTGCTCAGGTACCCCGGCTCAACCTGCCCTCGAGGGGTCCAGGGCTGCCCTCTTGTCTTCACAGAGAAGATCCTCCGGCTTCTGTGAAATGCCTCAGTCTCCCCACGGGCTGCTTGGGCAGCCCTTTCAGGAGAAACTCAACCCTGTGCAGGCTCACAGGCCTCCTCCTGTCAACGCCTCCAGGGGCTCCTAGAGACCGAGCCTCAGAAGGCCCTCAGCATCCCCCTGCCCTCCGGCCCCTGACCTTCCTGGGGTTTGACTGCACAGTCTCTGCTCCCAGGTGGCTTCACTCCTGGCTGCGTCCGGCGCTGCTCCGTCCGGCTCCCGTCTGTCCGGAAGCTGGAGCAGCCGCTCTGACTACCTCAGTGATCCTCAGAACCTCTGGATGGGCTGCAGCCCCACCTCACCGCACGCCCCTGCCCCGCGACTCCTCTGCCCCCAGACGCAGGGCCAGAGAGCCGTGCTCCGGTCCCAGCAGTTCCCGTGCTGCTCCGCAAGGCCTGGCTCCCGCATTGGGAAACCAGCTGGTCTGACCCTGGAAGGATATGCCTCCATTACTGTGAAGTTTTATTTATGAAGAATTCGGAGGGAGAAGGCGCCAGGCCTCAGAGGGTGGGGTGGGGTGGGGGGAGAGGTGGTATTCTTCCCTTCCCTTATTTCAGCAAGACACCGCCTGCCTCCACCACTCTTGCCCCTCAGCCCCGCCCCCACCCCAAACACCACCCCCAACGCCCATCACAGCCCCCCCCACCCCCGCGCCTCCAGAGCCATGCCCACCTGCACGCCTACTTCTCCAGGCCCTGAGCAGACCAGCATTGGCCCCTGTGAAGGGATGGAGTGGACTTGGTGCCCACCCCACTCGGATTCAGGGGGTCCTGGGGGGTGGCTGAAGAAGATGTCACCTTGCATCAGGGTCAAGTCCCCTGGGAAAAGTGAGGGATTAACTCTTATTTTCTTAATAAAAGGGGATTGGTTTTTTTTTTTTCCCCTCCCCGGTGTGAAAGTTCCTGTCGCCATTACTATTGGAGGGCCTGTCTGGGGCCAAGGTGGCTGGAGGTTTTTTGAAGACGCAGCTTGTTCCTTGTTGTTGGCTGGTGGGTACACAAGGACCTTCTGAAGGGCCTCTTCATCTCCAGGAGGGAAGCAGAGGCCACATGGGCCCCTGGGTGGGGGGTGGGGTGCAAGAGAGACCTGCAGCTCAGAGAGCATTTTCTGGTAAGGGCCGGGCCAGAGCTGCCCCTGAGGCTGGGGTGACAGTGAGCGTGAGGTGACAGGTGGGCGCCTGCAGGGGCTGGTGGGCTTCCTGACATTCCTGCAGTCAGCCTCGAGCCTAGATCAGGTTGATAAGCAGCACTGAAACAGTGGCTCCGTGGGGTCCAGTGATAGGGGGGCTGCACTGCGCAGGGAACCTTGGCCGAAACTGCTTACCTCCAGGCTGGGAGGGCAGGCACCCCCAGGAGGAGGGACACTGGGACTGCAGTGGGCAAGCCAGCAGCCCCTGCCTGTGCTCAATGGGCCAGATGCCCTGAGAGAGTCACTTGCTTATTAATGTCCACACCAGGCCTCTCCCACAGATGAGTGAGAGCAAGGGCTGGGTCCTAATATAAAGCACCATCTTCGAATGTTAAGAATGTCACCACCAGTCACAGGGCCCTTCTGAGGTGGGACCTGGTGACTGCACACGTCACCAGCTCTCTCTGTCTTTCACGCACCCTCTGAGGCTGGGGGCTGCAGACAGCAGGGTGGGGCTCTAGGGTCTCTGCCTTTCCAGAGCTCAGTCCAGCCAGGGCAAGAGCCATGGAGAGACAGCCAGGAGACAGAGGTGGAAGGGCCACTGGTCCCTGCGCACAGGTTGGGGCCCAGAGACAGCATTTTTGCTCAGAAATGACCTGAAGGATGCTGAGCAGGTGCGTGTTGAAGCAGATAGCTGCTCCTCAACAGTGGGAGGATGGAGTGGGGGGATGGGGGGAGCTGGAGTGTGAGAAGGGGATCTCAGGGCCTCCCGGGTTGCAGGGGGGTGTTCAGACTTGATCCTGAGAGGCAGGGACCGGGAGTGGGGCCCTGGGTACACACCCCTGCCTCTAGGTTTGCCCTGTCTCCAGCTGAGCCGCAGGGACTCAGTGGAAGCAGCAAGTTTCCAGCATGGGAACGCCCTCAGCCTCCGCCCCAGGGGGACCCTTGTGTCTGACCCCGTTTCAGACCTCAGAGGCCCAGGCTGAGCTTGCAGAGAGGGCTGGGTAAGGGGTGGGGCGCCAGCGTTAGCACAGCAGGAGGAAGGGCAGGCAGCCCACCTGTGAGGGGACCAGTGGAATAGGACCCCCCCAGCACAGGGTGAGGAGCGGGCTTCATCACCGGGCCTGCCAGTGCACCTGCGTCTTGAAGAAGGAGTAGGCCCTTGCCTGTGGTCGAAGGGGAAGGACAGTCCAGACAGGGGACACATGCAACAGCCCAGCAGTGCAAAAAAAGTGGGACATTGGAGCTGCCGGCTGCCCGGTGTGGACACTGTTGGAGATGAGGCTGGATGGGGTGTGCTGGTGCTCCCCCCACCACAACATCTTGGCTGGAGGTGGTATTTAAGCTGGTGGCTTGGCCATTTTGGAGAGTTCCCTGATATCCTCCATGCATACAATAGGTATACATATCATTCTGTTTGTTTTTCTCTTCTTAACCGGTCTTTTATTATATAGAGAAGGGTCTCCACCAAGAACCTAGAAGGCTAGAGGGGGAAATTATCATTCCTCCTCACCAAATCCTACCTCTCCCTTTCGGAGCCCACTCAGTCCTTAATTGTCTGGAACCTCAAGGGCTTCCTTCGTCCTGAGTGTGTGTCCAGGAAAAAAGTCTGAGCCGCCCTCTGCAGCTGCTGCCTCTCATCCCACACGGTGACACCCTGGCCCATAGGCCCCCACAGTCCTGTGGACTCTGAGGCACAGTCTTCCTGACAGAGGCTGTAGTGGGCCCCACGATTCAGAGACAGAATGATTCTCTTAGTCACCCTCGCTCGCTCTTCTCCAAAGAGCAGAAGCAGCCAGCTAGGAGCGCTGGGTCCTGAGACTCCCAGTCAGTGACACAGAGTTTGGGGGGACCCTACAAATTCACTCAGGTTCTGTCACTGGGAAGCAACTTTCCAGGGCTGCTGGTAAATTTTAGATAAATTTTAGTCAGTCTCAATCAAATCCTGGGGAACAGGTTGGGGGGAAGGGGAAGTAGGTCTCAAACGCTTTCCTCCCCAAAGACCCCCAGCTTGAAAGGCAAGACGCTTCCCCCCTGCTTTCCTGCCTCCAGTCCTGCATTCCTAAGGGGTCTGCGGAAGAGGTGGCTTTGTCAGGCCACAGAAGGTCTCCTGCCAGGCAATGGGTGCTGCTTGGCCACATTTACATAACTAAAGGAGACCACTCAAAGAACTCTACCCTTAACAAAGAAAGCCTGTTCTGGGGAGACTCGCTCTGTCCACCTCAGCAGGGAGGGAAGCTTCTGTGGAACCGGTTATAGACGAAGACGACTGTCAAGTGAAGAAACGGAGGCTCCCGAGAGTAGGGTCCCATGGCACTTGTGTGACCAAGCACTGTCTGAACGCAGTCTCTGCACCTAACCCCCCACCCTTTTGTCTCCCAGGAACCTCCATGTGTATTTGTGGGGTTTTGCCTGACAGTCCCCAAAGTAGAAAAATGTAGTGTCCCGTGAGTGACTGGAAACTGGGTATTTGGGGTTTGAGGAAGCCCAGCAGAACTAGCACTATAGGAGACCTTTCTTTCCACATAGTTTAAAAAAATATTGTGAAGACGAGCTTCTCTGTTTAGTGGAACACTATACATTGTTTAATACACAACCCCCAAGCTGTCTGCTTCTAGCCCAGTTCATGGTCTTGGAGCTATTCTGCACCTTTTTTAAAACCACAGAAAACAGGGGAGGGATAAATTGGGAGTTTTGGATTCATATACACACACTACTATATATAAAAAAGATAAACAACAAGCACCTACTATATAGCACAGGGAAGTATATTCAATATCTTGCAATAATCAATAATGGAAAAGAATCTGAAAGAGAAGATTTATATTCAAAACTAAATCACTCGACTGTACACCTAAAACTAACACAGCTTTGTAAATCAACTGTACTTCAATTTTAAATTTTTCTAAAATAAAAAATTTTTAAGAAATATATTGTAAATATAATTTTTTTAAAAAAAACACAGAAAGGGAGAGATCCCATCAACTTCTCTCCCCACTGTGGAAAAACCAGTTTTGCCTCCGTTAGCAATTCAATTCCTTCATTCCATACAAATCTGTGCTTTTAGACAAGTCTCCTGTGAACCAGTTATAACATCAGCTTACCCTCTTACGAATAAAATAAATCTTTACCTCGTGTTAATTTTTATACCTGTAGGAGTTAGGCGTTTCTTTTTTCTGAAAAGTATCTTTTACCATCTTTTATATTAAAATGAACACAGACTCATTATGGTTGAGAATGCCATTTTTTGCATATATTTCTGATACCAAACTTGCATCTTGGAATAAATTTTACACCTTCAGGTGAGCCTAGAGCTCAGTCCCTTCCGAAGGGGCTCAGCCCCGCTGCTCGTCTGCAAAGCCCTCACTCCCCCCGGAACTTTGGGGGAAAAATTGGCGTTCAGGCCCCAACCCAGGCGGGGCACCTCCGAACCTCGGAGGTGGGCGCTAGTCTAGGTATTTCAAACCCCCGCCCAGGTGACTCCGGCCGACGCCCGGGCGGGGATTAACTGACCCTGCAGGTGATGGGTCAGGAATCTGCTCTCGCTTTGTTTTTCTCTGGTGTCGAATCTAACAAGAATGCCCGGAATTCCTGCCCTCGCCCCAGGCAGGACTGAGGGTTCGGGCGCCGGAGGGTGGTCAGCGCAACCAGGAACCCAGAGGCCATCGCTGAACCACCTAGGCTTCGGTGGGGACCATCACGCTCTGCCGTCGGAGGTGGGGGAGGCTGGTGGTGGAATCCACTGGACCCCGGGGGCCTGGACTAGAGGTGGAGAGTGCGGCATCTTCTAGTGAGACCTACCTGTTGGCCCACGCCGCGATCGCAGCGAGGCTGGGGGCGCCGGGCGCTGGGCAGTCCCCTCTGCGCCGGCTCCGTAGAGGCGGCCCCGGGCAGGGCCCTTGAGAAGATCCAAGGGGCGGGGAGGGGCCGGAGGGCTGGAGTCATCCGCGGAGCCAGAACCATCCCAGGACAGGGCGGAGAGCGCCCCCAGCCGACCACGGTGGGCATAGTGACAAAGAGAAGGACGATTAGAGCTGTTATGTGAAATTGGTTAACTTGGAATCCTTGTACCCCAATTTATCCGCGGTCCCTAAGGGCATGTATGCCTCAAAAATACCAGAAATCTCCACGCCACTATTTAATAGGAATTCTTTCCTTGTAATGGGCTTCCCTAATAGCTAAGTTGGTAAAGAATCCGCCTGCAATGCAGGAGACCCCATTTCGATTCTTGGGTGGGAAAGATCCGCTGGAGAAGGCATAGGCTACTCACTCCAGTATTCTTGGCTTTTGCTTGTGGCTCAGCTGATAAAGAATCCGCCTGCAATGTGGAAGACCTCGGTTCAATCTCTGGGTTGGGAAGATCCCCTGGAGAAGGGAAAGGCTAGCCACTCCAGTATTCTGGCCTGGAGAATTCCATGGGGTCGCAAAGAGTTGGACAGGACTGAGCGATTTTCACTTTCATTGGAATTCCAGGGATTTTATTCTCTTCTTTCTGCCTATTTGTCTAAAAAAGGCTTTGTACCATGAGCGGTTACCACTTAGTAGAGGGATAAAATTTAGAACCTAGACAAGGTATTAAAAAGCAGAGAAGTCACTTTGCCGGCAAAGGTGGGTATAGTCAAACCTGTGGTTTTTCCAGTAGTCATGTAGGGATGTGAGAGTTGGACCATAAAGAAGGTTGAGCGCCAAAGAATTGATGCTTTTGAGCTGTAGTGCTGGAGAAGACTCTTGAGAGTCCCTTGGACAGCAAGGAGATCAAACCAGTCAATCCTAAAGGAAATCAATCCTGAATATTCATTGGAAAGACTGATGCTGAAGCTGAAGCTACCAATACTTTGGCCACCTGATTCGAAGAACTGACTCATTGAAAAAGACTCTGATGCTGGGGAAGATTGAAGGCAGGATGAGAAGGAGGCTACAGAGGATGAGATGGTTGGATGGTATCGTCAACTCAATGGACATGAGTTTGAGCAAACTCTGGGAGATAATGAAGGACAGGGAAGCCTGGCATACTGCAGTTCATGGGATCTCAAAGAGTCAGACATGACTTAGTGACTACACAACAAAAAGTTTAGAAGATAGACATGGGCCAATATTCAGACAGAACGGGTGGCCTTGGAGGGAGTGAAAGTGGCTTTGAGGTCCTCAGGGGGCTTCTTCCAGAAAAAGGAGGAATGATTACCCACCAAGGAGAGGAGTACAGTCTCTTGACAGAAATCACCTTGGCTGGCCCACCCTCAGAGGCCCTCTGAGGTCAGAGGAAGGAAATCTTAGAATCTGAAAACAATCCACTCTCCTTGTAAGAGTTTACTGTGTAAGCACTCCTACACAACCAACGCAACAATCCATTTGTTATAAAAGCTAATATATAACCAACACAAAATTGTAAAGCAATTAGCTTCCAATTAAAAATAAATATATATATTTTTAAAAAGCTAATGTATAGCCAGCATTGCTTAGGGTAAGTTTGATTGCAAATGACATAAAATTCAGCTCAGGCTTTTTGAAACTTTAAAAGGGATTGCTGGCTCGCATGAGTGAAAGGTCAAGGGCCTAAGTGATGGATTGAGATCCACACTCAGGTAGCTAGTTTGCAAAACCTGCACATTGACCACCAACCGACCCCAGGCAGATGGCCTGAAAAACTTTGAGGCAGGTCTGAAAACAGCTGACCATCCATTATTCCTGCCTGTAGTTAGCTAGTACTAGCTGCTGGTTAAAAGGCCAGACTCGAATCAGGCAGCCCAATACACCCAGACCTAATCAAAGTTTTCTTGCTAGATTTGTTTTATGTAATTTGATCCAAAGTTCTTTGGCACTTAAAAAATAGAGGTTACCGATAAAAATGTATCTTTTATAGTAAAGACTTACGAGCCATTGTTGATCACAGGATATTCATCCCCCAAAGATATCTTCCTTGCTCCCAGGAACTTTCACATTTGATGAGGTGTCATTCTTACAATTACAGTGCATTATGTGTTTCCCTTGACCCCTTGCACGCATGCTCAGTCGCTCAGTCATGTCTGACTCTTTGTGACCCCATGGACTGTAGCCCGCCAGGCTCCTCTATCCATGGAATTTTCCAGGCAAGAATACTGGAGTGGGTTGCCATGTTCTCCTCCAGGTGATCTTCCCGATACAGGGATTGAACCCAAGACTCTTGTGTCTCCTGCATTGGCAGACAGATTCTTTACACTGCCCCACCTGGGAAGCCCATTATATGTTACAATTGACCTAAAAATAGGGAGGTTATCTGCGTGGGCCTGAATGAATCCCAGAAGCCCTTAGAAGTGGAGAGTTTTCTCCTGCCATTTGAAGAAGTCAGAGAGATTCAAAGCAGAAAACAATTCCATATACAACATGGAACTGAAGATGAAGATTGGCCAAGTGATAAAGAGTGAGAGAAGCTTCTATTAATAGAAGCTGAGAGCAAGCCCTGGTTAGCAGCCAGCAAGGAAGTGGGACTGAATCAAAGATTCATATCAAACTCTGTACAATACTCAAGTCAGCACATACATCCTTTCTGCTCCTGAAACTTTTACCACCTATGTATATTAGGAAGAAAATATCAAGGGTCCCTCAAAGTGGAAATTGAGCAGACCAAACTCTGTGTGCATGAGACAGTAAACCAGAAATTACCCACAAAAGTAAACCAAATGACAGGAACAATGACAACAATCCTAACCGCTTTCTTAAATACCTGTGCCTCAAAGAGAAAGTGAAAGGTACAGAGGCAGATTATTTTGAAATCAAGAATACCGCATCATTATATTTATGTTGATAACACAAATTTGCATCATTATGACTTCAGAAGTGTCACATGTTAAACCTTGGGCCTAAAGCAGTTGAATATTGTGAAATTTAACAACTTTCAATGCATTCATTATCTATGAAAAAAAGAATACAAATAATCAAACTCATATTTCTACTCAAAATTTCAGGGAAAGAACTTTAAAACAGACTAACGCTGGAGTTCGTGACATTGTACAGGAGACAGGGAGCCAGACCATCCCGAAGAAAAAGAAATGCAAAAAAGCAAAGTGGCTGTCTGAGGAGGCCTTACAAATAGCTGTGAAAAGAAGAGAGGTGAAAGGCAAAGGAGAAAAGGAAAGACATAAGCATCTGAATGCAGAGTTCCAAAGAATGGCAAGGAGAGATGAGAAAGCCTTCCTCAGTGATCAATGCAAAGAAATAGAGGAAAACAATAGAATGAGAAAGACAAGAGATCTCTTCAAGAAAATTAGATACCAAGGGAACATTTCATGCAAAGATGGGCTCAAGAAAGGACAGAAATGGTATGGACCTAACAGAAGCAGAAGATATTAAGAAGAGGTGGCAAGAATACACAGAAGAACTGTACAAAAAAGATCTTCATGACCCAGATAATCATGATGGTGTGATCATTCACATAGAGCCAGACATCCTGGAATGTGAAGTCAAGTGGGCTTTAGAAAGCATCACTACGAACAAAGCTAGTGGAGGTGATGGAATTCCAGTGGAGCTATTTCAAATCCTGAAAGATGATGCTGTGAAAGTGCTGCACTCAATATGCCAGCGAATTTGGAAAACTCAGCAGTGGCCACAGGACTGGAAAAGGTCAGTTTTCATTCCAGTTCCAAAGAAAGGCAATACCAAAGAATGCTCAAACTACCACACAATTGTACTCATCTCACACACAAGTAAAGTAATGCTCAAAATTCTCCAAGCCAGGCTTCAGCAATACGTGAACCATGAACTTCCAGATGTTCAAGCTGGTTTTAGAAAAGGCAAAGGAAACAAGAGATCAAATTGCCAACATCCGCTGGATCATGGAAAAAGCAAGAGAGTTCCAGAAAAACATCTATTTCTACTTTATTGACTATGCCAAAGCCTTTGACTGTGTGGATCATAATAAACTGGAAAATTCTGAAAGAGATGGGAATACCAGACCACCTGACCTGCCTCTTGAGAAACCTGTATGCAGGTCAGGAAGCAACAGTTAGAACTGGACATGGAACAACAGACTGGTTCCAAATAGGAAAAGGAGTACGTCAAGGCTGTATATTGTCACCCTGCTTATTTAACTTTTATGCAGAGTACATCATGGGAAACGCTGGGCTGGAAGAAGCACAAGCTGGAATCAAGATTGCCGGGTGAAATATCAATAACCTCAGATATGCAGATGACACCATCCTTATGTTAGAAAGTGAAGAAGAACTAAAGAGCCTCTTGATGAAAGTGAAAGAGGAGAGTGAAAAAGTTGGCTTAAAGCTCAACATTCAGAAAACTAAGATCATGGCATCCGGTCCCATCACTTTATGGCAAATAGATGGGGAAACAGTGGCTGACTTAATTTTTTTGGGCTCCAGAATCACTGCAGATGGTGATTGCAGCCATGAAATTAAAAGACACTTACTCCTTGGAAGGAAAGTTATGACCAACCTAGACAGCATATTAAAAAGCAGAGATATTACATTGTCAAGAAAGGTCCGTCTAGTCAAGGCTATGGTTTTCCCAGTGGTCATGCTTGGATGTGAGAGTTGGACTATAAAGAAAGCTGAGCTCCGAAGAATTGATACTTTTGAACTGTGGTGTTGGAGAAGACTCTTGAGAGTCCCTCAGACTGCAAGGAGGTCCAACCAGTCCATCCTAAAGGAGATCAGTCCTGGGTGTTCATTGGAAGGACTGATGCTGAAGCTGAAACTCCAACACTTTGGCCACCTGATGTGAAGAGCTGACTCATTTGAAAAGACCCTGATGCTGGGAAAGATTGAAGGCAGAAGGAGAAGGAAACAACGGAGGATGAAATGGTTGGATGGCATCACCAACACAATGCACATGGGTTTGGGTGGACTCCAGGAGTTGGTGATGGACAGGGAGGCCTGGCGTTCTGTATTTCATGGGGTCACAAAGAGTCAGACATGACTGAGTGACTGAACTGAACTGAAAGCTGGAATTCCCTGATGGCCTAATGGTTAAGATGTGGTCCTCTCATCACTATGGCCTGGGTTCAATCCCTAGTCAGGGAGCATCCTGTAAGCCACGTGGTGTGGCCATAAATAAATAAAACAGACTAAAGCCAAGCCAGTAAAAAGGAAAGAATAAAGACATAATAAAGATGAAAGCTGAATCAATGAATTTGAAAGCAGTAGAACTGAAAAGAATCCAAAAATTGTTTCTTAAGAAAAAAAATTAACAAATCAAAAGTGGGAAGGGGTCTCAGCAGCCAGAAGAAGAGCAGGCATGGCTGAAGATAGCAGCAGCCAAGGCCTCAAACTGCATCCTGGAGAATTTTATAGCCACCTTGGCTAATGGGATGAGCCTCCAGCTGCCTCTTGAAGAAGTAACCCCCCCACTTTTGTGCTTCCCTGTGTCTGCCCCCACTTCTGCCTTCCCTTCCCTCCCCTCCCCAGCTGTGAGCTGAGCTAGAGACTGGGGCAGAGAGACTGGAGAGGTGGTCTCCTGTGGCTCAGTGAGAAGCCCAATGCTGAGGACGTGATGTCCAAAGATTGCTACTTTGACTACTATGCTCACTTCAGCATCCATGAGGAAGTGCCGAAAGGTCCACAAATTCACGTACAGCAACTCCATGTTTCATGGCCCACACCTTTTCAAAGACAGGTGGTGCTGGACGTTGGCTCAGGCACAAGGGTCCTCTGTATGTTTACTGCCAAGGCCAGGGCCCGCGTGGTCATTGGGATTGAGTGTTTCAGTAGCTCTGATTACTTCATGAAGATTGTGAAAGCTAACAAGTTAGACCACGTGGTGACTATCATCAAGGGGAAGGTGGAGGAGGTGGATTTCATCACCATAGATGGGCTACTACCTCTCCTATGAGTTGATGCTCAACACCGTGGTCTACGCCCGAGACAAGTGGCTGGTGCCCAATGGCCTCATCTTCCCAGACCGAGCCACACTGGTATGTAAGAGCCATTGAGGACCAGCAGAACAAAGACTACATGGTCCACTGGCGGGAGAACATGTGCAGCTTTGACGTCTTGCATCAAAGATGTGGCCATCAAGGAGCCCCTGGTGGACGTGGTGGACCCCAAGCAGCTGGTCATCAACCTGCCTCATAAAGGAAGTGGACATCTACACGGTCAAGGTGGAAGACCTGGCTTTCACTTCCCCCCTCTGCCTGCAAGTGAAGCCGAATGGCTGCATGCATGCTCTGGTGGCCGACTTCAACGTCAAGTTCACCTGCTGCCACAAGAGAACTGGCTTCTGCACAGCCCTGAGTCCCCATCCCCTCCCTGGAAGCAGACGGTGTTCTACATGGAGGACTATCTGATAGTGAAGACAGGCGAGGAGATCTTTGGCCCCACCGGCATGTGGCGCAATGCCAAGAACAACCGTGACCTGGACCTCACCATTGGCCTAGACTTCAGCCTAGAGCTGGCCTAGCCAGCTCTGTGAGCTCTCCTGCTCCACCGACTACTGGATGCACTAAGGCGGTGCCTGGGTTCTCCCACCCCAGTCCGGCTGGTCCTGCAAAGGCCCCAGGGGCTGCGGCGTTCTTAGGCAGTTTCGGGGCTCCTCGTACCCCTCACTCCCTCCCACAAAAGGGGGTTTTATGTGCCGGGGCATGGAGGGCACATCATGACTGTGTTTCATTACTTAGGTTTTTATATGGTTGCATTTATGCCAATAAATTCTCAGTTGGGATGGCAAAAAAAAATAACA
Organism: Bos indicus x Bos taurus; assembly: GCF_003369695.1. Taxonomy (NCBI): domain Eukaryota; kingdom Metazoa; phylum Chordata; class Mammalia; order Artiodactyla; family Bovidae; genus Bos; species Bos indicus x Bos taurus. The sequence continues at coordinate 119,073,150 of NC_040077.1, forward strand.
AATCAAAACTATAATGAGATACCACCTATCAGAATGGCTCTTATTTAAAAAAAAAAAAAAAAAGACAACAAATAACAAGTGTTGGGGAGGATGTGAAGAGGAGGGAACTTTTGTGTACTGTTTATGGGAATGTAAATTGAGGCCATCACCATGAAAAATAGTATAGAGGTTTCTTGAAAAATTACAAATAGAACTACCATATGATCCAGCAATTCCACTTCTGGGTTTTTTCCCAAAGAAACCGATAATACTATATTGGAAAGATATATGTGTCCCTATGTACACTGCGACATTATTTACTATAGCCAAGATATGGAAGTAACCTAAGTGTCCATCGATATGAGTGATGGTGAAATGAGTGGAAAAAGAAGATGCAGTGTGTATACACACACACACACACACACACACACACACACAGTAGAATGTTACTCAACCATAAATAAGAATGAAATCTTGCCCTTTGCACCAACATGGATGGACCTAGAGGGTATTATGATAGTGAAATAAGGCAGACAGAGAAAGGCAAATACTGTATAATTTTGCTTATATATGGAATCTTACCAAAAAAATAAATTAATAAACATAACAAAACAGAACAAACTCATTAATACAGAGAACAAACTGATGGTTGCCAGAGGGAGGGGGTTGGGGGAAGGAAAGAATCAGATGAAAAAAGACTAAGAGGCGCAAACTTCCAGTTACAATATGCACCCAAAGCACGGGGGTGAGATGTCCAGCATGGGGAGTAGAGTCAATAACCTTGTAATATATTTGTATAATGGCAGACGCTTCCTAGATATATCAATGGTCTATAGCGATCACTTTGTAATGTTCACAAACACTGAATCACTATTTTGTGTACCTGGAACTGACATAGTGTTGCAGGTTAATTATACTTCAATAAAATAAATAAAGGAATTAAATAAAGCATTGAAATAGCTAGACCACGGCCAAATTTATTAAAAGACAAATATAATTAACAAGTTCATGTAATTAATGAAGACTAAAATGTAAGATTAGGACTTCTGTGGTGGTCCAGTAAGGCTAAGACTCTGTTCTCCCAGTGCAGGGGGCCCAGATTCAACCCCTGGTCAGGGAACCAGATACTACATGTCACAGCAAAGATCAAAGATCTTGCATACTGCAACTAAGGCCTGGTGCAGCCAAATAAATTAATTAAATAACTAAGTATTTTAAAAATAGTAGAACGTAAAATTATAAGAGAAAGCTGGGAGTGGAAGTAGTAGGAGGCAGAGGAGGAAGAGGCACTTTCTCATTTAACTGAGATGCAATCTCCCCTTCTCATACCATGCTCCCTTACTAGGAGGGCGGATACTGAAGTAGAGTTCCTTGGGGGAATCTGTTTCTTTCAATTTTGCCACAAAGCATTCTCCTATTCAGGTTTCAGTCACTGGTAACTGACAGAAACCCTACTCCAAACTAGCTCAGGGGAAAAATAAAGTTTTAGTAGATAAAAACAAATCACTAGGGCTTCAGGTATGGCTGGTCCAGGTGCTTAACAGGTGATTGCTCTTCACTGGTTAGCTCTTCTTCATTCTGAGTTGACTTGATTCTCTAACAGGCTTTCTAGAGATGGGAGGAAAAAATGGTCCCAGGCTGCTTTAGATGTAGGTGATCTTTACAGCTCACTCCTAAAAGAAAAGAAAAAAAAAAAAAAAAAAGAGTGTATTTTCTGATATTTCTAGCAAATACCCAATAATTAGGTTTGATTGTATCTTATGTCCAAGCTAGAACCGGTGTCTACAGTGAGGAGAATGGAATTCTCTAATCAGGACATCCCTGAGGCCAGGGATTGGCTTCATCCCACTTGATCCACATGACGTGAGCAGGATTACAATGGAAGAGGACCGAGAATTCCCTGGTGGTCCAGTGGTTAGGACTCCGCACTTTTACTGCTGAGGGTGTGACTGAGAAACTAATATCTCTCTCTCTCTCACACACACACTCACACACACAAGCAAACGGAAGACAGCAGTGAGGGGACGGTGTCTTCCCCCAAAGAAAAGGTTATTAGGAGATAAAAATTATGGATTCCGTCTACAAAACCTGAGTCTGGGATGGATGAAGTTGACCCTCACATTCTGCTCAAGAGCTGGTGCTTCCTATGCTGGAGTCCCCAGAGAAGCCTTCACCCTCCATCAAACCCCGTCCTTACAAGATTTTTTTCCTCCTGGGTGCTGTTGCTCCTTCTTGCAATCTGGCTTCCATTCCCTACCCACCAAAATCCATCAGAATTGTTCTTTTGTGGCGGATCCCCCAATTTAAATAAAGTTCCCATCACTTTCCATGGGGCTTTCAAGTCTGAGAAGATCTGGCATAGTGGCTTAAAACCCACATTTGAAGTGAAGGAAAGAGGAATCCAAGACAGAAGAGAGGAAGTAGGAATTTCTATTTTCTTTTCTATCACGGGTTCAGGTCTGCTTTCCAGAACTGAACCTGTGAAAGTCACCTATTGCTGCATAACAAATTATACCAAAACGTAACAGTTATACCTAAACAACCTTTTTGAGGGTCAATTTGAAAAAATATACTGGACTTTCTCCCAGTGGTCCAGTGGTTGAGAATCACCTGCCACTGCAGGGAACACAGTTCAATCCCTGGTCCAGGAAGAGCCCACGTGCTGCGCGGCAGCTAAGCTTGTGCACCACAACCACTTAGCCTGTGCTGCAGAGCCCGTGTTCCACCGCGAGAGAAGCCCCACAATGAGACGCCCGCACACCACAGTTAGAAGGCAGCCCCCACTCACCACAACTAGAGAAAGCGCACGAGCAGCAATGAAGACCCAGTGGAGTCAAAAATAAATAAATTTATGTTTTATAAAAATTAAAACACACATTGGCAGTTTCTTTCCAAATTAAATATGAATCTATGACTCAGCCATTTCGATACTCAGTATTTATCCAAGAAAAAGCATGTTTCTACCTAAAACCTGTACACAAATATTCATGGAGCTTTATTTGTAATAGTCCAAAACTGGAAACCGGACTTCCCTGGTGGTGCAGCGGATAAGAATCTGCATGCCAGTGTAGGGGACATGGGTTCAATCCCTGGTCCGGGAATATTCCATATGCTGTGGAGCAACTATGCCCGTGTGTCACAGCTTCTGAGCCCATGCTCTAGGGCCCTTGAACCACAACTTCTGAGCCTATGTGCTGCAACCACTGAAGCCCGCAGGCCTAGAACCTGTGCTATGCAACAAGAGAAGCCACAAGAAGCCCACACACTTCAAGAGAGTAGCCCCCACTCACGACAGCTAGAGAGAGCCTGCACTCAGCAAGGAAGACCCAGTGCAACCAAAACTGATAATAAAAAAGAAAAACCAGAAACTAACCTGGTGTCCATCAACCAAATGGATGGACATTCGATGAATGGATAAACATCCGATGAATGGATAAACATCCAATGAATGGGTAAATGAACCATGGGATATGCATGCCATGAAATGCTACTGAGAAATAAAAAGGATGTTGATATACAAAAGAATCAAAAGATGCAGTTCAACACTGCACAGGTGTGCTGATCATCTCAATATATAATGAAAAGACGCTTGATAAAATTTAATAGCCAGTATGGAATTGAATATTTCTTGATATATGTAAAGGAAATTATTTTACAGCCATTTTCAATCATTAATGGACATGTGGGATTTCCTTGAATGGCAGACCCTCATTCAGTAGGTCTGGTTATAAACCTGAGAGTCTGAAGTTCTACCAAAATTTCTAGTGATGCTGAGCTGCCAATCTAAGTGTGATTCATAGATCACCAGCTTCAGCATCCCTAGATGGATGTATTTTAATTGGAAAATCAAGGAAAGGAATCAAGTGTTTATTCCACCTATTCTGTATGAATTGTACCTCAAGATAACCAAACAGTTTATGAGGACGTTATTTATAGAAGACTTCCAGCTTTTAAATGAGACAAGAATGCTAGACTTAGAATAGCACCATCTCCTAATGCCCCATGAAATAAAAGATCTAACTTTGGCTGCTTAAACTAGTGAGGAAAAGCTGATGGAAAGCTTGTGATGAATAGATGAAGCTGACAAGAACTGAACCCACTGACCAACTGTAACATCATAAGAGAGGCAGCCAGAGACTACATGTCTCCCATCCCAGCCACCCCCATGCTCCCCATGTGAAGCAATAAGAAATATTGATTGGAACACCACCGAGGTGCCACCTCCAAGACTTTGGCAGGCATTCCCCCCAGCTGCCAGAGCGGTGTTCCTGCCTGTTGCTGACACTTAGGGTCCCCCCAGGGGTTGCTGCTGCTGCTGCTGCTAAGTTAACAGTTTATTCTCCTGTCCTAAAGACACGCCCACTCGAGGGCACAAGAGCCCCACCCCTTGCCTCCAACCAGAACAATTCTGAAGGACTGTCCCAGCTCCAGAGCTCCCTGTGGTCAGCTGAGGCCTTGGTTTCCACCGCATCACAGGCCAACTACTCCTTCTGCCCCATTCCACCTCCCCCACTCCCCTAGGCCTCAATCCCGAGAGCCCTCCCCAGTAAAAACTTCCTTTGGCAAATCTCTCAGAGTCTAGGGTCCCAGCAACCCACCCCACGGCACCACCCTGACATATACTTGCCAAAAAACTGAGCCTCCATCTGATCAATTCTCTAGAAATACTAGGAGACAGAGGAACAAACACCACCACAAGGATATTCTCAACAAAACCAAGACTATGTAATCCTTGCAGGGCAAATTGCCCAGTGCCTTCAATGAACAGACAGCAAGAAAACTGAAAAGCAGGAAAGAGAATTTATAAACTGAAGGAGACTTCAGACCCATGTGTGGCTCTTCTTTGAATGCAGATTTGAATAAATCAAATGAAAAAAATAACAAGATAATCAGGAAAATAACACTGACAAAATATTTTATGCTATTAAGGAACTGATGTTTAAATTTTAAGATGTGATAATGGCATTACAATTTTCGTCATTAACTTTTGTAAAGTATTTATTTATTTATTTGGCTGCATCAAGTCTTAGATGTGACATACGGGATCTATTTCCCTGACCAGGGATCGAACCCAGGACCCCTGTATTGGGAGCTCAGAGTCTTAGACATTGAACCATCAGGGAAGTTCCTTCTATAAGTTTTAGTTTTAGGTTTTTATTTAGGTGTAATGATCCACTTTGAAGGTTTTTTTTTTTAGTGATTTGAGGTATGAATCTAAGTGTAATTTTTCTAAATCATTGTTTTTATGGCCTCTTCAAGAATAAAAATTCAATTAACTAAAATTTCAATGATTGATTTAAATTTAAACTTAACTTTTTCCTAATGAGAGAAATTAAATACTAAGGAATAAGATTTTTTTTCAGGTAGGGTTGAGCTACGGAGGGCCACAAGCCATTGTTAACAGGTAAGTTTTTTCACTCCCCTTCAGTTCAGTTCAGTCTCTCAGTCGTGTCCGACTCTTTGCGACCCCATGAATCACAGCACGCCAGGCCTCCCTGTCCATCACCAACTCTCAGAGTTCACTCAGACTCACGTCCATCAAGTCAGTGATGCCATCCAGCCATCTCATCCTCTGTCGTCCCCTTCTCCTCCTGCCCCCAATCCCTCCCAGCATCAGAGTCTTTTCCAATGAGTCAACTCTTCGCATGAGGTGGCCAAAGTATTGGAGTTTCAGCTTTAGCATCATTCCTTCCAAAGAAATCCCAGGGCTGATCTCCTTCAGAATGGACTGGTTGGATCTCCTTGCAGTCCAAGGGACTCTCAAGAGTCTTCTCCAACACCACGGTTCAAAAGCATCAACTCTTCGGCGCTCAGCTTTCTTCACAGTCCAACTCTCACATCCATACATGACCACTGGAAAAACCATAGCCTTGACTAGACGGACCTTTGTTGGCAAAGCAATGTCTCTGCTTTTCAATATGCTATCTAGGTTGGTCATAACTTTCCTTCCAAGGAGTAAGCGTCTTTTAATTTCATGGCTGCAGTCACCATTTGCAGTGATTTATAAGAACCCATTTCTGCCTCCTATAGGCAATACCACCTCTCCTGAGAATGCATGATCCAGGTTGAATTTTTAATTTTTCAGTTTTGGGGTTTTTACACATGGTTGTCAATTGTCTCAGTACTGTTTGTTGAAAGATTATGCTTTCTCCACCAAATGCTTTTCATTTTTATGAAAAATTAATTGACCATATGTATGGGAGTCTATTTTTGGACTTTATTCTTTTGATGCATTTGTGTATCTTTACACCAGTATATATTATCTTGACTTCTGTAGTTTTATGATATCAGGTAATATAAATCCTTGAACTTCATTCCTTTTTTTCCAAAGTTGCTTTGGTTTTTCTGAGTTATTTGCATTTCCATATAAACATTAGAATCAGCTTGTCAATTTCCACGGATAAACCTACTGAGATTTTGATTGGGATTACACTGCATGTGTATGTCAGTTTGGGGGAGAATTAACATCTTAATAATATTGAGCCATCTGATCCATCTATGAACACTATATAAATACATGTGCGTGCGTATATCTATTTAAGTTCTCTCAGCAATTTTTTTAGTACAGGTCTTACAAATCTTTTGTCAAATTAATATTTAAGCATTTTTAAATATTTGATGCTATTGTAAATGGAATGGGGTTTTTTTGACAAGGCTTTTAAAATTGTAATTTCTGATTGTTGGTAGTATAAAGAAAGACAACCACAAAAATTGTGACGAATATCCTGATAAATATGAGAGGTGTATGAAGAAACACAAAAATGTTTTCTTTGTAGTAAAGAATATTTAAAGAGCATGTGTTTCAAACTGGAAGTCTAAATATTAATGTTTAACTTTTTTTTTTTTTTACTGCACAACATGTGGGATCTTAGTTCTCCCTTCAGGGGTTGAACCTATGCCCTCGGCAGTGAAAGTACAGAGTCCTAACTCCTGGATCACCAGAGAATTTCCTAATGTTTAACATTTAACACAACTCCATCCAAAATTCTTTTTCACATTTTTTTTTTTCCAGAATTTGACAAAGCTTTTAAAAGTCATCTGAAAAGAGTAATCGAGGCTAGTTAAGAACATTTGAAAGAAAAGAAAACTAGCTTTGCCAGATTGAAAACCCATTACAGATTAGCTGCTACAGCAGTTAATATTGTCTGGTACAAGACTACATTGGGCAGATTAATGATACTTAATAGCTCAGAAGCTGACCCTGGGACAGTCAAGATTGTCATATATAACAAAGCAGAGATTTTACTGAGGGCGAATTGTTCTTTTAATAAGTGGCTCGAGGACACATAATAATTTGGAAGATAACAAAGAACATATAATAAAGTTCAGAGGATTAAAGGACAAAAAGTAAAAGATAATAATGATGTCACAAAAGCAGTGGGAACCGTCCTGAACAAGTCATTGTTTTCTGCATAAAGCAGCAGAGAAAGTTAAAGCAAGACACTAGATAGAGGAGTATCCCCGTTCAGTCTTTCGTGCTGCTGAAGCCTGTGGCCACCGCATAGGGAAGTGATGCGTATGTAGTCAGGGCTAGCTGGTGAGGGCCAGAAAAATCTGAGGAGTCAGAGGTGAGAGAGGTCAAGGGTAGGGTAGGAAGGGAAACTGCCTGTGCCTCCCGCCCCCAGGCCTGTGAGGCCAGGCCCTCCTCCCTGATATCAGGCTGGAGACTCGGAGTCCTTCCAGCCACACAGCGACCCCACGACTCTTGGCCCAGATGAGCAATTCAACATAGGAAACAAGATGGTCAGAAAAATAAAGGATAAATAATAACCAAACTACACAAGTGTTGAAAATATTAAAGGACATGCAAGATTCAACGAAAGAAGAAGATGTAAAAGTGAAATAATAAAGCAATTGGATACCCAAGAAAAAAGATAAACCAATTTAAAAGAAAAAACTCAGGGGAGTTTAGTCACTAAGTCGTGTCCGACGCTTGCAACCCCATGGACTGTACCCCTCCAGGCTCCTCTGTCCATAGAATTTTCCAGGCAAGAATACCAAAGTGGGTTGCCATTTCCTTCCCCAGGGGATCTTCCCAACTCAGCAATCAAACTCAGGTTTCCGGCATTGCTGGCGGATTCTTTACCTACTGAGCCACTTGGTGGACTAGAGGTTAGGATTCAGGGCCTTCATTACCATGGTTGAAGTTCAATTCCAGGTGGGGGAACTGGAATCCCGTAGCTGCACAGTGTGACCCAATAATAACAAGAAAAGAAAAACTCAGAATGATAGGTGTGCTAGACAGGTATGTCTAATCCTGAGACAGCAAAACCATTTCCAGACATGTTTTTTAAAATGAAAAAACAAAAGAAAAAAACCCAGGAAGAAGCAAGCCAAGAGTCTGAACCTGTAGAAGGACACTCAGACTGAGGGCCTGGGGTAGAGGGCCGGCCCTGGACTCAACACCCCTGCCGCTGGCCAGGCACTCCTGCCCCAGAGACCAGCAGCCGCCCTGTCAGATAATGGCTGCACGTCTGCACCGCGCTCCTGGGCCAGGAGAGGGCCAGACACACCTCACCTCGCCGGGGTTGCAGAAAAACCTGCAGCCTAGAGCGACCCCAAGCTCCAGCCTGGAACTACTCGCTTCAGACAGAGCTTCCCTGGGGGCTCGATTGGCGAACGCTGACATCTGTGCTCGAGACCCATCCTGGCTTCCTCAGATTCCCTGGGCGTCTTCTCTGGCCACTACTGCTGCTGACGGTCCCTGGGCAAGAAAAGCCACACAACCACACAGAGGGGTACATTCATCAGGGGCTGGCTGGGGCTTTCAGGTTCCCATCTGCCCAGGCCTCCACTGCCACCTGGCTCTAGGGAGGCTTTTCAAGGTAATTTATGCAAACACATATGGAACTCTCACCCTCTTTTTATCTTTTACACAAACTGAAGCACATGAGGCTCGCCACATTTTGCTTTTTCGCTTAATAGTGAGCCTGAAAGATCATTCCACATCACCAATCCAGGTAGAATTGTCACAGTGCATTTGAAATGGCTCCGTGTTCCATTCTATGGATGAGCCCTGATGAGGAAAGTGCTAGATCAATTACTGTAATATGGCACCATCTCTGTCCCCTTGTATATATATCCACTGCATTCCCAGAATCCCTTTCCAGTATGTTCTAGGCTGGATTCTGCCCAGGAGGGGCACTGTCACCAGGTTCCAAAGGCTGAAGGAAGTAGGAGCCATTGCTCTCTACATGCAGCTATGGGTAAAAGCCGCAACAATCATTGCTGGGGTCTTTCTTGGCTTCTGGGGTCCCCCTTGCAAGACCCTCACTTCAGTGCTATGTGCAACTGAGATCCTTGGTGCCAGCTTCCAGAGGCTCCCGGTGTCCTCCTGGGGAACCCCTGCTTTGGTCCTGCTGGCACCTGGGGTCACGGGTGGCACTTCCCTGCCACCCCCTCAGTCCCACTGTCTTTCTGTCCTTTCCTCCCCCAGCCCCTCCAGTGCTGCTGCAAGTCTCCACTTCCCTGTATTAACCTCTCTCTACTCGAAATACCTAGAGTGGCTTCTGTCTTCCTGATTAAACCTTGAATGATACAAACAGGGCTACTTGCATATCCTCGTGTGGGCTCATGAACCCACGGGCCGCTCTAACTGGAGCATAAATTCCTACGAGTAAAATTTCCACATCAATTTAAATTTTAGGTGTATTATTCAGCTAGTGCTGCCGTAACAAAACGCCACAGACCGAGTGGCTTCAGCAATGGAAATTTATGTCCTTACAGTCTGTAGGCCCAGGGTCTGAGATGGTGTCTGCAGGGGTGGTTTCTTCTGAGGCTTCATAGGTGACCGTCTTCTTCCTGTGTCTTTACGTGTATGTGTGCATGTCCACATTTCCTCCTCTTATAAGGACACCGGTCATAGTGGACAGAGTCCACCCTAATGACCTCTTTTTAATGTTCCTAAATGTTCCTAAAGACCCTCTCTTCAAATACACTCATGTTCTGAAGTACTGGAGTTAGGATTTCAAACATATGAATTTGTGAGGGGGCCCACAACTCAGCCCATAAGAGAAAGCTATTACCAACTCGCTTTCTCCCCAGGATCTACCAACCTACATGCCTTATATCAACGCACAAGGGAGCCCAGTCTCCATACACTTGCCCCAAGAGTCTGAGGCAAACTCAGTGAGCTCTACTATCTAATAGGCAGGAAAGAGCACATGGTGTTGTTTTAACTTGCATTTCTCTTACTCTGAGTGAGGTTAACAGCTATTTCATGAGTTTATGAGTAATCTGTGTTTCCTTTTCTGAGAAAGGTTTGTTCACAGTCTTTGTCCAGTTTTTAAAAAAATTTTTTGCAATTAAAAAAAATTTGTCTTTTATTGTATTTTATTTGGGGCCATGCCAAGGCCAAGGACATGTGAAATCTTAGTTCCCCAACCAGGAATCCATCCTGCACCCCCTCCAGTGGAATCGAGGTCTTAACTGCTGGACCTGTCCATCCTTCTATTGCCTTATTTGTCTTTTTCTTAATGTTTTGTGGAAGGGCTTTATCAGAGGCATTTACCCAACATACTGTGCCAATATTTGTCATTTATCTTTCAACTTTGTTCATAATTTTTCTATAATTCAGTGATATTTTATTTTTATGTAAATTACCCATCTTTTCTTTTATGGCTTCTAGGCTCTATGTCATTCTCAGAAAGTCCTTTCCAACTTTGAGGTTATAAAACAAATTTTCTTGTGTTTTCTTTTAGAACTTTATTGTATTTTTTTGGCCACACAGCATGTAGGATAGTTCCCTGGCTAGGGGTCAAACCCATGCCCCCTGCAGTAGAAGCTCAGAGTCTTAACCACTGGACCACCAGGGAATTCCCTCTTCTACTTCTTTAATATTTTACTTTTCACATCAATACCTTTGATGCACTTGAAACTTATTTTAATGTAAGGCATTAGGAACAATGTCTCTTTTGATAGGTGTTTATCCTGCTGTCCCAATACCAGCCCCTCTTTCTTCCACCAATCTGAAGTGCTATATTTATTATCTACTGAGTTCTTCTGTGCATTTGGGTCTATTTTCATGCTTCCTATATACCAGCCTATTTGAGACCTTCTTCACTCTTCTCAAACCACTGACCTCGACATCTACCCACTTCTTATCAGATGACCTTGTCTTTTAGTTCACAAGGAAATGGAAGGATTCATGGGGGATGGAAGACCCCTGGGACCTCCCTGGTGGTCCAGTGGTTAAGACTCTGTGCTTCCATCGCAGGGGGCGTGGGTTGGATCCCTGTTCAGGGAACTACAATCCTGCATGCCTCAAAGTGCAGCAAAATAAAAATATATATGAAAATGAAATGAAAGGCCCACTCTCCCTCCTCTCTAAGGTAGCCACTCCATCCAAGTCTGAAAGCCAAGCTTCCCAAGCCCCAAAATCTCTCTCTTCTATGTTCAACATCTATCTATCGTTTCCCTACCCCTTTTCAATGTTCGTTTAAATGGACTCAAGTCTCTCACACATTAAAAACAAATACAAACAAAAAGCCTCCTTCAATTCTGTGATCTTCTGCAGCTACTGCTGTCTTTACTCTGGGCTTCAGACCCCAAGCCTCTGAGAGCATCATCTACTTCCTGTCTCTCATTCCTGTCTCTGGTGAACTCCTCAGTCCACTAACCTTGCTTCCACCCCCATCAGCCTCTGGTCCGGATGATGAGAAACTGGGCCGTGCTCGGTCCTCTGCTCTGTCCTCCCAATTCTAAGCACCACAGGCTCAGTCAACATGGAGCAGGACTCAGACTGAACAGGACGTGGCTCAGCGTAAGCACGTCACAGAGTGCCCACAGAGGGAAGGCTAGGAGCAGGAGGTTGTGAAAGTGGCCACCTGTCGCCCTTCCACAGTGACCAGTCAGGACTCTGGGTCTCTCCACAGATAAACCAGCAGGGATGCAGGGGAAGAAACTGGTAGTTACTGGGAGAGAAGCAAATGTCACTTCCTATCAGTGGACCAGACCCTGAGTTCAGCCACCTGCTTCATTCAACACTTCCCCCATTGCAAGCTCACAGCCTGGAGGAGACTTATGGGGTCACTTACCAAGTAGAATGTACAATGAGAATTGAGGTGAGGGGCTTCCCTGGAGGCTCAGTGGGTAAGAAGCGGCCTGCCAATGCAAGAGACATGGGTTTCATCCCCTGCCTGGGAAGATCCCACGTGCTGTGGAGCAATTGAGCCCATGTACCACAACATTGAGCCTGTGCTTTTAGAGCCCGAGAACCACAACTACTGAAACCCGTGTGCCCTAAGCCCATGCTCCACGACAAGAGAGGTCATCGCAACGAAGTGTAGCCCCAGCTCTCTGCAAGTAGAGAAAAGTCCACACAGCAATGAAGACCCAGCCCAGCCAAAAATAAATAAATAAATTTTAAAATAATAATAATTAAACCATTCCTGGTGGCTCAGATGGTAAAGAATCTGCCCACAATGCAGGAGACCCAAGTTCAATCTTTGGGTCAGGAAGATGCCCTGGAGTAGGAAATGGCAACCCACTCCAGTATTCTTGCCTGAAGAATTCTGTGGACAGAGGAACCTGGTGGGCCACAGGTCATGGGGTTGCAAAGAGACAGACATGATTGAGCGACTAACATTTAAAAAAGAGAATTGAGGTGAGCAGCCAACTGAGGTGCAGAAGACTGAGGTCAGGAGCTGTGTGTTAAGAAATTTGGCCTCTCCCGTGAGAAAGATCTGGCCTGGGTCCCTTTGTCCTGGATCCTGGGAGGGAAACTCCAAGCTCTTGGAATCTCCTAAGTAACATGAGATTATCTGTCATTCATGGTGGGACTCTGGACCATGGTATGTACTTTATTCTAACAAAGTGACTTATTGTGTGATGTCAGCTCATCCTCCAGGGAAGGAGGTTGGGCTGGTGATAGCATCCAACCAAGCGGCCCCTGATTCATGCCTCCATAGTGAGACTCCCGTCTGAATGCTGGACACGGAGGCTTAGTGAGCTTTCCAGGTTGGCAATCCCCTGTGCGTTTCGTCACACATGGCTGGGAGGGGCGATGCCACTCATGTCTCCACAGGGAAAGGAAGGGCCAAGCTCCACACTCGGACATCCCTGGATGCCACCATTCTACTCCTGGTTCTAATTTGTATCCTTCCCTGTAATAAATGTGGCTGTTGAGTATAGTAGTTTTCAGCGAGTTCTATGAGTCATTCTAGCAAATCATCAGACCTGAGAGTGGTTGTGAGCATCATGAAATCTGTAGCCTTGAGGACCCTGAAATTTGTAGCCAGCTGATCTAAAGTAAAGGTGGTCCCAGGGCCCCTGAACGTGCAGCCGGTGCCTGCAGTAAGGGCAGTCTTGGTGTGTGTGTGGGGGGTTGTCCCCTCAAACAGTACAATTGGCTGAACTTGATGCCGCTGGTGTGAGAAGTCTCAGGCACATGTGATGGTCTGGAGGGCTCTGCCTTTAACCTTGGACCTTGGCTAACTCGCAGGCAGGACAGTTCCATTCCTACCTTATCCAAGTGGGACCACTGCAAGTGGGCAACATGCTATTTGACCTTCTCCATGGCCAGGACTCTGCCCTAGGTTCACAATCCTGATGTCTTAGAGCAATTGCAATACCTTTTACTTTTTGTCTTCACTTTGCCTGACTGATTGATGCCTGAAATAGGAGATGAGATTGAAAGACTCGGGGCGGGGGTGCGGCGGGTTCCCGAGCCCCTTGAAGTTGCTGGCAGGATTCTATGTGTATGGACCTTCTGTATTGCACAAGGAACTCTGCTCAATATTCTGTAATAACCTAAATGGGGCAGAATTTGGAAAAAGAATAGATGCATGTATATGTACAATGGAATCACTTTGCTCTACACCTGAAATGAATACATTGTTAATCAACAATACAAAAAAAAATCCAATATAAAATAAAACATTTTTTTAAAGATTCTATGTGTATGACTCTGTGGGTATTTCTGGAGAGGATCCGTGGATTCTCAAAGCAACACTGCAAGTGCCAAGACCTAAAGCTCACCCAGATCCATCTGAGACTTCCCCAGGCTCATGGACAGCTGTCTAGATGCTAACAAAGCCCCAAGAGCCTCCGGGAAAGAGCTCAGGTCACAGAGGAGCCCTTTGAAGACAATAGGTCCACCTGGGGTGAAGTATTTTCTCAAGCTTTCATCCATTCATTCCTGAGCCACGGGTCATGGGATGTGCATAGTTGTGACACTGGGAAGTGTGAGAAGGCAGTCTCCTGCAGGGGAAGAGCAGAAGTGGTCCCAACTGGGTGACAGCTCTTCCCCAGGTAGGAGCCTGAGGTGGGCACCGAGGATTTTAGGGGAAATGTGCAGACCCCCGACCTCACGCTGGGGGTTGGGGACGGGTCATTCAGGGACGGATCGCCACAGACCCGGGGTCAAAAGCAGAGCCACATCCTTATCCAACAGAGCAGATGTTGAGGTAAAGGTTCTGCCAAAGCTGTGATCTGACAGAGGGTGAGGTCAGATGGGGTCAGCTCAGTCAGCTAGTTACTCTGCAACTCTCAGTTCTTGTTCACAAAATGGGTACAATAAGACCTAAATAGAGAGCGATAACCTGGGTCCACAGAGCTGTGCTTAAGGAAGCATCAACAATTGGAGGTAAATTCGAGCCCAGCCAAGAAGGACCAAGGTCCAGCTTCATGACCCAAGGATGCCAAAAGCAAGTCCTCATGTTCCCAGCACCTGAAGCTGCAGGGCACGGAGGCCTGCACAGGACGGATTACCAGCCCCTCTTTGTAATGACCCTGGCCAAGCAGGCCCCCTCACCTTCCAGGATGGCAGAGAGGTCCTGTGTGCACAGGCGGCCAAAGGATCCCCCCGATCTGAGGAACCAGGGTTTACTGGTTAATTTCACAAAGAGACAAAAGGTCCACACAGAAGGAGGTTTAAAATCATAGGTAGAACAATAGATGAATCAAGACAAATAGTGTCTGGGACTTCTCTGGTGGTCTAATGATTAGGACTCTGCATTTCCATTGCAGGGGGCAAGGGTTCGATCCCTTGTGAGACTGAGGTCCCACAAGCCTTGCAGGGCAGCCAAAAAAAAAATAAAAAAGACAAATGGTGTCCAACCCCAAAGTGATCCCTATAAACTCGAAAATATCCTAAATTCTTCTAGCTTTCTCCAGAATTTGGCTACCACTCTTCCAACTCATGTTTCCAACTTCTCTCCCACTTTTGACTTGGCTTTTTTCATCCCACTTTTTTCATCAAAAACCCAAACTGTGGGACTTTCCTGATGGTCCAGTGGCTAAGACTCCATACTGCCAATGCAGGGGGTCCGGGTTTGATCCCTGGTCAAGGAACTAGATCCTGCATACCGCAGCTGAGGCTGAGTGCAGCCAAATAAATAAACATTAAACATTAAAAAAAAAAATCCCACATGCTGCAACTAAAGACCCTGAGTGCCTCAACTAAGACCCAGTGCAGCTAAATAAATTCATACATAAATAAATCAAAGCTGTCCTTTTCCTGAAGCCCTGAAAAGTTAAGTTGAACACCTAACATCCTCTGGAGAGAGATCACACAATTGCCCCTCTTTAAACCACCCTCATCCTCATGGCTGAACTCATCAGAGACAGTTCTGACTGCTCTAGATGCTTTGACCCTGACATTTAGAAATCTTCCCCGATGGCAGTGCTCAGGACTAAGAATCTGGATATATCATGTGTTCTAACCATGAACCTTTGTTTTCCTTGGCCGACAGACCGGTTCCCTGAGATCAACTATCTACCAGCGCTACTTCTGGACCTTGAAGCTTTGTACCAGAAGTTTTAAAGGTGGGAGCAGAGGGGACAAAATCTGCCACCCTAAAATGTGGGGACAAAATCTGCCGCCCTAAAATGTCTCTTGATCATGAGGATTACTTCCAGTTGAAAACAATCAAGGCTCACCCACCACCCAGTTGTATCTTCTGAGACTCCACCAGAGAGGGACCCCAGGGCTACACCAGCCAAACTCCCCTCCTTGAGGGCAGCTCCTCAGCACTGGAGGCAAACACTGCTCTTCCAGATGGGGTCACCCAACCATCCTTTGAAGAATAACCACAGGAGAGACTTCCCTGGTGGTCCAGGGGCTAACACTTCTACTGCTGCTGTTAAGTCGCTTCAGTCGTGTCCGACTCTGTGCGACCCCATAGACGGCAGCCCACCAGGCTCCCCCGTCCCTGCGGTTCTCCAGGCAAGAACACTGGAGTGGGTTGCCATTTCCTTCTCTAATGCATGAAAGTGAAAAGTGAAAGTGAGGTCGCTCAGTCATGTCAGACTCATAGCGACCCCATGGACTGCAGCCTACCAGGCTCCTCCGTCCATGGGATTTTCCAGGCAAGAGTACTGGAGTGGGGTGCCATTGCCTTCTCCAGGGGCTAACACTTTGTGCTCCCAATTCGAGGGGCCTGGATTCAATCCCTGATCAGGGAACATAGATCCCACATACCTAACTAAGAGTTCCCATGCCACAATTGAAGATATTGTGTGTCCCAACTAAAATCCAGTGCAACTGAATAAATGTTTTTAAAAGTTCAGTTCAGTTCAGTCGCTCAGTCATGTCCAACTCTTTGTGACCCCATGGACTGCAGCACACCAGGCTTCCCTGTCCATCATCAACTCCCAGAGCTTGCTCAAACTCATGTCCATCGAGTCGGTGATGCCATCCAACCATCTCATCCTCTGTCCTCCCCTTCTCCTCCCGCCTTCAATCTTTCCCAGCATCAGGGTCTTTTCCAATGAGTTAGTTCTTCACTTCAGCTGGCCAAAGTATTGGAGTCTCAGCTTCGGCTTTAGTCCTTCCAATAAATATTCAGGACTGATTTCCTTTAGGGTCGACTGGTTTATATATATATGAAGCAAGAATAACCGCAGGCAACATGCTAGGGAGGGCTAAAGTAGCCCGACTGGGCCTTCTCTGCCTCACTGGCTTCTGCAGAGCCTGTGGGAACCTCCCCACCTCCAGCCCACACCACCTGACTGCCAGGATTGATGTGATCCTTCTCCATGACCCTCTATTTAGATGTGTCTTAACCTGGGGGCCATGAATTCAGGGGAGCCATAAACTTGGATGGGAATAAAACTTGCAACTTCACCTTCACTGACTTTTAAGTTTCCTTTGATTGCAAACATAAGCAACAAACCACAGTAATCTTAGAAGTTCTGTGACTGTCACTATCAATCAGGGTTTTAAGCAGAGAAACTGTCAGCAGAAGATACAGTTAATGCTTCATCTTTGCAGTAGTTATGTTCTATAAAATCGGTGCACACACTGGATTAGTGAACACGAAAGCATTGCTCCTGGGGAAAATGTCATCAACCAATCAATACATAACCTTGCTTACATGTGTTTCTGTTTAAAGACACATGTACATATGTCTAATTTCACATATATGTTGATTCATTAACATTGAATTCAGAGCCAAGAGCACCATAACTCAGGCCTGAGTGAAGCTCATCTAACACATTTTCCCCTTAAGGCACACTGCACACAGCTTAGAACTGTATACACCACTTCAGCACTGCGTGGGGGACCGTTTCAAATGGTAAAATCACCAGCAAGAAGGACAAAAATGCAAAACCATGGCACTAAATGGATTGTCAAAAGGACACTTGCTTACAGTGTGAGAGCTGCACCAAAAAGGCAGAGTCGGGACTTCCCTCTCAGTCCAGTGGTTAAGATGCCGCACTTCCACTGTGGAGGCTCAGGTTCAATCCCTGGTCAGGGAACTAAGAGCCCATAAGCCACGTGACATGGCAAAAAAGAAAAAAAGGCAGGGTCCCCTCCAAAAAAAAACCCACAAAGCAGGGTCACCTTATTCAACTTCACTAGATGCATGTTAGACATCTCACAAGTTCTGCGCGTGTCCTGGAGGACCATGTGAATGATCTTGTATGATCTCGAAAACACCATGTGCATGGATTTGGGGGTTACAAGTAGCCTTTAGCAAGTGGTTGAATTTACAAATACAAAAATCAAAAACTGATAATGAGAATCAGCTGTATATATCAAGAGATTTATTGCATTGTAAGTGTAAGGAACTGGCTTTCAGGCTTATGGGGGTGGGCATGTCCCGAATACATAGGGCAGGCTGTTGGGAAGGGACAGGGCTGGAAGTACATGGACAGAATTTCTTTGGGGAATCTAACACTTTGCTCTTAAAGCCTTTCAACTGTTTGAAATCAGTCCCACCCAGAGGATCTAGGATAATGTCCTTGACTTAAAATCAACTGTCTATGGACTTTCAGCCCATCTACCAAACATCTTCTCTGCAACACCCAGTTTATGCTTGACTAAAGAACTGGGAACTCTCACTTGGCCAGGCTGACACATCAGAAGACCAGCAAGGTCTCTGTAAGAAGTCACATTATAGGAGTAATTCTGAAGTACAATACAGAGGATGTATTATCTGGTTTCACTTTTATTTATTTTTAACTGAAGGATAATTGCTTTATACTATTGCGTTGCTTTTTCCATACATCAGCATGAATCGGTCATAACTGTTTCGCTTTTAGTAATGAACATGACAGGATACAAAAGCCTCAGTGTTTCCTGTACTGAAAAATTCTTGTGAATGGAAGAATGGGATCAGCAACATGGAAAGGGCACGGCACATCTATCTGTCCTGAAAATCATTAAAAGATGTTGGGGTGGGGGTGGTGGTTATGTAAGGAAAACTCAATTCAGAAAAGCTGGAGCACTTCCAACACTTGGATTTGCTATGTCACAGTAAGCTTTTATTGGAGCATCCTCCAAACTGCTTACCAGGGGCCCAGAGGAAAATCTCCCACGCCATCGGAGGGACACATTAGACTCCAGTGGCACGTGCAGAAATTACCAGGCTGCTTTGGGGATTGGATCAGAAGGAAACACTGGAAGCAGTTACCCTGTCATGTGGTATGATACGTTTTAGAATAGATGGCATGTCTTTCAACATTTTGAAGCAGATCTTTGAGGACAGAGCTACCTCATCAATCCCAACAGAGGGGTCTTCTTGTTTGCCTCACTGTTGGCATGCTGGCAGTACCGAAGAATCCTGACTTTCTGAGTGGCTTTTGCAAACTGTAAAGACTGTGGACATTTTGGAAGCAGTAAAAAGGGTCTTTGCCAAATAGAACTTTGCCTGGGAAGAAAAGCTTGATTCTCTGCCCAGATGGACCTCCTGCAAAGCTGATTTCATTTGGACTTAGTGATGAAACTCTCCATGTCGTCATCTCTCAATGCACAGGCAGTAAAGACTTTTCCGACCTCTCTGAAAGATGTTTTGTCAACATTCATACAGTCAGCAACTTCTGAAGAATCAGGTCCCTCAATCACTCCATTTGCAAAAAGCTTGTCAGGAAATGGGAACAGACTCCAGAAAATGCTCCTCATTGGCTTTCAAAGGACAAGTGCTTTATTCAAACAAACAGCGGAAGTCTTATTGTCTTCTGAAAGAAAAAGAAAGGCAGTTCTGGCAATGTTTTGAACAAAAAAAAATTTTATCCTTGAATTGGCTTACTTAGTTATATTTAGGAGAAGGCAATGGCAACCCACTCCAGTACTCTTGCCTGGAAAATCCCATGGACAGGGATGGAGGAGCCTGGTGGGCTGCAGTCCATGGGGTCACGAAGAGTCAGACGACTGAGCAACTTCAGTTTCACTTTTCACTTTCATGCATTGGAGAAGGAAACGGCAACCCACTCCAGTGTTCTTGCCTGGGATTCCCCAGGGACGGTGGAGCCTGGTGGCCTGCCATCTATGGGGTCGCACAGAGTCGGACACGACTGAAGTGACTTAGCAGTAGTAGCAGATATATTTAACCATATGAATGAGACTTCTCTGAGGTCCCAAAGTCATCATTTATGATGCTCCTAAAAATCCACCTTTGCAAATGATCTGGGCTGGAAAAGTGCTCTCTTAGGATAGAGACCAGACACAAAACATCGACTTCTTTGCATAGAAAAATTTGCCAACACCTAGCAACAGTTCATACTTCTTTCAAAAGTTATTTCAGTCGTTGTTGTTGTTGTTTAGTCACTAAGTCTTGTCTAATTCTTGCTACTCCATGGACTATAGCCTGCCAGGCTCCTCTGTCCAGAGGAGATTTACCAGGCAAGAATACTGGAGTGGGTTGCCATTCCTTTAAAAACTGTGAGAGTATTTAAAAATTCCAGAGTATCTTCCCAACCCAGTGATTGAACCTGTGTCTCCTGTATTGCAGTGCTGATTCTCGGCACTGATCCTGGTGCTGAGCAACCAGGGAAGATTTCAATCTTTAGGGCATCAAAATTGAACCACGAATCCACAATCTTTTCTTTCTGAGATAGTGTGTTTCTGAATTGTGATCTAGCTAAAGAACTCATTTTTCTTAGAACAAATATACTTATGACAAGTAGAGTTAAACTAAAAGAGCCTTGAAGAATGCTGGTATTCTTTGAGAAAAGCCTATCTTCTTTTAGTAAAGAAAGCCCTGGAAGCTTAGATATTTATCTTTGAAAGTGAAGATTTTCAAGACTTATACCATTGAACTGGAGAAGGAAATGGCAACCCACTCCAGTATTCTTGCCTAGAGAATCCCATGGACAGAGGAGCCTGGCAGGCTACAGTCCATGGTGTTGCAAGAGTCAGACACAACTCAGCAACTAAACCACCACCATACCATTGAAACAGAAAATTGAAATCAATTGGGTGTAAAAAATTATGTGTGTATTGTCTTGTCAAAGCCCACCCTATAATTTTTTTAAGTTCATGTATTTACTTTTCTAATTGAAGTATAACTGATGTACAATATTACATAAGTTACAGGTATATAATATAGTGATTCACAATTTTTAAATGTTATGCTCCATTTATAGGTAAGATTAAACACTGGCTGTATTTCCTGTGTTGTACAATATATCCTTGTAGTTATATAATATAGTGCTTTATTTCAAACTAACAACTTTAACACCAATATGTCTTTAAAAAATAAAATTTAACTTTAATTTGCTTGTACATTTTAAAAGTCAATGTATAATTTACATTCAATAAAATGCACAAATCATAATGTGCAGTTTTATGAGTTTTGACAATTGCTCAATCTGTAACCCCCACCGCAGTCAAGATTTAGACTATTTCCAACCCTAGAAATTCCCTTGAGGTTCTTTCCACTCAATCCCCTCCCAACCCCAGAGGCAACCACTGTTCCAATTTGTATTTAAAAGTGATTGGTTGTGCTTGTTCATTCTGCCTTCTCT
The DNA here is from genome assembly GCF_003369695.1 of Bos indicus x Bos taurus. Lineage (NCBI taxonomy): Eukaryota > Metazoa > Chordata > Mammalia > Artiodactyla > Bovidae > Bos > Bos indicus x Bos taurus. The sequence goes on from NC_040077.1 coordinate 119,094,318, forward strand.
CACTGGATATACTATTTTTAAGTCATCCATGTTGTTGAGTATTTAAGTCGTTTGTTCCCTTTTATTGCTGAGGAGCATTCCATTGCATTATACCACAGTTGATTCATCCATTCTCCTCTTGATGGACATTTGAGTGGTTTCCAGTTTTTGGCTATTATGAACAAAGCTGCTGCAAGCATTTTTGTACAAGATTTTTTTTGTGGATATATTATGTTTCCTCCTGAGTAAATATTTAGGAGTGGAATTGATGAGGCACCAGATAGGTATATCTTTAACTTCACCTTATTATAAACTTCCAGTGTAGGTGTACATTTAACTTTATAACAAACGGTCAAGCGCTTTCCAAAATGGCTATATAGGCACACCTTGGAGATATTGCAGGTTCGGTTCCAGATCGCTGTGATAAAGCAGATATCACAATAAAGTAAGTCATGTGAATTTTTTTGGTTTCCCAGTGCATATAGAAGTTGTGATAACCATCATCAGTGAGTTGTAATCTTTATCCTGGTGGAGGGTCTCGCCTCTCTGTTGATGCCTGGTGGTTGTTGCTGAAGGTGGGATGGTTGTGCAATTTCTTAAAATAAGACAACAATGAAGTGTGCCACATCAATTGACTCTTCCTTTCATGAATGATTTCTCGTAGCATGTGATACGGTTTGATAACATTTTATCAATGGTAAAACTTTCCACATTAGAGTCAGTCCTCCTGGACCGTGCTACTGCTTTATCAACCAAGTTTCTGTCATATCCTAAATCCTTTGTTGTAATTTCAACAATCTCCATAGCATCTTTACCAGGAGTAGATTCCATCTCAAGAAACCACTTTCTTTGCTCATCCATAAGAAGCAACTCCCCATCTATTAAAGTGTTATCATGAGACTGCAGCAACTCAGTCACATCTTCAGGCTCCACTTTAAAAAAAAAATTTTATTTATTTATTTTTATTTTGGGCTGTGCTGGGTCTTTGTTGCTGTGTGGGTTTTCCTCTAGACTTCCCCAGTGGCTCAGCAGTAAAAAATCCACCTGCAGTGCAGGAGTTGCAGAAAATGCAGGTTTGATCCTTGGGTTGGGAAAACTCCCCTGGAGGAGGACATGGCAACCCACTCCAGTATTCTTGCCTGGATAATCCCACGGACAGAGGAGCTTGGAGTCCATGGGGTCGAAAAGAGTCAGACACAACTGAAGCGACTTAGCATGCACACACGGGCTTTTCTCTAGCTGTGACAAACAGAGGCTACTCTCTAATTGCAGTGTGGGAGCTTCTTATTATGGTGGCTTTTCATTGCAGAACATGGGCTCTAGAGCATGGGTTTCAGTAGCTGTGGCACGAAGGCTTAGTTGCTCCGTGACATGTGGGATCTTCCCAGACCAGGGATTGAACCTGTGTCCCTACATTGACAGGCAGATTCTTAACCACTGGATCGCCAGGCAAGTCTGAGGTTTTACTTCTAGTTCTCTTGCTATTTCCGCCACATCTACAGTTACTTCCTCCACTGAAGTACTGAGATAGCACTACACAGATTTTCGACTGTAAGGAGGGTTGGAATCCCCAGTCCCTGTATTGTTCAAGGGTCAACTGTACGTTACCCAGGTCCATCAGAGGAATGACAATCTATGGCAGCTATAGCATATGAAATGTATTTCTTAAACAATAAAACTCGAAAATCGAAATTACTCCTCAATCCATGTGTTTCAGAATGGATGCTGTGGGACTTCCCTGGTGGTACAATGGATAAGAAGCTGACTGCCAATGCAGGGGACATGGGTTTGATCCCTGGTCCGGGAAGATCCCACATGCTTCAGAGCAGCTAAACTCGTGCCTCTTAACTGATGAAGCCTGTGTGCCTAGAGCCTGTGCTCCACAAGAGAAGCCATTGCAATGAGAAGCCCGTGTGCAACTAGAGAAAGCCCACACGTGGCAATGAAAACCCAGTGCAATCAAAAATAAGTAAATAATTTTTTCAAAAAAAAAATGGCTGCTGCGTTAGCAGGCATGAAAACAACACAAATTTCATTGTACATCTTCATCCGTGCTCTTGGGTGACCAGGTATATCATCAGTGAGCAGTAATATTTTGAAAGGAATCTTTTTTTTTCTGGGCAGTAGTTTTCAGCAGTGGGATTAAAATACTCAGCAAACCATGTTGTAAGGTACTGTGCATCATCCAGACTTTGTCATTCCATTTATAAAGCATGGACAGAGTAGATTTAGCATAATTCTGAAGGGCCTCAGGGTTTTGGAAATGGTAAAAGAACTTCAGTTTCATCTTGAAGTCACCAGCTGCTTTAGCCCCTAACAAGAAAGTCTGCCTGTCCTCTGAGGCATTGACTTCTCGTCTCCAGCTCTGAAAGTCCTATATGGAATCTTCTTCCATTATAAAGGTGTTCCCTGACAGTCCAGTGGTTAGGACTGGGCGTTTTCACTGCCAAGGGTTCAGGTTCAATCCCTCATCAGGGAGCTAAGACCCTGCAAACAATAAAAAAAAAAAGTATATTTTTTAAAAAATTTGTTTTGTCTACATTGAAAATCCATTGTTTGGTGTGCTGTGCTATGTCACTTCATTTCCTTCTCCAGGGGATCTTCCCAATCCAGGAACCAAACCCAGGTCTCCTGCACTGTTAGACAGACTTTTCACCACTAGCGCCACCTGGGAAGTCCCAGCAGGGACTTCGTTTAGTGTAGCCCTCCATTCAGGATCCTCGCTGGATCTCCCGGTTAACTTGCTACAGCTTCTACATCAGCACTTGCTGCTTCACCTTGCAGTTCTCTGTTGTGGAGAGACCGTCATTCCTTAAACCTCAGGAACCAACCTCTGCCGGCTTCACACTGTTCTTCTGCAGCTTTCTCACCTTCTTCAGGCTTCTCAGAAGTGAAGAGAGCTGGGGCTTTGATTAGGATTGGGCTTTGGCTTAAGGGAGGGCTTCCCTGGTGGCTCAGATGGTAAAGAATCTGCCTGCAATGCAAGAGACTCAGGGTCAGTCCCTGGATTGGGAAGACCCCACTCCAGTATTCTTGCCTGGAGAACTATATGGACAGGGGCCTGGCAGGCCATAGTCCGTGGGGTCGCAAAGTTTACAACTGAGCAACTTTCACTTTTTGGCTTAAAGGGATGCTGTGGCTCATTTGGTCTTCTCTCCAGACCGCTGAGACATTCTCCATGTCAGCAGTAAGGCTGCTTCACTTTCTCATTACTCATGTGTCCATGAGTCACACTTTTAATTTCTTTCAGAAACTTTTCTTCTCAATTCACAACTTGGCTAACTGTTCTGTGCCAGAGGCCTACTTTTCAGCCTGTCTGAGCTTTCCACATGCCTTTCTCACTAAGCTTAATCATTTCTAGTCTTGTATTTAAATTGAGGGACATGTGACTCTTCCTTTCACTTGAACACTTAGAGGTCATTGTAGGGTTATCATTAATAATTGGCCTAATTTCAATATTGCATCCCAGGGAACAGGAGGCCCGAGGAGAGGGAAAGACAGAAGGACAGTCCACAGGGGAAGCAGCCAGATTACACACACATTAAATTTGCAGTCTTATGTAGATCTGGTTCACTATGCCTCAAAACAATTATAATAGTAACATCAAAGATCACTGATCACAGGGACTTCCATGGAAGTTCAGAGGTTAAGACTCTGGCTTCCACTGCGGGAGTTGCGGGAGTTCCAGTTGGGGAGCTGGGATCCCACATATCACACCATGCGAAGCAGCCAAAAAGTGAAAAGAAAAAAAAAAATTAAAGCACAATAAAACAAGGTGTACCTAGGGAGTTCCCTGGTCACCCAGTGGTTAAGATTCCAGATTTTCACTGCTGAGGCCTGGGTTCAATCCCTGGTTGGGGAACTGAGATCCCACAAGCCAGGTGGCATGGCCCCCCCCAAAATAAATAACAAGGGTGCCTATACATGTACATTCTGCCAGTAATTTCAGAGTTCTAGCTCTATATTCTTGACCACATTTAGCACTGTCAGTAGTTTTAACTATGGCCCCACTGCTGGGTGTGTAGTGGTATCTTGTTGCAGTTTTGTATTTCTCTGATGACGATGAATGTTGACAACTTTTTCATGTGTTTTTTTCCTAACCAGATAGCTTCTTTCTTAAAATATCTGTTCAAGACACTTGCTTTCTACTGTCCCATCTAACCCTTGTTCTTCTATCTTATTTTAGGTTATTTTTTCACATTTTGCCACTTGGAATTAGTATTCTATATTCTGTATTGAGTCTTCAGCTATCCCTCTTTGTATGATTTCATTTAATGGTTGCTCTGGGGATTACCATCTGAGCCACCAGGGAGGTCCAAGAAAAAGAAATGCGAGAAGATAGAGTGGCTGTCTGAGGAGGCTTTACAAGTAGCTGAAAAAAGAAGAGAAGTGAAACGCAAAGGAGAAAGGGGAAAATATACTGAATGCAGAGTTCCAGAGAATAGCAAGGAGAAATAAGAAAACCTTCTTAAGTGAACAATGCAAAGAAATAGAGGAAAACAATAGGATGGGAAAGACTAGAGATCTTTTCAAGAATATTAGATACTAAGGGAACATTTCAAGCAAAGATGGGCACAGTAAAGGGCAGAAACAGTAAGTATCTAACATAAGCTGAAGAGATTAAGAAAAGGTGGCAAGAACACACAGAACTATACAAAAAAGATCTTAATGACCCGGATAATCATGATGGTGTGATCACTCACCTAGAGTCAGACATCCTGGAATGTGAAGTCAAGTGGGCCTTAGGAAGCATTACTACGAACAAAGCTAGTAGAGGTGATGGAATTCCAGCTGAGCTATTTCAAATCCTAAAAGATAATGCTGTGAAAGTGCTGCACTCAGTATGCCAGCAAATTTGGAAAACTCAGCAATGGCCACAGGACTGGAAAAGGTTTTTATTCCAATCCCAAAGAAAGGCAATGCCAAAGAATGTTCAAACTATCGCACAATTGCACTCATCTCACACACTAACAAAGTAATGCTCAAAATTCTCCAACCAGGCTTCAACACTTCGTGAACTGAGAACTTCCAGATGTTCAAGCTGGTTTTAGAAAAGGCAGAGGAACCAGAGATCAAATTGCTAACATCTGTTGGATCATAGAAAAAGCAAGATAGTTCAAAAAAAACATCTACTTCTGCTTTATAGACTATGCCAAAGCCTTTGACTGTGTGGATCACAACAAATTGTGGAAAATTCTTCAAGAGGTGGAAATACCAGACCACCTTACCTGTCTCCTGAGAAACCTGTACACAGGCCAAGAAGCAACAGTTAGGATTGGACATGGAACAATGGCCTAGTTGGGGAAAGGAGTATGACAAGGCTCTATATTGTCACCCTGCTTGTTTTAAACTTATATGCAGAGTACCTCATGTAAAATGCCTGGCTGGATAAATCACAAGCTGGAATCAAGATTTCTGGGAGAAATATCAATAAACTCAGATATGCAGATGATACCATTCTAATGGCTGAAAGTGAAGAGAAACTAAAGAACCTGTTGAGGGTGAAAGAGGAGAGTGAAAAACTGACTTAAACTCAACATTAAAAAAACTAAGGTCATAAAAAAAAAAAAAAAAAACTAAGGTCATGGGATCCAGTCCCATCACTTCATGCAAATAGATGAGGGATATGTGGAAATAGTGACAGATTTTATTTTCTTGGGCTCCAAAATCACTGAGAATGATGACTGCAGCCACAAAATTAAAATACACTTGCTCTTTGGAAGGAAAGCTATGACAAAACTAAATGCCATATTAAAAAGCAGAAACATCACTTGCCCGACAAAGGTCTGTAGAGTTAAAGCTATGGTTTTTCTAGTAGTCATGTATGGATGTGAGAGTTGGACTATAAAGCCATAAAGAAGACTGAGCACCAAAGAATTGATGCATTCAATTTGTGGTTCTGGCGAAGACTTTTGAGAGTCCCTTGGACAGCAAGGAGATCAAGCCAGTTGATCCTAAAGGAAATCAACCCTGAATATTCACTGGAAGGACTGATGCTGAAGCTCCAATACTTTGGCCACTTGATGTGAAGAGCTGACTCATTGGAAAAGACCCCAAAGCTGGGAAAGATTCAGGGTAGGATGAGAGGGAGTGACAGAGGATGAGATGGTTGGATGGCATCACTGACTCGATAGACATGAGTTTGAGCAAGGTCCAGGAAAGAGTGAAGGACAGGGAAGCCTAGCGTAGCGTCCTGCAGTTCAGGGGGTCGCAAAGAGTTGGACACTACTGAGCGACTGAACAACCAGGGTTAAACATACACTATGTATTTTTAATTTATCACTGTTTACCCTGAATTAACTTTATACTAGCTTAAGTCTAATACAAGGATCTCAAAATCATACAACTTCATGGACCCACTTCCTTAGTTTGTGCTACTTTTGTCATGTATTTTACTTTTACATATATTATAAACCCCAGCAAATATGTGTTAGGTTTTTGCTTTAGACCTTTCAAAGGGTATTATTTAGCATTTCTGGTGCTCTTTATTTCTTCTGGAGGACCCAGCTTTCCATTTGACATCATTCCCCTTCAGCATGAAAAACTTTCTTCAGCATTTCTCGAAACTCAAGTATACTTACTGATGAGCTCTCTCGGCTTCAGTTGTTTGAAAATGACTTATTTCCCTTTATTTTTGAAAAACACTTTGTAGATACAGAATTCTAGATTGATACTTTTCCTTTAACACTATCATCCATTATCTTGTCATTTTCCTGCGAGGCTTAGCCTTCATTCTTTTGCCTGGCTTTGTTTAAAAGTTTATTTTGTTTTTCAACAACTCAGTTATGCTATGCTGAGGTGTGTGTGACTTTCTTCTTGGCTCTGTAGGTTGTTTTTCATCAATTTAGATATTTTTCTGCCATTATTTTTCTAAGAGATTTATTTGTGCCTATTCCTTCTTTCCTCTCCTTCTTGGACTCAATTCCACATATGACAGACAATTTGATATTGCCATTGAGGCTCTGTTTCTTTTTCTCTCATCTTTTTCTCTTAGACCTTTAGTTTGGATCATGTTGGGGAGGAAAAGTATCTTTTTCCTTTATATGTCTAAGTTCTTGGCTAGAGCCCTGTAACAATAGATTAAAAAAAAAAAAAAGATTTAAAAAGAGAAAAGCAGGTGGATTCTTTACCAGCTGAACCACAAGGGAAGCCAGAAAGAGAAAGACAAATATTGTATTCTAACACATATATACCGAATCTAGGAGAATGGTACTGAAGAACTTATTTACAGGGAGGGCAGCAATGGAGAAACAGAGATAGAGAATGGACTTATGGACATGGGGAGAGGGGAGGAGAGGGTGAGATGTATGGAAAGAGTAACACGGAAATTTACATCATCATATGTAAAATAGATAGCCAATGGGAATTTGCTGTATGGCTCAGGAAACTCAAACAGGGGCTCTGTATCAACCTAGAGGGGTGGGGTGGGAAGGGAGATAGGAAGGAGGTTCAACACTTCATGGGAAATAGATGGGGAAACAGTGGAAACAGTGTCAGACTTTATTTTTCTGGGCTCCAAAATCACTGCAGATGGTGACTGCAGCCATGAAATTAAAAGACCCTTGCTCCTTGGAAGGAAAGTTATGACCAACCTAGATAGCATATTCATTATGCTAGAGACATTACTTTGCCAACAAAGGTCCGTCTAGTCAAGGCTATGGTTTTTCCTGTGGTCATGTATGGATGTGAGAGTTGGACTGTGAAGAAGGCTGAGTGCCGAAGAATTGATGCTTTTGAACTGTGGTGTTGGAGAAGACTCTTGAGAGTCCCTTGGACTGCAAGGAGATCCAACCAGTCCATTCTGAAGGAGATCAGCCCTGGGATTTCTTTGGAAGGAATGATGCTAAAGCTGAAACTCCAGTACTTTGGCCACCTCCTGCGAAGAGTTGACTCATTGGAAAAGACTCTGATGCTGGGAGGGATTGGGGGCAGGAGGAGAAGGGGACGACAGAGGATGAGATGGCTGGATGGCATCACTGACTTGGTGGACCTGAGTTTGAGTGAACTCTGTGAGTTGGTGATGGACAGGGAGGCCTGGCGTGCTGCAATTCATGGGGTTGCAAGGAGTCGGACACGACTGAGCGACTGATCTGATCTGATCTGATCTGATGGCTGATTCATGTTAAGGTTTGGCAGAAAACAACAAAATTTTGTAAAGCAATTATCCTGCAATTAAAAAATTTAACGAGACAGAAAGAAAAGCAGACCTTCCCTGGTGATCCAATGGTTAAGAATCTGCCTTCTTATGCAGGGGACTTGCGTTCAGTCCCTGGTGGGGTAAACTGAGATCCCACATAACACAGAGCAAACCTGTGCACCACCAACAAAGACCTGATGTAGCCAAATAAATAAAAAGAGAAAAGCAGACAGATTTATGTAAGTCTTACGAGACATGGAAGCCTTTATAAGGAAATGAAGACTTGAAGAAGTGGTTAAACCTGAGTATTTTTATGTTAGGTTTGATGAATAATAGAGAGTTGTGGAAAAATAAGGACCAAAAAAAAAAAAAAAAAGGATATAAACTGAGTGTAGTAAACGGGGAAAACAGCAGGCCTATTCCTTAAAATTCCCTTTTGGTGTCCCTCTGTCTTCAGAGACAGAAAGTGAAGTCGCTCAGTCGTGTCCGGACTCTGCGACCCCGTGGACTGCGACCCCGTGGACTGTAGCCTACCAGGCTCTTCCATCCATGGGATTTTCCAGGCAAGAATACTGGAGTGGGTTGCCATTTCCTTCTCCAGGAGATCTTCCCAACCCAGGGATTGAACCTGGGTCTCCCGCATTGTAGGCAGACGCTTTACCATCAGAGCCACCAGGGAAGTCCTTCTTCTGGGTATAACAAGGGTACTTTCATATGAGGGTTTTATGAGCTGCTTCAGGGGACACTCCAAAAATCCTTCATGCACTTGCTGTTTCTCAAGTTCCTTCAGCTTGAAATATTTAATATCTTTTGATATCATATTTAGGAGTAGCATGTTTTGAATTCTATACTGCTATTGGTCTATTTTCTAGACCAATCCTTTTGGATCCTTATGGATCCTTTTTCCTGCTACTAAGCCTTTCTAGCTAAATTTTTAACATAGTACTTTCACTTCTAGGATTTCCATTCAGTTCTCAGAGTTTCCATTCTCTCCAGAAATTCCTCATTTCTTCATTCAATATACTTATCTTTTCCTGTAGATTCTTTAACATGTTTACAATGATTAAAGTGCTTGCTTACAAATTTCAACATGAGTTGTTTGCCTTTTTCCCTTGATTGTGGACAGTCATGGTTCATTGCACTTCTATTAATCTTTTTGCTTACTGGACAATATGAATGACATATTGCAGAGTCTGGATTGTTATCTTCCCCTGAACACTGTTAGATTTTGTTCTAGTATGCAGTTAAATTCCCAGCAGACTCCCCCACTGATTGTTTTAGGTTTTACTCTTTGTTAGGGTGAGTCTACTTCAGTTTCGTATTTTGCCCTTAGTCCTAGTCCTTAGTCCTTAGGCCTGGAATGTGCTATTCTGTATGTCTAATGTATGACCCTTCTGAGTTTCAAAGAAACACTTGAAGTGTTTATCAAACCCTTCTAACTGGGAAAAATTTGAACTCCAAACTTCCCTCCAGCACCAGGTATCTGCTGGAATCTATAGCCAGCTCTTTCTCACCTTTCCTGTTTTCCCCTGGGAGGAGAGTGAAAAAGCTGACTTAAAACTTAACATTAAAAAAACACAGATCATGGTGTCCAGCCCCATCACTTCATGGCAAAAAGATGGGGAAAAAACGGAAACGACAGACTTTATTTTCTGGGGCTCTAAAATCACTGTGGATAGTGACTGCAGCCATGAAATTAGCTTGGAAGAAAAGCTATGACAAACCTAGACAGTATATTTAAAAGCAGAGACATCACTTTCCTGACAAAGGTCCGTCTAGTCAAAGCTATGGTTTTTCCAGTAGATGTGTATGGATGTGAGTTAGACCATAAAGAAGACTATAGAATTGATGCTTTTGAACTGTTGTGTTGGAGAAGACTCTTGAGAGTCCCTTGGACTGCAAGGAGATCTAACCAGTCAATCCTAAAGGAAATCAACCCTGAAAATCAATTGGAAGGACTGATGCTGAAGCTGAAGTTTCAGTACTTTGGCCACCTGATGAGAAGAACTAACTGGAAAAGACCTTGATGCTGTGAAAGATTGAAGGCAGGAGAGGAAGGGGATGACACAGGATGAGATGGCTGGATGGCATCACCAATTCAACGGACATGAGTTTGAGCAAGCTCCGGGAGACTGTGAAGGACAGGGAAGCCTGGCGTGCTGTAGTCCATGGGATCACAAAGAGTCGGACACAACTGAGCAATTGAACAGCAACAACATGAGAGTCTTGCGCTGCTCATAAATATGGGACTCAATCAAGAATTTGAAGGCAATTAGTTATCTCTTATCTTCAGGTAGGTTGCCAGATTCATGTTTGCTCCAACCTGACTTCTCAGTTTAGTAAGACTCCCTTTCTGCTTAAAGTCTATGTCCAAAGATTCATGCCAATCCGTAGGGGGTGGGGGGGCATATCCTCAAGGGAAAAGCTGGTTAAACATGTATCTCCCCCAGTGTCTTTAGCTTCTTTCAAGGATGGTACCTGTTTCAGCTTCTATTGTTTGGTCTTCAACACCTCAGAAGTTGATTTTTATATTTTATCAAGTTTATAATTCCCAACAGGAGGGTTAATCTGTTAAAAGCCACTCCACCATCACCAGAACCAAACTCCCTAACTATATTTTGGGCTTCTCAGGTGGTGCAATGGTAAAGAATCCGCCTGCCAATGCAAGAGATGCAAGAGACACAGGTTCACTCCCTGGGCAGGAAGATCCCCTGGGGGAGGAAATGGCAACCCACTCCAGCATTCTTGCCTGGAAAATCCCATGGACAGAGGAGTCTGGCGGGGGGGGTCACAGAGAGTCAAACAGGACTGAGCACGCATGCAACAGGAACTGTATTTTAAATGTAAATACATCTTACCTGGGGCTTTCCTGGTGGCTCAGATGGTAAAGAATCTGCCTGCAATGTAGGAGACCCAGGTTCGAACCTGGGTTGGGAAAATCCCCTGGAAAAGAAAATGGCAACCCACTCCAGTATTCTTGCTTGGAGAATCCCATGGACAGAGGAGCCTGGTGGGTTACAGTCCATAGGGTGGCACAGAGTTGGACACGACTGAAGCGACTTAGCATGCACGCACACCTACCTAATGCATTAGTGAACACATAATTCTATCACAAATTATGTATATTAATATTTTGAAAACTTTTTTCAGTATACTTATTTCCCTTATAATCCTTTTTTTTTAAAATGGGAAACATTATTCTGAAAACTTTTCAAAGGCTTTACCCAAGAATTTCCAACACAAAAAGATTAAGAACTTCAAAAATATATGTTAAGAATTCCTGGCCTTAGAGACTCCTTCCTGCTGCTGCCATAGGTTTCCTGCAGTTGAGGGAAGACGTTTCTCTAGGATTTCTTCATTCATTATCTACTGAGGACCTAGCATGTGTCACAGACTATCCTAGGGCCATGAGACAGGACAGTAAATAAAACCAAGTCCCTCCACTCAGAAGTCAGCAGTTATACAAGTGTTCTTTTCACATTTCCAAGTAGAAGGATCATTAAGTCTTTCTCCTCTAATTACGGGGTTACCTGACATGGAGGAACAGCCACTAGCTCACACATATTAATTGGGTAAAATTCTGAGAGGTTCTACTCCCAGGGGTATTTGTTCTTGTCCCTCTTCACACTGGTCTACTGTTAGAGCCACCACCCCTTTCTTAAGTGGGAGAAAAGGAAGTTTCAAACAGAAAGGAATTGTCAGATGCTGCAGGGAAGCCATAACTGAAGGGAAGACCAACCACTGGATTTACAGCCTTTGGTCATGAGAACCCATTAACGAACTCAATGCTGGTGTGGGGACAGCAGCCACCCTACTGGAGGCAAAGAAGTGGGAAGCAGCAGTGTGACCCTTCTTGAAGTTTGGCAGTAAAGTTTAGAGGGAACAGCTAGGCAGGGAGGTAGGGTGAAGAGACAAACTCTTTTTGGATGAGAAAAGCTTTGCACTTTTTAAGGCTGAGGGGAGACAAAGACTGAATTACAATGAAGTTATTAGTGGGCCAAGTATGGGTAAGTGACAACTCAGAGAGATAAACAGCATAGAACAACCATTCAACAAAATTTAGTTCTTGGGCCCAATTAGTATCCACTTTTTGTGGGGATTCCATAGCACTCCTGTGCTCTGAGTGGACTTTCTGCAGATTCCTAAGCCCGGGGTTTCTCTAGTGGTTCAGTGGTAAAGAATCCACCTACCGATGAAGGACTTCTTGGACTTCCCTGGTGGCTCAGACAACAAAGCGTCTGCCTACAGTGTGGGAGACCTGGGTTCAATCCCTGGGTTAGGAAGATCCTCTGGAGAAGGAAATGGCAACCCACTTCAGTACTCTTGCCTGGAAAATCCCATAGACGGAGGAGCGTAGTAGGCTACAGTCCATGGGGTCGCAGAGTCAGACACCACTGAGCAATTTCACTTTATCAACGCAGGAGACGCGGGTTCGGTCCCTGGATCAGGAAGATCCTCTGGAGAAGGAAATAGCAACCCACTCCAGTATTCTTATCTGGGAAATCCTGTGGCTAGAGGAGCCTGGAGGGCTATAGTCCATGGGGTCACAAAGAGTTGGACACGGCTGAATGACTAACACCACCACTACTTAAACTGAATTGGAAGACGCATTGACCTGAAACTAAACTTAAGGCTTCCCCCCCGACTCCTCCCTGTCAGGTGTCCACATCTTTGGGGGTGTGCTGCCACCTACTGGAAGAGTGATCAAAGTGGTGACAACCATTTGCTGTAGGGAGCTGCTTTTCTAAAATGGCTGCAAAACCCTCACCAAGAGACCAGACAGGCGCTGAGAAGGCCTAGGATTAAGAGGTTTGTTGGACTCCCTAAATCCAAGTGCTACAGGGTAACCACCCTTCATCTTCATCCCAGTGGAAATCACCATAACGTCCCTGACTGGAGTAACTGTAGTATATAGTGCTTGACAATCTCCTTCCCTTGACGGGAAGGAAGAACAGTCAGGATTAAAGAACTGTTTTTCTGCTCATCCTGACCCACAGCAGGTTAGAGACACTGAGATCAAAGCCTGGCACACCATGGATACAGCATAAGCAGCATTAGCTGCTAGTGGGTTAGCAAGCCAGCAAGTGCTAATTCATGTTTCTAGATGGCCAAGTTGTTTATTACACCTTCAGGTTTAAACCCAGAAACTTGTCGAAAGTTGAGCTAAGCAGTCAGGGGTGGTACCCACAAGAGACAGCTGCTGGATAATGGAAAAGGCCCTGGAGACCTAGAGACCAATCATACAGGCCCTTCCTAAATGTCCAGTTTGTGACAGACTGAGCTGCCATTGATGCAAATTTCCACACGTCCAGTCAAAAATTCTACACGTTTGCTTCAAGAGGTAACAGACAACATGAGCCATCCCAGATGGCTCAGTGGTAAAGAATTCACCTCCCAATGCTGGAGACACAGAAGATGGAGGTTTGATCTCTGCATTTCCCATGGAGTAGGAAATGGCAACCCACTCTAGCATTCTTGCCTGGATAATCCCATGGACAGACGAGCCTGGTGGGCTACAGTCCATGGGGTCACAGGGTCTGACACGACTGAAGTGACTCAGCCAGCAGGCACTAGCACAAATGGCTCCAACTAATTAGATCTTTTAAATCTAGAAAATATAGGTCACAAAGGGTTCATTTTAGTTTTTAGGTTTCGTTAATCAGATGATGTCCCTATGCTGGCTTTTCTTTCTAGCAGAACCAAATTTTCAATCTTCCCTGCTTCAAAGTAGGTATTTATCCTGACCTGTTGTACAACAGACTTGGCAGATAGTGAAGTGACACTAATAAAGAATCCACCTGCCATGGAGACATGAGACTAAGGTTCAATCCTGGGTTGGGAAAATTCCCTGGAGTAGGAAATGGCAACTCATTCTAGTATCCATCCTTGCCTGTAATACTAGAGCTGCCTAGTAGGCTACTGTCCATGGGTCACAAAGAGTGTACCAGAGTGACCGAGACATGGTGCATCACATGTCAAGGTTTAGACACCCTCACTCCACCAGCAACTCAGAGCCAGAAATCTGCACCAAGGACTGGTAGTTTTTCCCCATGGGGTGGGGACAGGTTGGGGGTGATTCAAGTGACATTATTTATGCCACTGCTGACCTGACTGGAGGCAGAGCTCAGCTGGTAATTCTGTGATGGCACTGGATCACCTATTTTTAGCCCGGTTCCTAACAAGGTTGGTGACCCCTGGTTTCTATCTTTCAGCTGGCCTTCTATTCCACTAGTATCTTTCATTCTTTCTATCACCTAGGGCACTGTTTTTCAACTAAAATGTTAATCCCTTGACCTAGGTCTCTCATGTGACCTTTATTTGGAAGTGGGGTGGGCAGGGAATACTTGCACAATGTCTGAATTAACCCAGTGCAAAACTGAAGGCCTTTCTTGTCAGTTTTAACCAAAGTTGTTGGAAGCTTTCATTTTGGCCCATTCACCCCAGAAGAATTCTCATCAGGCACTGCTCTTGTATGCTTATCTAAGAGGCTCAACCAAAGCGTTCCTAGCCCTCTTTCCAGAGCACTTTTTCAGGACACCTGACCCTCAGGACTGTTTGTAATTGGGATAAGATCATAGCAGGCTTTCATATGAAGACACACAAGGCTGCAGTTGTTACTTCAGTAGCCATTTCACCAAAACTTATGGCTGGGACACTCAAAACCAAAGCAGAAACATCTTCATCAGGGGTGGAACAGATATGGAGTGGTAGAACTTGGCTCCACCATGCTCTACTCTCAGTGATATTCCAGGAGAAACACTCTAAGACAGGAAGTACAAGGCTGGCACCAGAGTTCTAGGACTTTTAATCTGTCCCAAAATTGCTGAAGCAAAAATCATGATAAAACGTTCTGCTTTCCTTTACACCCCCCAACGCAAAAAAAAACAAAAAAAAACAAAAAAACAAACTCTGTAGGAAAAAAATGGTTTTGTACATGGGAAGAAACAATATAAATTCAAAACTTACAGATAAGGGTTAGCTCTATCACTCTTTAAAAAGTTTATACGAATATCCAGTCAACACCAACAGGGTTACCTCCCTTGAAATGTTATCTATACGGATTTCCAAGTAGACCACAGAGCTGTATACTGTCTTGGAATGTCCTCAGAAGGCTCTGTCATTGATCAGTTAACAGAGTAAAAACCCCAGAGTCCTTTCTTTCAAATGGAAGAGGGAGAGACAGGGATAGAAGAAACTATTCAAACTTCGTCTTCTTTCCTTGTGGCTTGTGGTCTCCTCCTCCTCCTCTGCCTCCTCGGAAGCCTCCTCGCCCTGCAGAAAAGCAAGGCATCATTAAACAGGCTCTAAAAGCCAGTCATCCTTCCCCAGCAGGGTGAGTAAGGACTTGGGGACTGATGCGGAAACATGGATCTGCAGGTTGGGAAGTGCATGGCCACGTAAACCAGTGAACACAGCAGGGTGGCCCTCCACGCTTCTTACCTCCAAAGCCTCCCCGGCCTCTGCCACCAAAGCCACCTCGGCCACCTCTGCCACCACCTCGGCCTCCAAAGCCACCTCTGCCTCCTCCTCGGCCACCAAAGCCACCTTCACCCTTAGGTTTGGCCCAGTCCAAAGTGACTTTGTTTCCATCGATTTCACCATCTTCCATGGCCTCCTTGGCAGCTTTGGCATCTTCCTCGCTGTTGAAGTCTACAAAACCAAACCTAAAACACCAAATGAAATTGCCTGTTATAAAGCACACATATGCCAAGTTTAATCTCACATGTTTCATAGCGATCCCATAAGCCTTAAACTGAGAAGACCCAGGTGAGAGCACTTCCCTACAGAAAGCTGAAACAGAATGTCTCACAAAACAGCTGAATAGGCCTCTGTGAAGAGAGAAGGCAACAACGCTAGCTCTGTGAATTATCTCTTCTTCTCGTGCGAATCCTCAACTGTCACTGATTGACAGAAAGGAGCTCAGTGAGAAGACTCAAGGTGGGAGAGCCGCACATTTCCTGCCTCTTACCCTTTGGAGGATCCAGTCTCCCGGTCAGTGACTATCCTTGCTCGAATAGAGCCATCAAACGACTCTTTTAACGTCTCTTCTGTGGTATCCTCAGAGAGACCTTTGACAAAGAGAGTTTTGGATGGCTCTGGGAAATAAAAATAAAAACTGTATCAGTCACAATCCATGAAAACACTGGATTTACGTTACAGTCTAGCATCTGACTACTGGCTAAGAATGCTTCCCTTAGCAAATGCTAGCCTTTCAACTTAAAAGAGTGTCTATATGAGAAAAAGCAGGTTAAAGCAACTTGGGTCAATTAATGCTTAATTCAGCAAAGGGTTTGGACCAAATTCCACGTAATGTTTACACTGATCACCAGAGCAGTTAAGAATCTTTTTATGGAAAACAGAAGCAGCAGCAACCCAAGTAAGTGAAAGCAGTCCTAAAATAGGCAGCTATAAACACAAGACAGTGAACCACAGGGCAATGTGCTGCTCAGTGTTGACTTAGCTGGATCAGAACTTGACTATCTAGAGGAATTTTCTTAAGATTTCATCAGTTATTTCTCAGATAATCAGTCATCATATCCAGTATCATTTACTCAGCAGCAACAGAAAGAAGCAAATGTTCTTCTGTAGATCTCAGGACCCAACCACAAATTCCTGTTAACAAAGTGACTTACGGCTTCTTGCATTAGGTGATCCCCTGGGTCCTTGCAACTCCAGTCTGATGGCTCTGCCCTCAATTTCCCTTTTATTACATGAATTTAAAGCTTCTTTAGCATCTTCAAATGAAGCAAATTCTATAAATGCATACCTGAGGATTAAGTCAATACTTAGAATAAGTTACTAAGCACATGACTCTGCTGCTGCCACCAAGCCTTTTTCCTCAAGCAAATCCTTAAACAATGCAGCTTCTGCTAAATGTGAGAACATGATTTCACTTCCGCAAGACAACTCTTAAAAAGCCTGTTAACTGGTGACATAAATATACTTTACCCTTTAGATTTGCCATTTTGGTTCTGGGGCACCTTGATATGAGTTGCCTTCTCAAATACTTCCTGAAGAGTTTCTTCCGTTGCACTGTAGGAGAGGTTGCTTAAAACCAGGGTTTTTGATTCACCTATAAATAAAGAGATGTCAAGTTAAGACTCTGAAGTAGTACATCCCAACTTAAGTCACAGTTGTACCGTGTTCTCCAAAAACTTCTGTGCTTCAGAGAGGTAACACACCAATGTTAATATAGGTGGAATCCTACTTGCTGCTGCTAAGTCGCTTCAGTTATGTCCGACTGTGCAACCCCATAGACAAGCAGCCCAGCAGGCTCCCCTGTCCCTGGAATTCTCCAGGCAAGAACACTGGAGTGGGTTGCCATTTCCTTCTCCAATGCATGAAAGTGAAGTGAAAGTTGCTCAGTCATGTCCAACTCTTCGCGACCCCATGGATTACAGCCTACCAAGCTCCTCTGTCCATGGGATTTTCCAGGCAAGAGTACTGGAGTGGGGTGCCATTGCCTTCTCCATCCTACTTGCTACTCAACATCAAATACCTGTTAAGTACTTACATGCTGGTTCCTTCCATTCCTACTGTGCAGATGTGCAAGCTGACTATAGCCCTGTGTCTTCCTAGAACAATATTCTAATTTAAATGCACACAATCTAAGTTCTTTACAGTATAAAACATACAAAGGAAGCTAGATTTATCTATGTTCTAGCACAAATATTTCATATAGCTCTCATTCAAGACAATTACAAATAGAGGTATAGCATGCTGATCTACATCCAGTTTATCCACTATATAAAGTACAAAGATGCAAAGGATTTCTTTTCTCTCCTAAATTTCAGAACCCAGAAGGAAACTTAAATTCTTACCACTCCAAGTGCTATTCTTTCCACCTCTATGGTCTTGACTTTGACCTTTCTCTCCGGTGTAGTACAGAGAAATGGATCGCCCATCTATCTCTGTTCCCTGCTTTTCTTCCAAGGTTTTTTCTGCATCAGCTTCTGTCTTAAATTCAATATAAGCAATCCTACAATAAGGAGAAGAAAAGTAAAGAACTCACTCGGTTTTAAAAACCATATTAATTCTCTCTTAATCTCAGCAATATGACTATTTCAGACAAGTAAAATAAAAATGCCCTGTTTTATACTAATTGAAATGGTCAAGGTTTCTGCCATTTTCCACTTTTCAACTAAAACTTTCCTCCCACTACAGAAAGCTTACCCAATACTTCTAGAAAGCTAGGCCTTAGGTAGTACTTTTATGTTAGTTTATAATAAAATTATTCTGAATTAGGTACATTATCCTCACTGTACAGATAGGAAACTGAGGTTATAGAATAATTTGCCCAAAATCACAAACATAGGAACGTTAAATAAACATTTCTTCTATAAATTAAAGTGCGTTAATTTTAATGAAACATTTCAGTAGACACAAAACATACCCTTTACTCTTTCCATCCTTGCTGACTAATCTGATCTCCACAGCATCTTCAAACACTTCTTTTAATTCATCCTGAGTAACTTTGTAAGGCAGATTTTTAGCCAGAAGTGTTCTTGCATCTCGATCTAGATTAAAAAAAAAAAAACATAAAAATGAACTGAATGGCTTAAAAGACCTTTCTTGTCCCAAAGATCAAAGACTGACCAATGTACAAGTTCTTGCTAAAATTTTTATGGACTTTTCTGGTAGTCCAGTGGTGAAGACTGAGCTCCTAATGCAGGAGCACAGGTTTGATCCTTGGTTGGGGAATTAAGACCCTGCTTGCAACAGGGCACAACCAAAAAAATTATAATTTTTAGATTTCATAATGTAAAAGGCACTCTGCTATTATATATTATGGAGATACAGCAATGGAAAAACAAACTGTTTTCACAGCTGACAGCTAACTATGTGCTGAACACTTAAAAAGAGAGCTAAATATCATATGCTATGTAAATCAAGTGTTCAGTATGTTTTAATTTAAAAGACTATGGGAAAAAATACTGTAGATAATTCCCTCATGGTCCAATGGTTGGGGCTCTTGTGCTTCCACTGCTGCATGGGGCACGGTTTGATTCCTGGTCAGGGAACTAGGATTTCATAAGGTATACAATGCAGGTGCCCCAAATAAAAAGGTGATGAACACACACTTGAAAAGTGACAAGTGTCTAGAAAAGGGTAAAAGATGCAGAGAGAGTAGTTAAGAGATCTGCTCTAGGTCCAGTGAGGAAAAGACTATTAATTTAGATATACTGAACCAATTATTTTTTAAGTCTAGCAAGCAGTGCCAAGCACTGATGTAAACATTTAACATTCTAATTCATTTAATCCTCAACATATGAGGAAGCCAAAAGAAAAAGGTTAAACTACTTACCCCAGCTTGTCTACATTAAATTAGATACATAGCTATGAACAAGCTATCAGTATCAGCGTTACCTAAAGCTTTACATACCTTTCTTACTGTCTTTTCCCTTTGGTTTTTCTAGTTTAATTTCATTGCCAAAGACTTTTAAACCAGTGAGTTCCAAGGCTTTTTCCAGGTCTTCGGCAGATTCAAAATCCACATAGCCAAACTTCCTTTAAAGTGAAGAGACAAAAATTTTAAAAATTACAGGTCAGGAGGTGGTGGGACAAACCCACAAAAGTCACAGCTACCAAGTACTCTGGACAAGCAGTAACACTAACATAATAGTGCAAACCAAGATTAAGAAGCACCTGTACTATTAACAAAATTAAGTTAAGCCCTTTAAGATGGGGCTACAGAACAAGGTCTATAAGTATCAAGACCTAATGATGCAAGTTCATCTCTGAGATCTTCATTAGCTACACTGCTGCTTAACAACTAATAGCACATGATAAAAGAACCTGTTTAAGCACTAAGAGAATCCTGTTTAAAAGCATTCACTATTATGGCTTTTCAGGTCTAAGAAATGTTTAGTTTGTGTAATATCAAAAATTAAGGGGAATTATGAAAATTTCAATTTGGGGGTTTCACAATTTGATAATCAGATTATTTAATTCAATAATATCTAATTTTTGAAGACTTTTAGATATTCTTGTTTAAGAATAATGAGCTAAGGTCCTAAAATTGAAAGGAAAAAGCAACAGCAGACCCACAAACAATGTGTGATGTTATGACACAGGCCCCCTATACTTACCTAGACACACCAATTCTGACATCAACAACAGCAAGATCATTTTTAGCAAAAAGATCACTGATACCCGTTTTCAATTCAGGAGCAGATTTATTGAAGTTCAGATTTCCAACAAAGAGATTGAAAGACGTAGTTGGTTCTGTGCCTGTACAAAAATTTTCTCAAATTAGTCAATTTTCCAGTATACTTAAATATTAATCAAATTATTTCTGTACACAGCACATCAGCACATTGAAATATAACATCAGGTTTCAGTATTAAGTCCCTTTATTGTTCATCACTTGTGCTATGTGGTATCATTTCCCAATCCCCCAATTCTCTAAGTTACCTTCCACTTTTTGTTTCTTGGCTTCAGGAGCTGCTTTTTGTTTGGCCATTTCCTTCTTTCGTTTTCCAGGTGCTTCTTTGACAGGCTCTGGACAAGAGTTCAAACAATCTATGTCATCCACAAGCGTCATCCACACATACTCAAGTACCTCCTTTTAAACAAAACTCATATCAATGTACTTGAGAATCCAACTCATTACCTTCTTCCTCTTCCTCCTCTTCCTCCTCCTCCTCTTCCTCCTCATCGTCGTCGTCGTCTTCATCATCGTCATCCTCTTCCTCCTCCTCTTCATCATCATCATCATCATCATCCTCTTCATCTTCATCTTCAGCAGTGCTCTTAGTCTTCACAGGAACAGCTTTTACTGGAGCTTTCTTTCCTTTGGCTGGTACAATCTCCATAGGTTCTTCTTCAGAGTCTGAAAGAGAAACCACCTAGTCAAAAACTGAGTTCTATCCCAGTTCATGAAGACCTAAAGGAAAATAAATGTAATCTTATTCATGCCACTGTGCTTAGAACTATGATAAGTAAAACACAGAATGAGCTGTTTGAAGCATTTTACTCAGGAGCAGCTATAGTCTGTGGGGTTGCAAAGCATAGAAAGGACTCAGCAACACAAGCAGGCAATCTTTCATGGGTCCCAATCTAGTGCATCACAATCAGCCCAGAGAATCCCTGGGATGATTCTTATCTAACCCCCCAGGTTTTCAGCAATATGTAGTTCTACCACCCGCACCTCATCCCTAATGTACCTTGCAAACAGGAGTCCAGGAACTACCAATACAATGCCTTACCATCTTCGTCCTCCTCATCCTCCTCATCCTCCTCCTCCTCCTCATCGTCGTCATCATCGTCATCCTCGTCATCCTCATCATCTGTGGCAGGAGCAGCACCAAAAGCAGCAGCTGCCTTCCTCACTGCTGGCTCATCCTCCTCTTCATCATCATCGTCTTCCTCTTCACTGTCATCTTCATCTTCTTCATCACTGTCTTCCTTCTTGGCATTCTTGCCGTTCTTTGCTCCCTTGCCTGGGGTGGCTGCTCCCTTCTTACCAGAGGTTGCTACCACTGCTTTGCCTGGGGTGGCTCCCTTTTTGCCAGGTGTTACCACTGCTTTGGCAGGTGTAACTGTCTTCTTGGCTGGCATAGCTGCTGCCTTTTTGCCAGGGGTGACAACTGCTTTCTTTGCTGGTGTGGCAACTGCAACCTTTTTTGTTGGGGAAACCACCATCTTCTTTGCTGGAGTTGTGGCAGCCTTCTTGCCTTTTTTCTGAGGGATAACAACCTTTAAGAATAAACAAAAAACAACATAAGCTTGTTTTCAAACTCAGAGAGTTGTCCCATAAATGAATGCTCAACTCTAGCACTGCCTCAGTTCACCACCACATGCACCAGATGTGAACAAGTTAAAAGGTAGGGTCAAATTAACATGTTCTGTACACTTGAAGTCACAGTCTTAATCTTGCAGGAAACTCTAACACAGACCCTGAAAATAGACTAGATGCCACTGCATGGGCTTAGACAAAGTTTTAAAACTTAATTTTAAGCCTCAATAGTTTTCACATCTGAAAATAACTGTTGTTCAGTCACTAAATCACATCCAACTCTGGACTGCAGCCAGCCATCCCTGTCCTCACCATCTCCTGGAGTTTGCTCAAATCCACGTCCACTGGGTCAGTGATGTTACCTAACCATCTCATCCTCTTCTGTCTGCCCTATTCTCCTTTTGCCATCAACCTTTCCCAGCATCAGGGTCTTTTCCACTGAGTTGGCTCTTTATACACTGCTTTAAGGATTATGACTTGACACATAAAGCCTTAACACATAGAGAAGACAACCTGTTAAATGTTATTAAGTCATTTGGGGCTCTCACAGTGGGTGGAGGTAGGAAGTTCAATGAATGCTCATTCTTAGAACCAAAGAGAAAATGAACATCAAAAAAGGCCAGTGGGATAATCAATAGTGGCAAAGTTAGTAAAGACCACATTAGCTTGATAAAAACCATCACTTGTCTATATTTAAAGTTACACTCAAAACTACTTTTTGTTAACTATTGGTTTTATCAGGTAACATGTGCCAAAATAAAACCTTCATTAAATTCTAAATAAGAAATATGAACAAATAAAGCAATGAGTCTTCTTTACAGTGAATCAACAGTAGCTGGGAATTCTAAATAAGTGCTAATACAATGAAAGGTGGCAACTCTCAATCCACACCACTGTAACAGTGATTAGTATTATCAAACTCATACAGGGTAACAGAGACCAACTGATCCTACTGGGAAGCTAGAAGAATCTGATAAGGCTAACCTCAGACCTGAATATAATGCTCAGAGCTGCCATTCGCAGGACAGTTAACTGTCCACCCTGTTTATCTGGTATGTAGAACTCAGTTTATCTGGTATGTGGAACTAACATGTTGAAAGTGGAAAACTAGTGATTTACTACAATATATCACACCAAGCCCTGCAGAAGGTGTGCACGCATGTGCATGCACATACACACACCTACAGATCTTTGCTCTCAAGTTCATTGAAATATTCTTGTGCCATCATGACAGGTCAATACAACTTTGTGAAATGCTCGACCATTACGACAGGTCCTATGTGAAATTAACAGAATCCTGGTTTTTCTGCCAATATTTTCAGACATCCAATACCACCTGCTTTAAGTCTCCATTTTGTAGTTTAAGGCAATTCAACATTGAACTATATACAATTACCTCTTCTCCACTGCTCTCATCGTCTTCATCTTCTGACATTTCCTCATCTTCACTATCTTCTTCTACCTCCTTTGGGGGAGGAGCCATTTTCTTGGAGTCACCTTGATTTTTACCGGCCTAAAACAGACGTGACACATTACACCCTCCCTCATTTCAAGCCATTCTTCATAGCAAAACGGCACTAATGTCCCTTAGAACTCCCTCTTCATACTGTTAACTACAATTTACATAAAAATTATCCTTCATACCAATGTTAACACAGGGCTTCCCAGGTGGCGCTAGTGATAAAAGAACCCGGCTGTAGGAAACATAAGAGACGGAGGTTCAAACCCTGGATCGGGAAGATCCCCTGGAGGGTATGGCAACCCACTCCAGTATTCTTGCCTAGAGAATCCCATGGACAGAGAAGCCTGACGGGCTACAGTCCATGGAGTCGCAAAGAAATGGATACGACCAAAGCGACTTAGCACTCAATTTCCTACGTATTTTCTCTCAAGTTCTTTAAAAAAATAAAAAAAAACTTTTGCTTTGGATAAAAAGGCTACTCTCTTCTTGCTACGTTCTTTAAGCACACCCCTTTTTAAAAATTACACCTCCAACCCGAATCGAACCTTGCTTCACCGCACCGTTTCTCAATGCGGACTACAACTGGACCAATGTAACTGCCAACAATTCGAGGCCCTTCACATGAGGAAAACCACCTTGAAAAAGCCTTTGAGGTAAACTGTGGCACCAAATCCCACCACCCTATTCTGAAGGCAGCTTTTAAAAAAAAAAACAAACACGTCTAACCCGTAGTCTTCTATTAAGACTTCCTTTCCCAGGTTACCAACCCCGCCCCTTTCAGCCCTGGAACGGCCACGTGGGACAAGTCGCAGGCCACCACGTGCGCGCAGCCTGGCGCAGAAAGCATGCGGCAGGGCCTCCTGCCGGAGCCCCGCTCCCGTCCACCCGCCCCGCTCCCGTCCACCCACCCCGCTGGACCGGGACCGGAGACGAGGTGCACCGCCGCCCTCCCCACAAGGCCAGGTCCCTCCGCAGGCCGCCGGCCCTACACGGCACGGCCCACGTGGCGAGCCCCGCGCCGCGGCACGTGCGTCAGGAGGCGGGGCCCCGCTCCGGCCCGTCGCAGGAGTTTCGCCTCATCAGTCCGAGGCCCTTCTCCCCCTCCCCACTCCCAGCCCTGAAGTCCTTCCCCGCCGCATTCACTACCAGCGCGGCACCTGCCGAAGCTCTTCACTTCGCTACGAAGCAGCTAAAAACGCGAGACCTCCCAGCTAATCGCGCGAGACTTCCCACAGCATGGCGCCCTCGAACGCGCCCGGGACGGCGCGCAGGCCCTCCTCCTGGCGGCGCAGGGCGCGCGCTCCTCGAAAAACGGGCCTTGATGTCCGTGCTCGCGCGGGCAAGGCCTCTTACCTTTGCGAGCTTTACCATGATGGCGGCTTATGACGGCGGAGTGTGTGGCGAGCGAGTGGCGCAGACGAGTCCAGAGGAACCTAAGCACCGTCGATGGCGGCCGCTAATCCCTGAGCGCGTACGCTTGGCTGCCAGCTAGCGCTCGAGACTGAGGCGAAAGACTGAGCCTGCCCAGTAATCGCCTCTGGAAAGGCGACGACGGCACCCTCGTGACTCCGCCTCGACCAACCAGATTTCGCGTCCCTCTCATGAGCCAATCGCGAGCCTCTAGCTGAGAACGACGCGGGGCGGGGCGCGGGCCGGAGTGGGCGGGCCGACGCGGCCAAGGAAGGGGGAGGGGATTCGTGGCGGCGGCCTGGGGCGGGACTCGCTTTGTGCAAAGCCAGCTCTGATTGGGCTATTGGCGCGCGGTATCCGGAGTGCCCATCCACGGCCCGCGCTCTCGGCGCCTGCGCTTTGGGACGGACATTTTGGCGCCGCGTGTTCCTTAACTCCCGGGCGGTGGATACCAGTTGTCTCTGATTTTTCAGTCAGGGAGGGTCTTGTCTGCCTCGGAGGGCTTGGGTTTCCTGAGAGGCTTCACGGGCGGCCCCGGCCCACATTCTACACAAAGCCTCCTGGAGGCAGTGCAGATAAGAGTTTGTCCCGTTTCCTCTCTAAAGAGCCCAAGACTTTCGGGAATTCCGACTCCACCACGTTGAGCGCCCACCTTAGTTCCCCTGCTAATGAACCGCGCCAGAAAGTACCCCTGTCTGCTGGTGATTCCCCCGGTGCCCCATCTCAGAAACTGCCTCCTGAGAACTGCTGATACAGACAATCTAGTATGTGAGGTTTACAGTGAGCAGCGCACAAATAATATTTAATCTCAAGAAACCTCATGTGCTAGGTATTTTTCACAGTAGGCAACACCCTGGTGGTCACGGGATAACTGCGGGCTGAGGAGAACTTGGTCAGGCCAACCACAAAGCAGGGCCTTTGACCACTTAAAAGTTCCCTCTTTGTTATTTGGAACTAAAGCACCTCCTTTTTAAAAACGTTGGCTGCTAAGTCAGTGTCAGATGGTCCAGGAGTTAGTCAAAAGAGTCTAAAGGAAGGTTCCCTGGACGGAATAGAAGATTGCCTTTGCGTTGTGCTTTTGCCAGTTATTCAGATGGATCATTGGCAAAACTTAATTGGTGTAAAACAACCCAGAGCACTTTCTTCAGTTTAGAGCTGCCCAGGTAGTAAGTTATATCTGGCATCTGGTACCTGAAACAAAACCAAGGTATCTTCAGCTATGACGATGTTTCCCCAAATGAACTAATGTTCATAATCACCTCTGGGGTTCCTAATTAAGGAGATGTGGGGCTGGGCCCAGGGTTTTGTATTTTAACAAGGGCTGATGGGGATTCTCTGAGCCATCAAATTATTTTGCAATTCTTACTAAAACACTCCTGTGACTAAGTGAATAGGAAGCCCACAGCTACCCACTGGGGCTGTCTGATCAGGGAGGAGACGGGCCCATGCTCTGGTCTGCACCCTGCTTTCTGATATCTGGCGAGCATCCTAAGGAGGTTTTCATTTTGAACTCTGGGATGGAGCCAAGTGGACACGTACTGGGTGACTAGGGACAGAAAAAACAGCATAAGCCAAGGCGTGGTAGAATAAAACCCCAGTGTTTGCAAGCAGTTTGGCACAGAGCAAGCTTTGGACACTCATGGGAAGAGGCTAGGGAGATAAGCAGGGAACATGCTCAAGTGACAAGGATGAGTTATAGAAATATTGGCATGGCTGACTTGTCAGTTCAGATCTCAGCTTGTATCACCTCTTAAGAGGCCTTCCCCCACCCTCCAGTGAAAAGTGCCACGCAGAGGCTTCCTACCACACCACCCTAATGGAGGCAGGTTCTTAACCACTACCTAGCATTTTTTGTCTGTTTACTGCCCATTTGCTCTTTCCCCAGCCTCAAAGAATACAACCTTTGTTCTCTGCTGTATTCCTGGTGCCTTAAGCATTGCTTGATACAAGTAGTGGTGAAAATTTGTTGAATGAATGAAGTATTTAGGTAAAGGGAACACTGGAGAAAGTCTGAGTATATGAGTGTTCAAGTGCTTTGCTTTGGAGTCAGCCTGAGATTAAAAAAAAAAAATAGTAATCGCTGATACTTCTATAATAATTATGAATTTCTAAGCACTATTCCAGTTCTTTATACCTGTAAAAATAAATTACCATTGTTTTACAGAAACTGAGGCAGAGAGATAGATTAACTTGTCCAGGGTCACATAGCTAGGAACTAGAATTTATTTTTTTGAGCATTTATTTGACCACTTTTACGTGGTCAAAGGCCCTGGTTTGTGGCTGGCCTGACAAGTTCTTCTCCTCAGCCCGCAGTTACAATATCCTGTGACCACCAGGGTGGTTCCTACTGTGAACAATTCCTAGTACTAGAGGTTTCTTGAGATTAAATATTGTTTGTGTGCTGCTCACAGTAAACCAAATAAATTTTAATATTTTTACATATTTATTAAATAAATACCTATTAACATAAAATAAATAATATCTATTAATAAATAGAATGCTCAAACTACCGCACAATTGCACTCATCTCACACACTAGTAAAGTAATGCTCAAAATTCTCCAAGCCAGGCTTCAGCAATATGTGAACCATGAACTTCCAGATGTTCAAGCTGGTTTTAGAAAAGGCAGAGGAACCAGAGATCAAAGTGCCAACATCCGCTGGATCATGGAAAAAGCTAGAGAGTTCCAGAAAAACATCTATTTCTGCTTTATTGACTATGCCAAAGCCTTTAACTGTGTGGATCACAATAAACTGTGGGAAATTCTTCAAGAGATGGGCATACCAGACCACCTGACCTGCCTCTTGAGAAACCTATATGCAGGTCAGGAAGCAACAGGTAGAACTGGACATGGAACAACAGACTGGTTCCAAATAGGAAAAGGAGTATGTCAAGGCTGTTTATTGTCACCCTGCTTATTTAACTTCTGTGCAGAGTACATCATGAGAAACGCTGGGCTGGAAGAAGCACAATCTGGAATCAAGATTGCTGGGAGAAATATCAATAACCTCAGATATGCAGATGACACCACCCTTATGGCAGAAAGTGAAGAGGAACTAAAAAGCCTCTTGATGAAAGTGGAGATCAGCCCTGGGATTTCTTTGGAAGAAATGATGCTAAAGCTGAAACTCCAGTACTTTGGCCACCTCATGCGAAGAGTTGACTCATTGGAAAAGACTCTGAAGCTGGGAGGGATTGGGGGCAGGAGGAGAAGGGGACGACAGAGGATGAGATGGCTGGATGGCATCACTGACTTGATGGACGTGAGTCTGAGTGAACTCCGGGAGTTGGTGATGGACAGGGAGGCCTGGCTTGCTGCGATTCATGGGGTCGCTAAGAGTCAGACATGACTGAGCAACTTGACTTTCACTTTTCACTTTCACCCATTGGAGAAGGAAATGGCAGCCTACTCCAGTGTTCTTGCCTGGAGAGTCCCAGGGACGGGGGAGCCTGGTGGGCTGCCGTCTATGGGGTCACACAGAGTCGGACACAACTGAAGTGACTTAGCAGCTTAGCAGCTTCCAAAGAAATCCCAGGGCTAATCTCCTTCAGAATGGACTGGTTGGATCTCCTTGCAGTCCAAGGGACTCTCAAGAGTCTCCTCCAACACCACAGTTCAAAAGCATCAATTCTTCGGCGCTCAGCTTTCTTCACAGTCCAACTCTCACATCCATACATGACCACTGGAAAAACCATAGCCTTGACTAGTCGGACCTTTGTTGGCAAAGTAATGTCTCTGCTTTTCAATATGCTATCTAGGTTGGTCATAACTTTCCTTCCAAGGAGTAAGCATCTTTTAATTTCATGGCTACAGTCACCATCTGCAGTGATTTTGGAGCCCAGAAAAATGAAGTCTGACACTGTTTCCACTGTTTCCGCATCTATTTCCCATGAAGTGGTGGGTCCGGATGCCATGATCTTCGTTTTCTGAATGTTGTGCTTTAAGCCAACTGTTTCACTCTCCTCTTTCACTTTCATCAAGAGGCTTTTTAGTTCCTCTTCACTTTCTGCCATAAGGGTGGTGTCATCTGCATATCTGAGGTTATTGATATTTCTCCCAGCAATCTTGATTCCAGCTTGTGCTTCTTCCAGCCCAGCGTTTCTCATGATGTACTCTGCATAGAAGTTAAATAAGCAGGGTGACAATACACAGCCTTGACGAACTCCTTTTCCTATTTGGAACCAGTCGGTTGTTCCATGTCCAGTTCTAACTGTTGCTTCCTGACCTGCATAAGGTCTTAGTTGCAGCATGCAAATTTTATTTGTGGCAGGGGGATCTAGTACCCTGACCAGGGATCAAACCTGGGCCCTCTGCATTGAGAGCGTGGAGTCAGCCACTGGACCACCAGGGAATCCTGGAACTAGGATTGAAATAGACCCTACTCTGTCATCCCAGTTTCTTTATAAAATGGGGATAATAATAGCACCTGACTTTGGGGTTGTAACAAGTATTAAATGAGATGTATAATAAGCCCTCAATACTAGTTAGTGTTATTATTAACAGACTTGGTGACTTGAATTATGGGCTTCCATGATAGTTCAGTTGGTAAAGAATCCACCTGCAGTGAAGGAGACCCCAGTTCGATTCCTGGGTCAAGAAGATCCACTGGAGAAGGGATTGGCTACCCATTCCAGTATTCTTGTGCTTCCCTTGTGGCTCAGCTGGTAAAGAATCTGCCTGCAATGCGGGAGA
The DNA here is from genome assembly GCF_003369695.1 of Bos indicus x Bos taurus. NCBI lineage: Eukaryota > Metazoa > Chordata > Mammalia > Artiodactyla > Bovidae > Bos > Bos indicus x Bos taurus. The sequence goes on from NC_040077.1 coordinate 119,123,737, forward strand.
CCTGGGTTTGATGCCTGGGTTGGGAAGATCCCGTGGAGAAGGGAAAGGCTACCCACTCCAGTATTCCGGCCTGGAGAATTCCGTGGACTGTATAGTCCATGAGGTCGCAAAGAGTCGGACACAACTGAGCGACTTTCACTTCACTTCATGGAGAGGGATAAAGGATCATTTATTGCCATTATCTGTTGAATGTGTGTATGTAAGTGGAGTGACGCCAACAGGGCTGCAGGTTTGGGGCGAAGCTCCTGAATTCAGTGTTGGACATGCTGCGTGCATGAGAAATACCAGTCACTTTAGGCAATTGGCTCTGAGAAGGTGGCCGCCTGGCTGCAGACAGATGACAGAAGGGACCAGCCTAGAATAGCAGACGGAATGAGAGGAGAAGGCTGGGCAGACCCAGGTCCAGTGGTGGGAAAAGGCCCGGAGTCAGAAGCCAAGATAGGAAAGGGGAATTTTGGAAGCCAAGGGAAGAAAGAATTTAAGAAAAAGGGAAGCAAAGAACAGTGTCCAGTGCCTCCAGAAAAGTCAAATAAGGTAAGGCCTGAGAGGGTCTACTGGATTTGGTACTAAAAGATATCAGAGGTTTTGGCAAGTGTGAGGATAGCAGCCACACTGCTGTGGATAGAGAAGTTGTAAGGCCCCTGTGGGAAGTGCCCCTGGGAGAGGGAGTAGTCACAAGTTTCTCCGTGGCTTATAGCCTATAGGAAAGGAGCCAGTAAAGGGGGACTTGGAAGCTCAGGAAAGAACCACGAGAAGACAAGACTGACTGAGGATTGTCAAACCAAGGGGCTTCCCCTTGGTCCAGACCAATTTGACGCTAAAGGTAAGTGTACCTGTGTAACTGATGCAGATGGCTTAATGCCTCTTAAGTGTCCAGACAGTTCCCAGTGCATAAAAGTGCATAAAATGGACATTAATAAGTGTCCATTCAGTGAATGGAGTATGGGCATGAAAATTAGGATAATTCCTGTCTGCTGCTGTCTTCTTTGGGAAGAATCGGAGGCTAGATGGGCAGTTGTGCAGGTGCTTAGTCACTCAGTCGTGTCTGACCTCTTTGGGACCCCATGGACTGTAGCCACCAGGATCCTCTATCCATGGGGGTTCTCCAGGCAAGACTACTGGAGTGGGTTGCCATGCCCTCCAGGGGATCTTCCCAACCCAGGGATCAAACCCAGGTCTCCCACATTGCAGATGGATTCTTTACCTTCTGAGCCACCAGGGAAGCCCATGAGTACTGGAGTGGGTAACCTATCCCTTCTCCAGGGAATCTTCCCAACCCAGGAATCAAACAAGGGTCTCCTGTATTGCAGGCAGATTCTTTACCAGCTAAGCTACCAGGGAACCCCAGATGGGCATTTACAAGGCATCAACTGGCTGGAGAAAAGGAGGGAACACTTTCTTAAATGCCAGAAGATTGATTTAAAAGTAATGGAATGTAAATTGTTGCAGCCACTATGGAAAATAATATGGAGGTTCCTCAAAATATTAAAATAGTATTGCTGAAAGATATCTGCACTCTCATGTTCATTAAAACACTATTGCAATAGCTAGGAGGTGGAGGCTATGGGGAGAAGTTGGTAAAAGGGTACTAACTTTCAGTTATAAGATGAATAAGGTCTGGACTTCCCTGGTGGTACAGTGGATAGGAATCCACCTGCCAGTGTTGGAGACAGTTTGATCCTTAGTTTGGGAAGATTCCACGTGCCGAGGAGCACCTAAGTTCATGCACCACGATGACTGAGCCCACATGCTGCAACTACTGAAGCCCTCACACTTAGAGCCTGTGCAACAACAGAAGCCACTACGATGAGAAGCCAGTGCACCACAATGAAGAGTAGCGCTAGCCTGCTACAACTGGAGAAAGCTCGGATGCAGCCATGAAGACCCACTGCAGCCAAAAAAATAATAATGAATTTTTCGAAAAGATGAATAAGGTCTGAGGACCTCATGTAAAACATGGTGACTATGATTGATAACACTGTATGCTGCAGCTGCTGCTGCTGCGTCGCTTCAGTCGTGTCCAACTCTGTGTGACCCATAGACGGCAACCGACCAGGCTCCCCCGTCCCTGGGATTCTCCAGGCAAGAAGACTGGAGTGGGTTGCCATTTCCTTCTCCAATGCATGAAAGTGAAAAGTGAAAGTGAAGTCGCTCAGTCGTGTCCGACTCTTAGCGACCCCATGGACTGCAGCCTACCAGGCTCCTCCGTCCATGGGATTTTCCAGGCAAGAGTACTGGAATGGGGTGCCATTGCCTTAAATATTTAAGTTGTACTATTTTAGCAAATTTCAGTTATAACACTGTATAGTATAACTGAAATTTGCTAAAATAGTACAACTTAAATATTCTCACACACAAAAAAAGGATAAAAATGTGAGGTGTTGGATGTGTTAATTAACTACTTGGGAAATCCTTTCACAGTATATAGATCTATCAAATCACTACAATGTACACTTTAAATATCTTAAAATATTGTATGTCAATTATACCTCAAAGCTGAAATTTAAGCAAAAAACCAGAGCATCTAAAATTTTAAAAATAAAAGTATATAAACATCAAATGAAGTAAATTGCCTACAGTCATAACAGGGAAGAACAGAATATTGTTTAGAATGAAATGATGTCCCTAGCAAATGCACAAGACTTTGCAGGAGTAGAAATGGTAAGATGTGAACCTCCCTGACATGCAGTGGGTGGGAGAATGAAATGAAATGTTGCTTCTTCACTGTGTGGATTTCTGCCTCCCTATTTTTCATCTATTAAATGAAGGCAGGAATGCCTGTTCCCTTTTGCAAGGGTATGCTCATGTACTAGGAATAAGGCAGAGTTGGTTCAATCCACATCCTCAAGCGACCTGAGTCTGAGAGTCTGGAAGGGAAACAGGTGGCTACCCAAATGCTCAGATGTGTAATTAAAGCTTCTCATTGTTCAGTCACTAAGTCGTGTCTGAATCTTTACCACCCCATGGACTACAGCACAACCAAGTTTCTCTGTCTTCCATCTCCCGGAGTTTGCTCAAATTCATGTTCATTGAGTCAGTGATGCTATCTTACCTATCTCATCCTCTGCCATCCCCTTCTCCTTTTGCCTTCAAACTTTCCCAGCATCGGGGTCTTTTCTGATGAGTTGGTTCTTCGCAGGTGGACAAAGTATTTGAACTTCAGCTTTCGTATCAGTCCTTCCAAGGAATATTCAGGGTTGATGTCCTTTAGGATTGACTGGTTTGATCTCCTTACAGTGTAAGGGACTCTCAAGAGTCTTCTCTAGCACCACAATTCAAAAGCATCAATTCTTCAGTGCTCAGCCTTCTTTATGGTCCAACTCTCACATCCATACGTGACTACTGGGAAAACCATAGCTTTGACTATATGGACCTTTTTCAGCAAAGTGATGTCTCTGCTTTTTAATATGCTCTCTAAGTTGGTCCTGGTCAGCAACATGATGTCTGCTTTTTAATATGCTGTCTCAGTTCAGTTCAGTCGCTCAGTCGTTTCCAACTCTTTGCTACCCAATGGACTGCAGCATGCCAGGCCTCCCTGTCCATCGCCAACTCCTGGAGTTTACTCAAACTCACATCCATTGAGTAGGTGATGCCATCCAACCATCTCATCCTCTGTCATCCCCTTCTCCTCTCACCTTCAATTTTTCCCAGCATCAGGGTCTTTTCAAATGAGTCAGTTCTTCACATCAGGTGGCCAAAGTATTGGAGTTTCAGCTTCAGCATCAGCCCTTCCAGTGAATATTCAGGACTGATTTCCTTTAGGATGGACTGGTTGGATCTCCTTGTAGTCCAAGGGACTCTCAAGAGTCTTCTCCAACACCACAGTTCAAAAGCATCAATTCTTCAGTGCTCAGCTCTCTTTATAGTCCAACTCGCATATCCATACATGACTACTAGAAAAACCATAGCTTTGACTAGATGGACCTTTATTGGCAAAGTAATGTCTCTGCTTTTTAATATGCTGTCTAGTTTGGTCATAGCTTTCCTTCCAAGAAGCAAGCATCTTTTATTTTCATGGCTGCAGTTACCACCCACAGTGATTTTGGAACCTAAGAAAAGAAAATCTGTCACTGTTTCCACTTGCTCCCCATCTATTTGCCATGAAATGATGGGACTGGTTGCCATGATCTTAGTTGTCTTAATGCTGAGTTTCAAGCCAGCTTTTTCATTCTCCTCTTTCACCTTCATCAAGAGGCTCTTTAGTTACCTCCAGCTTTATTCTGTGGCCAGCAGAGTCCTCCCAACCCCTCATCTCCAACCCGTAACCAGGACCACAGTACCTGTGCAGAGTAAAGGCAGGGGTGTAGGAGGTTTGTTTCCAAATCTGCCTTTTTTATTTTTTAGTTTTATAAAAGTGAATTATTTGTTGAGTTTTAAAGCACACCAATGGCACAAAGTTCAGAAAGTTCAAGAAAATACACAATGAACTGTCTCCTCCCTCCCTGTCCTCTAGCCACTCTGTCCTAGGACAGGGCCAGCAGCAGTCTCTCTATCCTTTCAGATTCACCAGTGTGTTTACAATTAGATATATGTATTATATTTCATACAAATGCAGTCATACTATATACACTGTGCTGAACTCTCCTTTCTTCTTCAGTAACTAAGTTTATGTCCTAACTCATTCCGCATCAATGCATGCAGAGCTGCCTCGTTCTTCTCAATAGCTACAGAGTGTTCCTTGAGTGGAAGGGTCATTTATTTAACCAGTCTCCATGCTGGACATTTAGGGTTGTTTCCTATGTTTTGTTATTATAAGTTTAACAGTAAATAATCTTAAAAAAATTTTTTAATCATTTATTTTGTTGTGGCTCATGGGCTTTCTCTAGTTAGTGGCACACAGGTACCAGTTCCCTGACCAGGGATCAAACCTACGTCCCCTGCATTGCAAGGCAGATTCGTAACCACTGGACCACCAGGGAAGTCTCCTCTTTTATTAATACTTTTTTTTTTTGGCACTCCATGTAGCATGTGAGATCTTAGTTCCCTGACTAGAGATGGAACCCGTGCCCCCTGCACAAAGTTATAGTCACTGGATCACCAGGGAAGGCCAATAAACCTTCCTACATACTTCATTTTGCACATGTGCAAATTACACTTGTAGAATACTTAATTGTAGGACAGTTGGGTCAAAGAGGATGGCCTTTCATATTTTGATAGATGCTTTCTTAAATGCTGCCTTTGGCTGGTTTTTTGGGCTTCCTTGGTAGCTCAGATGGTAAAGCGTCTGCCAGCAATGTGGGAGACCTGGGTTCAATCCCTGGGTCGGGAAGATCCCTGAGTTGGGAAGATCCTCTGAAGGAACTGGCAACTGACTCCAGTATTCTTGCCTGGGAAATCCCATGGACGGAAGAGCCTGGTGGGTTACAGTCAATGGGGTCACAAAGAGCTGGACACAACTGAGTGACCAACACTTTCACTTTCACTTTGGCTGGGTTTTTGGTGGCAGTTCCACCTGAGAGCGATCCCACCTGCCCTGGCCGGCTGGGGTTATCTATGGCCCAGAGCACTATACCCCTTGATAGAGGAGGGACTGGGTGGGGGAGAGGTGGGAGGCTACCATACCCCCTAGAGGCATCATTTTAGTTCTTTTCCCTGAATTTTCACAGTGGAGACTTTGACCAGCTTCTGACACCAGCCCAGAGCCCCAGAGGTACTTGAGTAGCTGTGGGCCACCTCTTCGGCTTGTGGCCTGGCACAGCCGCACTGCCGTGGCCTGGCCAGCCCCCAGTACCCACTGCCCCTGTCTGCCCTGAGGCTCCCACTCTGGGCATCCGTGGGCAGTTCTGGACTCTTCTGACCCACCCAACCACAATGGGCTTCATGTGAATGTGAGGGTCTCCCAGGCCCTTGGAGGAAGTCTGCTGATCTTCAGAAGGGTTAGTGCCAGTTCCCAGTTCCTGGTCTCCAGAAGCCAAATGCCTCCATTAGGCTCCAACCAGCAAAGAAAAGTCACATCAGATATTTACTTATTTTTAAATATTTATCTGGCTGCTTTAGTTGCAGCACACGGGATCTTCCTTGCATCATGTGGGCTCTAGAGCACTTGGGATTAGTTGCCCCACAGCATGTGGAGTCTTATTTCCCCAACCAGTGATCAAACCCCAATATTGCATGGCATATTCTTCACCACTGGATCACCACGAAAGTCCACATCAGGTATTTAAAACAGAAGGAGTTTGGGAACTCCCTGGCAGTCCAGTGATTAGGACTGTGCTTTCACTGCCAAGGGCCTGGGTTCCGTCCCTGGTCTGGGAACTAAGAGCCTGCAAGCAAGCTGTGAGGCGCAGCCAAAAATGAAAACAGGAGTTTAATGCAGGGAATTGGTTACCAGGTCGATAGGATTACTGAGAGGCCAAACGGAATGTCAGGCACACACTGTGATCCCCGGAAGGCTTGTCCACTGAAGGTAGGTCCACAGTGGGGGGACCAGGGCTGCACCCAAGGAAGCTTCCCAGAGGACCAGTGGGCACCTCTCTTTGCCAGGAGAACAATTCACAGCCTGAAGTCCAGTGCTCAAGCCTGCCGGAGCCCAGAGGCCTGGGGTGTCTGCTATGAGGCTGTGAAGATGACCAGGTTCCCTTGACCAACCCGGCCTGCTTCTATCTTCTGGGGCATCCCTGAGGCCTCGAGATGCTTTCCAGAACTTTCAGCCAGATTTCTGAAGAGGGATCCTAAGGGCTTCCTCCCCTGCCAGGCCTTGCTTGGCATTTAGGCCAATGTTTTCATGCTCAAGGCAACTTATGCCTCTACTGCCTGTGGGGCTCAGAGACCTGAGTCAAAAGACCCAGCATTTGTCTTCCCAAGAGCCTGCGAAGCTTCATCCGCCAACTCGGGGGTCAGCCCTCAGGTCCCCAACCACACAGGGACCAGGAGGCCTCTGAGCCTGATGGAGGAGGGCTGGCAGTTCAGGCCCCCAGTCAGCTCTCCCGTCTCCTACATCCCAGAGGTTGACCACACTGGGGAGAAATCTTGTGATGACACAGGTCGGGGATCTCCAACTGTTCCACCCTCAGCAGCTGCCTAGGAAGTCCCCCAGGAGCTCGCGTTCCCACCTCTCCAGCATCTGTTCCGAGTCTCTTCTCCCAGGAGGCTCCTCACCCTTCCCCTTCCACAGTCACCCCACCTTCTACTTCCTGGAGAAAAACAGACCCTCCCCCAGGGCATTCTACTTTCTCATTTACAACAGCCTTAGGCCCTGGCTCTCCACCCTCAAGGCCCAAGGGAAGCTAGAATCCTTCTCTAAAACAACACCTTTCCCTGGGGCCAGGAGCCCCTCCCACCCGCCTCCTGGGCCCTACTCCATAATTGGCCTACTCCTACTCTTCAGCCACACCTTTCATTTCAGTATCCTTCCCTTCCTTGGTCCTTTATAGGAACTAATTTCCACCAAGAATGGAGAAGAGTTGCTGCCAGACCCTGCAGGGCCTCCAGCACTCTTCCTTGGGAGGACCAGGCACCCTCTTGGGGCCCAGCCCAAAGGACACTTTCTGACCTTAGCTTCCTGGACCTCTTTCTCTTGACCACATCTTCCCTGGGACTTCTCGGCTGCCTCCTTCCTCTTTGCCTACCTTCTGTCTGCTCCCTCCGTGCTCTCTCCCTAGATGAGCTCTTTGGCCTCGTGACCTCAACTCTCTTCTGTCCTGCCCTCTGCTTGGGGCACCCTCTCTGGTTTACGCTCCACCTTTCAGGGATGACTGCCCCCATGATGGCACCCAAACAGGGTCTCTGCAGGAGCCACCTTCCTCCGGGACTCCAGGCAGCTCCCTTTGGTGTCCTATACATCTTCAAATTCCAAGGGTTACAAAGTCAGTTTCTTCCTCCACTCTGAACTGCCACCTTGCGTACCTCCGTAAATAAGACACAGCAACCAGTCCTCCCGGGTCAGAGGCGGTGTCTTAGACTGCTCTCTCCCAAGGCAGGGGCTTCCCACAGCCTGGCCCTCAGGGGTCTTTGGAGTCCTCCCCCTACTTTTCCCTCTGCTTCTCTCTTATTTCAGGCTTCATCATCCTGCTTGGATTAAAGCAGCAATTCTGAACTGGCCTCTCTGACACCTGTCTCTCCCCTGTAACTTACTCTATCTGTAGCCACATCAGTATTTTTTTTAATCAATGGACCCAAGCATATTCTAATAATTAAAAGATTGCAATGACTTCTAGGCAACAGGGTGACCCTCCAGTGCCTCAGTCTGAAACCATTTACCACAGATTGGGACTTGAACCCACATGGTTTGGACTCAAACCCAGCCAAAACCCAGTATGGGACTCGTACGCACATGGCTGGGACTCAAACCCAGCCAAAACTCTGCTTGGGACTTGAACCCACGTGGCTGGGACTCGAACCCAGCCAAAACCCTGCTTGGGACTTCAACCTGAAGGAGGAAACAGACAGAGCTGGACTCCATCTTAGGCCAGGCTGCGAACATTAGGCTACACGCATGTTCACCCTCCCAATGGACTCTGAACTTTGTGCCCGCTCTCTATAGAAATGGCATACCAATGGAAAACCAGACCCCCCCCCCCAGATAAAAGAGCCTCAGGACTTGTACTTGGACTCTCCCATCGCCTAAAAGAATATGCTAATTATCTCTGTAACAGAGCAAAATTATAAATTCCATTATGTTTATCGGGATATGACCACAGGCCTATTGATAAATGTCCACTATTTAACTATCTTTTCTATGGGAATGGTCTTGATCCCTGTCTCCTGCACAATGTCACGAACCTCATTCCATAGTTCATCAGGCACTCTATCTATCAGATCTAGGCCCTTAAATCTATTTCTCACTTCCACTGTATAATCATAAGGGATTTGATTTAGGTCATACCTTACTGGTCTAGTGGTTTTCCCTACTTTCTTCAATTTAAGTCTGAATTTGGCAATAAGGAGTTCATGGTCTGAGCCACAATCAGCTTCTGGTCTTGTTTTTGCTGACTATATAGAGCTTCTCCATCTTTGGCTGCAAAGAATATAATCAATCTGATTTCATTGTTGACCATCTGGTGATGTCCATGTATAGAGTCTTCTCTTGTGTTGTTGGAAGAGGGTGTTTGTTATGACCAGTGCATTTTCTTGGCAAAACTCTATTAGTCTTTGCCCTACTTCATTGCATATTCCAAGGCCAAATTTGCCTGTTACTCCAGGTGTTTCTTGACTTCCTACTTTTGCATTCCAGTCCCCTATAATGAAAAGGACATCTTTTTTGGGTGTTAGTTCTAAAAGGTCTTGTAGGTCTTCAAAGAACCGTTCAACTTCAGCTTCTTCAGCGTTACTGGTTGGGGCATAGACTCAGATTACTGTGATATTGAATGGTTTGCCTTGGAAACGAACAAGATTATTCTGTTGTTTTTGAGATTGCATCCAAGTACTGCATTTCGGACTCTTTTGTTGACCATGATGGCCACTCCGTTTCTTCTGAGGGAGTCCTGCCCACAGTAGTAGATATAATGGTCATCTGAGTTAAATTCACCCATTCCAGTCCATTTCAGTTTGCTGATTCCTAGAATGTCAACATTCACTCTTGCCATCTCTTGTTTGACCACTTCCAATTTGCCTTGATTCATGGACCTGACATTCCAGGTTCCTATGCAATATTGCTCTTTACAGCATCGGACCTTGCGTCTATCACCAGTCACATCCACAGCTGGGTATTGTTTTTGTTTTGGCTCCATCCCTTCATTCTTTCTGGAGTTATTTCTCCACTGATCTCCAGTAGCATATTGGGCCCCTACTGACCTGGGGAGTTCCTCTTTCAGTATCCTATCATTTTGCCTTTTCATACTGTTCATGGGGTTCTCAAGGCAAGAATACTGAAGTGGTTTGCCATTCCCTTCTCCAGTGGACCACATTCTGTCAAATCTCTCCACCATGACCCGCCCGTCTTGGGTTGCCCCACAGACATGGCTTAGTTTCATTGAGTTAGACAAGGTGGTCCTAGTGTGATTAGATTGACTAGTTTTCTGTGAGTACGGTTTCAGTGTGTTTGCCCTCTGATGCCCTCTTGCAACACCTACCGTCTTACTTGGGTTTCTCTTACCTTGGGCGTGGGGTATCTCTTCACGGCTGCTCCAGCAAAGCGCAGAGTTCCAGAAAAACATCTATTTCTGCTTTATTGACTATGCCAAAGCCTTTGACTGTGTGGATCACAATAAACTGTGGAAAATTCTTCAAGAGATGGGAATACCAGACCACCTGATCTGCCTCTTGAGAAATTTGTATGCGGGTCAGGAAGCAACAGTTAGAACTGGACATGGAACAACAGACTGGTTCCAAATAGGAAAGGGAGTTCGTCAACGCTGTATATTATCACCCTGTTTATTTAACTTATATGCAGAGTACATCATGAGAAACGCTGGACTGGAAGAAACACAAACTGGAATCAAGATTGCCAGGAGAAATATCAATATGCAGATGACACCACCCTTATGGCAGAAAGTGAAGAGGAACTCAAAAGCCTCTTGATGAAAGTGAAAGTGGAGAGTGAAAAAGTTGGCTTAAAGCTCAACATTCAGAAAATGAAGATCATGGCATCCGGACCCACCACTTCATGGGAAAGAGATGGGGAAACAGTGGAAACAGTGTCAGACTTTATTTTTCTGGGCTCCAAAATCACTGTAGATGGTGACTGCAGCTATGAAATTAAAAGACGCTTACTCCTTGGAAGGAAAGTTATGACCAACCTAGATAGCATATTGAAAAGCAGAGACATTACTTTGCCAACAAAGGTTCGTCTAGTCAAGGCTATGGTTTTTCCTGTGGTCATGTATGGATGTGAGAGTTGGACTGTGAAGAAGGCTGAGTGCCGAAGAATTGATGCTTTTGAACTGTGGTGTTGGAGAAGACTCTTGACAGTCCCTTGGACTGCAAGGAGATCCAACCAGTCCATTCTGAAGGAGATCAGCCCTGGGATTTCTTTGGAAGGAATGATGCTAAAGCTGAAACTCCAGTACTTTGGCCACCTCATGCGAAGAGTTGACTCATTGGAAAAGACTCTGATGCTGGGGGGGATTGGGGGCAGGAGGAGAAGGGGACGACAGAGGATGAGATGGCTGGATGGCATCACTGACTTGATGGACGTGAGTCTGAGTGAACTCTGGGAGTTGGTGATGGACAGGGAGGCCTGGCGTGCTGTGATTCATGGGGTCGCAAAGAGTCCGACACGACTGAGCGACTGAACTGATCTGAATGAGTGGGAGGACTGTTCCAACTCTTTTGGAGAGGGGCGGAGATTTCTAGGATTGGGGTCACCACCCACTCCTTGGTCTTTTAACAGTGCCTTGGAACTGTCATGGCAGCTCTGGGTGTGTCATTTTACTTGCTGATTGGGGATCAAGGTCTAGTCTTGTCTGCCATCGTGGTCCTATTTGATTCTGATCAGTTTATGTTGTGTCCTTGGGTTATGTCATTCTTTCAAAAGTTGTGCCCTGCCCCTTTCCCTCCTGTTACAATCCCACCATTGAAAGCCCACTTTCTGCTGCAGAGAAGGGACTAAAGTGTGTCACCCAGGTCCTGGTCCTATACTCAACTGTGAGCTCCAGGCTTCAGCCAGCTGGACCACTGACCTTCCGCGAGTGGGCCCTCTGGGCTGTCCCACATGCATCCTTCTTGCATGCCTTCCCCTGAGACTACCTCTCCTCACCTCTGCCTCCTGGTCAACCTTCTACACTCAGCCACCTCTTCCTGGAGAGACCCCTGTTATCTGCAGACTAGCTCGGAAACTTCTTAGCACCATCTGTCACAGAGCTTGTGGAAGCACAGTTTGCTTCCATTTCTGTTTCCCTACTCAGCAGTGAGCTTTTTGAGGTTGTATGGAATTCATTCTTTGAACCCTGGGCTCCGCAATGTCAGCAAACAGTTGGTGTTCAGTAAATGTTGATTCTGTGAATGCTGTTCACATAGGTTAGAGCTGTTGGAGGAACTTGGGATTAGCCAGAGAGTACTCAGGAATTCTCATGGGTATTTCAGAGTGTGGAGATCGCAGATACTCCAGAGAATAAGGCAGCTGCTTCCAGGCCCTTCAGTCTAACCTCAGTCTGTGGCCACCTTATCTAAGCCCTGCCTTTCCTGAATCCCCACTGTCCCCTACTGGGTCACCACCTCTATTCCTATCCATTCCTCCAGTTGTCCTCCTGGATCTGGGAGAGTCAAACCTAGATCTAGGGCCCTGCCTTGTGTGGAGGATTGAAAGACGGTGAGATTGAAAATAGTGGAGGGTCTGGATCTCAGTTTTGTAGATTCAGAAACCGGAAATTTTAAAAGATAATTTATACTTCATGTATATTAGGATGACTGCTATTAAAAAAAAAAAAAAACAGAAAACAACAAGTACAAGTAAAGAGGTGGAGAAATCTAGAACCCTGTGCACTGCTGCTATAAATGTAAACTAGTGCAGCCATCATGGAAAACAATGGCCCTCAAAAAATTAGAAACAGAACGGCCCTATGATCCAGCAATAACCCTGCTGGGTATGTATCCAAAAGAATTGAAAGCAGGGTCTGAAAAACTTTTGCACACTCTTTTCAACAGCCACGTTTAGCTATTATAATAGCCTAAGGTCCCAAATGTCCATCAGCGAGTGAATAGATAAACAAAATGAAAGGACATTTTAATGCATGCTATGACATGGATAAACGTTAAAGATATTATGCTAATAAGTGAGTCACAAAAAGCAAATACTGTATGATTTCACTATATGAGGTATCTTGAGTAATCAAGGGCTTATTCCCTGGTGGCTAAGACAGTAAAGAATCTGACTGCAACGTGGCAGACCTGGGTTCGATCCCTGGGTTGGGAAGATCCCCTGGAGGAGGGCATGGCAACCCACTCCAGTATTCTTGCCTGGAGAATCCCATGGACAGCAGCAGAGCCTGGCAGGCTACAGTCCGTGGGGTCCCCAAAAGGTCAGACACAACTGAGTGACTAAGCACAGCAGAGCAGAGCACAGCACAGAGGAGTCAAACTCACAGATACAGGAAGTAGAAAGGTGGTTGCCGGGGCCAGGAGGAGGGGCAGCTGGGAGCTGTTGTTTGTGAATGGTATAGTTTCAGTTTTGCAAGATGAAAAGGTTCTGCAGTTTGCATAACAATGTGCACACACCTGACGCTGCTGAACTGCAGGCTTTAAAGTGTTCAGGATGATGGACTTCACGTCGGGCTTATGTTGCCATAGTTTTCTAAAAGAGAATTTCATTTGTGAATAAAAAATACATGCAGGAAACCAAAAAAATAGAAAAGAATACACAGTAAAAAGTCTCCCTGTCTCCTGTCTCCCATTCTCCTGGTTCCTATTTCTCTACCTGCCTTTAAAAAATATATTAACCATAAAGGACAGAAACCATATACTGGGCTCACTTCAAATAGCACAGGAAAAGCATTTCACAAAGTCCAAACCCTTTCACGATAAAAACACTCAGCAAAGAAACAGAAGGGTACTTCCTCAATCTGATAATGGGCATCTACACAAAACCCACAGCTAACATCATACTCCGTGGTGAAAGACTGAAAGTTTTTCCCCTTAAGATTAGGGACAAAACAAAGATGTCTGCTCTCACCACTTCTATTCAACATTATACTGGACGTTATATCCAGGGTGATTTGGGGGAGAAAAAAAGTCATCCAGTTTGAAAAGGAAGAAGTAAAACTATCTCTATGTTCAAATGACATGATCTTATGTATGCAAAATCCAACGGAATTCATAAAAACACTAACAGAGCTAATGAAAAGTTCAGCAAGATTGCAGGATACAAGACCAATGTGCAAAAATCAGTTATATTTCCTATACAATAACAATGAACAATCAAAAATGGAATTAAAACAATTCTGTTTACACTAGCATCAAAAGGAATAAACCACTTAGGAATAAGCTTAATGAGGATTTTCCTGGCAGTCCAGTGGTTAAGACTCCTTGCTTCCAAAGTAGGGGGCCTGTGTTTGATCCCTGGTCAGGGAACTAAGATCCCACATGCCTCATGGCAAAAAAAAAAAAAAACCTGTAGGAATAAGTTTAACAAGAGTAAAAGACTTGTACACTGAAAACTACACTGAAAGAAATCCTGTGTTCATGGATTGGAAATCTTAATTTTGTTAAGATGGCAATATTCCCCAAATTCAACACAATCCCTATCAAAATACTACCTGCCTGCTCTGTAGAAGTTGACGAGCTGATCCTAAAATTCATACAAAACTTCAAGAGACCCAGAATAGTCAAAACAGTCTTGGAAAAGAACAAAGATGGTAGACACACTTTTTCATCTCAAAACTTACTACAAAGCTACAGTAGTCAAGACTATGTGATATTGGCATTAAGAACAGACACATAAATCAGAGGGATAAATCTGAAAGTCCAGAAATAAATCCATGCTTTTATGGTCAATTGATTCTGACAAAGGTGCCAGGATAAATCAATGGGGAAACAATCTCTTCAACAAATGGTGCGGGGACAATTGGATATCCACGTGCAACAGAATGAAATTGGATGCCTGTCTCCTACCACTGACAAAGATTAAGTCAAAATGGATCAACAAATGTTACAACTGTAAACTCGAAGAAGACAATGTAAGCAAAAATCTTCCTGATCTTACCGGAGGCAAGGGTTTCCTAGATACAACACCAAAGGCATAAGTTACAAAAGAAAAAAGAGACACACTGGACTTCAGCAAAATAAAAAAAATTAAAAAAAAAATTTTGTGTTGCAAAGGACACCATCAAGAAAGTGAAAAGATAATAATATATACTGCGAGAAAATATTTGCTAATCATACATCTGATAAGGGATTAACATCAGGAATGCACAAAGAATTCCTAAAACTCAACAACAAAAATGAAAACAAAACACCCAGTTAAAAAACGAGCAGAGGGTTTGAATAAACATTCTCCAAAGAGATATGACAAATACTGAGTAATGAAGAGACGCTCAACGTCATTAGCCATCAAGGAAACGCACATCGAAAGCACAAGAAGATACATCTTCACACCCACTGGGATGGCAGTAATCAAAAAGTCAAATAATAAAATGAAATGGTGAGGATGTGGAGAAATTGGAGGACTAGTATACTACTGATGGGAGTGTAAAGTGGTGCAGCTGCTCTGGAAAACGGTCTGGTAGTTCCTCAAATGGTTAAACACAGAGTTACCACATAATTCAGCCAATGCAGTCCTAGGTGCATTTAGCCTAGAGAAATGACAGTGATGTCAGGAGTTCCCTGGTGGCCTAGTGGTTAGGATTCCAGGCTTTCACTGCATTGCCCGGGTTCAATCCCTGGTTGGAGAACTGAGAGCCTGGCAAGCCACACAGCACAACCAAAATGAAAAGAAGGAAGGAAAGGTGAAAGAAAGAAAGAAAATGTTCATACAAAAACTCACACATGAGGAACTTCCCTGGTGGTCCAGGAGTTGAGAATTCTCTTTGCAATGCAGGAGATGCGGGTTCAATTCCTGGTCAGAGAACTAAGATCACACATGCCACAAAAGACCCCCTTGATGCAATTAGATCCAATGAAGCCAAATAAGTATTTTTAAAAAACCATACACCAGACTGTTCATAGCAGCATTATTCCTACCAAAAAAAAAAAAAAGAAAACAGCCTAAATGCCTAACAGCTAATGAATGGATGAATGAAATGTGTTCTCTCCAGATATGGGCAATGTAATTCAGCAATAAAGAGAAAGTACTTATCTATGTTACAATATGGATGAATTTTGAAAATATGTTAAGTAAAAGAAGATGCAAAATACCACGTACTTTATGTTTCCATTCATACGAAATATCCAACATTAGCAAATCTTTAGAGACAGGAAATAAGTAGTTTCCAGGGACTAAGGGAAAAGGGAAATGGGGAGGGGACTGCTGATGGTATAGGGTCTCTTCTGAGGTCACAAAAATGTTCTAGAATTAGATAGTTGTGATGGTCACACAACTTTGTGAAGATACCAAAAAACAAATAAACAAAAAACCCACCCCACTGAACTGTACACTTTAAAAGAGTAAGTATTAAAAAAAATAAAATAAAATAAAAAATAAAATAAAATAAAAGAATAAGTATTATGGTATGTGAATTTTATCACAATTTAACAGTCCATGTAAAAATATGCTAACCTGTAAATATAAGCTGGGAAGAAATACAGCTCTCACTGGGTCAGCACCAGCTTATTTGCAGATCTACTATGGAAGCTGAATCAGCAGGTTGCTTGGGACTTCCCTCGTGGCCCAGAGGCTAAGACACCACACTCCCAGTGCAGGGGGCCCGGGGTTCCGTCTCTGATTAGAGAACTAGATCCTGCCTGCCGCAACTAAGAGTTCAATTGCCACCACTGGTGGCTCAGATGGTAAAGAATCTGCCTGCAACATGGAAGACCCGAGTTTGATCCTAGGTTGGGAAGATCCCCTTGGAGAAGGAACTGACAGCCCACTCCAATATTCTTGCCTGGAAAATCTCATGAACAGAGGAGCCTGGTGGGCTACAGTCGATGAGGTCAAAAAGAGTTAGACAGATCATCACAGATGGGGCTAGACACAGATGGAGGTTCGAGGGACTTTTGCATTAGACACGTTTCCTCATAAGCAGCTGCTCAGAACTGTTTAAATATGCAAGAAGATTCACTGGCTCTCAGTACTACAGAGTGCTGGCTACCCTGACTCTCAGCTCTTCAGGACTGGCTTGACCCAGCAGCTCAAAGATGTCATCCTATACTTGCTTCTTGCTCTTTCCCCATTTCTCCATGTCAGTTTCATTCTCAGAGCAACTTTCATCCTGGTGGCAAAACCTCTTTTTGCAGTTCAAGCAGTGACCCCCATGTCTACACATCTTAGTCCAGAAGGAGCTAGGAAACATCTTTTCCAGCAGCCGCAGCCAAAAAGAAGTCCCCTCCACTGTCCTTGGGTTCGAGGCCCACTCCTGGGCTGACGCTGCTCTATGAGGGCCTGGGCCACCCGTCCCAGCCCCAGGCCCAGTTCATACCCAAAGAACCATTAGGGAAGTGCCCAGACAAGAGAAGGGTCATAGGAGACAACCACAATAGCCAAGAAAGTCAAATTCTCTTTTTCTTTTTATTATTTATTTGGCTGTGCTGGGTCTCCGTTGCGGCACGCGGGATCCCTGATCTTCATACAGCATAGGGATCTCTTAGTTGTGGCACCTTTTTTTGTTGTCATCGTTCCACATTCCAACTCTCGGTTGCAGCATTTGGCATCTAGTTCCCTGACCAGACGTAAGTAACATAGGTTCGATCCCTGGGTCGGGAAGATCCCCTGGAGGAGGGAATGGCAACCCACTCTAGTATTCGTAACTGGAGAACCCCATGGACAGAGGAGCCTGGGAGGCTACAGGCCCTAAGGTCACAAAGAGTCGGACACAACTGAGCGACTTAGCACAAGATCACCCCTGACCAGAGGGCTTCCCAAGTGGCGCTAGTGATAAAGAATCCACCTGCCAATGCAGGAGGGATGTGAGACTCTGGTTCAATCCTGGGTTGGGAAGATCCCCTAGAGGAGGAAATGGCAACGCACTCCCAAGCCCCCTGCATTGGGAGTGCAGAGTTTTAGCCACGGAACTACCAGGAAGTCCCTCAAATTCTTAATTTCCTTTCCTCATCTGCATGGGGGTATATCAGCTCTACTTTACAGGTTCAAGCACGACAGTTCTGTGCTGTGGCCAATGCGACCTGGGCAGAATATCCCCTCCAGGGCTGTTTTCTTTTCAGTGAAAGTAAGGGCTGAGTCACTTGGTGATCAAGCCGCTTTTCCTGTTCCTCCCAAGGTCCTTTTCTCTGAAAGGAGCTGCAATGGCCAGATAAGACCAGCAGATGGCAGTCCTGAGGCATGTCCTCGTTCTGGTAGAGCCTGGGAGCCGCAGCTGCAGAGAGCCAAGCTGGGCCTCTTCAGCCAGAACCTGTGGTCTCCTGTGCCTTTTTGGGAACCCAGCTCTCAGATGGCAGCAGGGCCAGCTTCATGAGCATGCCACCAACACTTAGAAGGGCCCTGGGACTGGTTTCAGCCCTGCCGCCTTGGAGTCTTACTAACTGTTGAACAGGAGCCCTCACTTTCACTTTGCGGTAGGCCCTAAATTATAGTGCTGGGTGGCAGGACTCACTGCTACTTCCCAGAGACGGGCTGGGCCTTTCCCCTTGCTATGCCTTCCATCAGCCTTCCCGGGGCTCCTGATTGTGCTGGTCTCCTCAGCTCACTGTCTGCTGGGAAGCCCAGAAAGCGTAAGGGCCCAACGTGGGGAGGATGAAGATCCCAAGGGGGGAGACCGGGACCCCAAGGGGAAAGGGCGGAGACCCCACGTGGGGAGGACTGGGACCCCACAGGGGAGGATGGAGACTCTAAGGGGAAGACAGGGACCCTACATGGGGAAGACGGGGACCCCAGGGGGGAGGACAAGGACCCCAAGGGGGAAGGACAGAGACCCTATGTGGGGAGAGCGGGGACCCCATGTGGGGAGGGCGGAGACTCTAAGGGGAAGGCAGGGATCCTACATGGTGAGGACAGGGACCCTAGTGGGGAGGACAGAGACTAAGGGGAAGACAGGGACCCTACATGGGAGGATGAGGACCCCAGGGGGGAGGACGAGGACAAGGGGGAAGGCTGGTGACCCCACATGGGGAGGGCGGGGACCCCATGTGGGGAGGGCAGGAACCCCACGGGGGAGGACGAGGACTCCAAGGGGGAAGACAGGGACCCTACGGGGGAAGACAGAGACCCCACATGGGGAAGACGGGGACCTACAGGGGGAGGATGGGGACCCCAAGTGGGGAGGAGGATGGGGATCCCAGGTATGGAGGATGGAGACCCACGTGGGGAGGATGGAACCCTACATGGGATAGAAAAGTCCTCTCTGGTCAAGGTCATCAATGGCCTGGTTGTGGGCCTCGTCTTACTTGTCCCCTCTGGTATCTGACACTCAATTCCTCCATTCCATAGTGTCTCAGGGCTCAGTTCAGGGGCCCTCTCTCTCCTCTGAACACTCCTCACTCACTGCCCCACAACCATCAGGGTCCCCTAGGCTTCCTTCCACTTTATTAGAAAGTCACTTATTGAGGTGTAATTTACACACAGTGAAACTCACCCTTTCCGATGCACAGTTCAATGAGTTTTAGTAAACACATGCAGTCACAATATAATCCAGAGTATTTCCACACCCCCAAGATTTCTCCCAGGCCCTCACTCCAGCCCCCGGCAACCACCGATCCATTTCCTGTCTCTCTTATTTCACCTTTTCCAGAATGTCATATAAGTAGAATCATACAGCCGGTAGCCTTTTGGGTCTGCCTTCATTCATTTAACATCATGCCACACTCTTGTTTTGTTTTTTGGCCATGCTCACGGCATGGAGGATCTTAGTTCCCCAATCAGGGATCGAACCTGAGCCCCCTGCCTTGGAAGCTTGGAGTCTTCATCACTGGAGCACCAGAGAAGCTCTCACACCCGTTTCTGACTCTCATTTCTTGGTATTCCATGTGCAGCCATCGTTAAGCACCACCCAGAATTCCCTGGCTTCCATGCTTTCACTGCCAAGGGCCTGGGTTCAATCCTTGGTGAGGAAACTGGGATCCCACAAGCCAGATGGCATGTCCAGAGAAATAAATAACAATAAATAAAGCGCCGTTCTCTGTGATGTCACACACCCCCTACCATGGCTCTCTAACAAACTCTGCCTGAAACTCAACGAGGCTCTCAGGTTCCCTCAAACCAGATTCTCTGCCTCACTCTCTCCCTTAGTCACCAAGCTAGAAATCCACGAGGCATCCTTGCCTCTGTGCCTCTGTCTGCTGTCCCCACATCTCCGGATGTCGCCCTCCCCAGTTTCCCCCTTCCCTCCATCTTTTCTGCCTTGGTCCAGGCCAATGCCACTGCAGGGTCTCCTGTCTGGTCTTGTCTCCTCACCCTGGCCCTGGCCCTGGCCTCATCCCAGTCCATCCTGTACCACTTCACGAGGGCAGAAAGCAACCTCCTTGGCCAGGATCTGACCCTGCCTGCCTCTCCAGCCTGACCTCTCTCCACAGCCCCTTCTAAGATGGGGACACTGTCGAAATGAACTGTTGGTGAGTAAGCAGGGTCATAACATAATGGCCCAAAATGTTTACTAATGGTTGCTAAGAAACTGCAAAGTGAAAAAAGCAAAATGCAAAAGTGATCTATTTATTACCTATCATGTACAGAAGGGGAACTAGAAATTATACACATGTGCAAAAAGAAATACGGTAATAAATGCAGCTAAACCAGAAACCAGCGAGATTGCTTACTTGTGGAAGGGGCAGGGTGTGAAGAATGGGGCCAGGGAGAAGGCATATGGGGAGTGACACTTCTCTGTGTGTCTCTGTGTAGTTCCGACTTTGTTGTTATTACTTTAGGGCCATGCTGTGTGGCCTGTGGGATCTTGGTTCCCTGACCATGGATGGAGCCCGCGCTCCCTAAGATGGAAGTAGACTGCTAGACCACGAGAGAAGTTCCAGTTCCGATTCTTAGAATCATTACTGTGTTGCAAAAATTAAACAAAATTTTAATCAACAGGCAGTTGGGAATAGGGGAGTGGAGACGACCCAAAGTGGAATATAAACAGAAACAAAAGAGCCCAACTGTGCAACAACGGAGACCATCACGACACTGAGGACACTGGGGGACACTCAGCTGAGCGACTTCAGAAAAGAGTATTTGACCATCTACTCTGGGGAAAAACAGAACAGCATGCACTCTAAGTAGCAGGTTTGTTTTTCACAGAGCTGAGTTAAAAATCCAGAAACTGCTTATGTGTATTTTAGCACTAAGCAAGTAAGTAAATACATGGTGACTAATAAAAGCCAGATTTCTCACTGTCAAAGAAACAAGTTAGAAATAAGGAAGAAGGCACCTCCCTGGTGGTACAGTAGATAAAGAATCCACCTGCCAAGGTAGAGCACACAGGTCGATCCCTGGTCCGGGAACTAAGATCCTGCATGCTTTGGAGCAGCTAAGCCCATGTGCCACAACCACTGTGCCCAAGCTCTAGAATCCTCGAGCCACAAGCTCTAAGCCCACACACTGCTACTGCTGAAGCCCACGCACCTGGAGCTGTGTGTGCTTCACAAGAGAAGCCACCACAGTAAGAAGCCCTCGCACCGCAAGAAGAGCGCCTGCTGAAAGCAGCAAGAGGAAGCCATGCAAAGCAATGAAGACCCAGCATAGCCAAATAAAAAGAGTAAAGAAGGAATGAGGGTAGGCTAAAATGAACACCATGATGTTGAACTGGAACTGGGGGCACCAGTGTGAACTCATGGTTTTCAAAAATATATATTGATAAGATATAGAAATAGCTTTGGATGAGAATGTGTGTGCATATATGCTTCCTAACTCTGACAACTGAGATGGCTTGCAACTCATATTGCCCAACACCAGTGAACTCACCCAGCTCCTAGATCTTGGCGTCTAGAGCCATTCTCCAATAACAGGCACCAAGACTCCTCGGAGAAATGGCTATTTCCAGGGCTGTGGCAAGGAAAGTACAAGATGAGCCGCCAACATCTTATGGGGTCGGAAGGGAAGGAAGAGCTCAAAGAATAATGGGGGGCATACTGGGACATATCAGTAGACCCAAGGAGGCAACCTGAATGTCCCGTCCCCATGCCAAACCAGGGACAATACAACAGACAAAACAATGCTAGTAATGGATGATAATCCATAGAATAAGAACCTACAGAATAAAATAAGAATCTGCGGATCCACATCAATATAAATATTTGAATGAGTGAAGAAATAAATAAATAAAGGCAGCGGAATTCCCTGGCAGTTCAGTGGTTAGGATTCCATGCTTTCACTGTGAGGGCCCAGGTTCAATCCCTGGTCAGGGAACTAAGAGTCCCACAAGCCGAGTGGTGTGGCTAAAAAAAAAATAAAGTAAAAAATAAATAAAATAAAGGAGGGTGGAGGAAAAATCCTTTCTCATGGTAGACTCTAACCCATAAATGTAAAATGAGGAAACCTGAAAACCACCACTTGGCAAATACCCTGGTAATAACAGTGTCAGCACATTAAAAAGCAGAGACATTACTCTGCCAACAAAGGTCCGTCTGGTCAACACTACGGTTTTTCCAGTGGTCATGTATGGATGTGAGAGTTGGACTATAAAGAAAGCTCAGCCGTGGGGAGTGAAGTGGAGGTCAGAGAGACAGGGGAGCCCCTATTACATGGGGCTCTGTGGTCCCATGTTAGGTGAGAAGTTTGGCAGTTTCTTCCTTCGATTTTTTTTGTGTGTGTGTGGTAAAATACACAAAACAAAGTTTACCGTCTTAATTTTTTTCAGTGCACAGTTCGATGTTATAAAATATGTTCATGTTATGCAATTAACACTACCATATATCCACAGAACTCTTTTCATCTTATAAAGCTGAAACTCTACACCCATGAAACAAGAACTCCCCAGCCTCCCGCCCCACAGACCTGGCAATCACTGTTCAACTTCCTGCTTCTATGATTTTTGACTACTCTAAGCATCTCAAATAAGTAAAATCACACTGGGTTTTTTTTTTTTTTTTTTTGAGTCTGCTTTATTTCACTTAGCATAATGTTCTCAGGTTCATCAATTTGTAGTATGTGTCAGAATTTTCTTCCTTTTTTAAGGATGACTAATATTCCATCGTATGTATAAACCACATTTTGCTTATTCATCAATCCATTGAGAGACACTTGGATTTTAGTCATTGTGAACGTGGGTGTACAAACAACTCTCAGAGACCATGCCTTCCTGGAGGAGGAAATGGCAATCCACTCCAGTACTCCTGCTTGGGAAATCCCACGGACAGAGAAGTCCGACAGGCTAGAGCCCATGGGGTAACAAAAGAGTTGGACACGACCTAGCAGCTGAACCACAACGAACAGTGAATGAGCTTAGAAGACCCCACACCAGGGTCCCTGGCATTGGGAATGTGGAGTCTTAGCCATAGAACCACCAGGGAAGTCCTCCGTGGTCATGTCTAATTTTGGTGGAAGGAGCCAGTACCACCAAAAATCCCAGAAATACAGAAAGGTAGAGGATGGAGGAAAGCCCTAAAGAGGCAGGGGATGGAGGCTGGGGTGCAGTGAGGGGTGGAGATCAGTCAGGGGCAGGAGGAAGGCACCTTAGGAGGTGAGGAGGCTGCAGACCCACAAAGAGTGTACAGGTGATGGGAGGGGAGGGGTTCTATTAGGGCTTTATTTAGTAGGTGATGTTACCAAACGAGAGTGAGAGAAGAATGCTCTGGCTTCGGGGGAGAAGAGGGGGTCATGAGGACAAGAGAAATGGAAGACTTCTGGAGAGCACTGATGGCCCAGCCAAGACTGGAGCCATGGGTTTAGATCTGTCCTAAAGCCTCCATCCCCCTTTGCTCCATGGTGACTGTCCAGCTGCGTTTCTCCTCCTTAGTGGCCAAGACCTCCGCTGGGAGGCTGTCCTGAGGGTCATTGATGCCATTTGCCTCTCCTTCCCTGGACGACAGGGTGGCTCTCTGGCCTTCTCAGAGCCTGGCAGAATGGAAGAGGAATCCCACCCCTGGACATCAGCCTTGTGGCTCATGTGGTGCCCAGAGAATCTACCCTGGTGAAGGCCTATCGGTGCACACCGGCCTGAGCCCCTCGGCCGGTTTGGTATGTCCGTCTTCCTATGGGCAGGGTTGCATAAGGTGTCTAAACATTCTGTTCTTCCAGCGGACTCCCTGGTTCACATCCCTGCTTCACAAGTACCTTTAAGGAAAGTATGGCTGCCTTTAGGGCAGAGGTTTATCAATTTGAATAGTCTAAGTGCTAGAAAGGCGAAGTACAGAAGAAAATAAACTTGCCAGGATATAATCAAATGTTATTTTTATATCCTATAAGGTACAAATATGCAATGCCAGAGATTGCACTTTAAATTTGACATTGAAAAAAAATATAATTTGGAAATAGAAATAACTGTTCAAAGTTCCAAAAATTATTACTCTTCAGATTTGAAATTCAAAATCTGACATTCCTTTCTTATGCCACAAGATGTCAGTCAACATCAGGCTGTGGACCTTGTGTTGCAACACACAGCAGAGAATTCATCCTTAAATCCTTTAACTGGGAGCCACATTTAGGTTTTCTTTAGTTTCACAGCAGAGAATAGCTGCTTACAAACATAAGTACTTCCAAACATGGACAGAATCTCTGCACAATGGTGTTTATATTTAGGGTAACCATTCCCAAGATATCTGTAGAATTCTGGAATCTCAGCATCGTGGTATTTGGCTTTCAGGTTGGTATCGCACTGTAATTCACTAACTTCCATTTGTAGCTCTTCATTCACATTATGAATCCTAATTGAGAAAGGGGAACTGAACAGTATTAGTTCATTCTCATAAAGTGTGAAATCGGAGAATCTTTTTTGGAATTTAGTCTTCAACTCTTTAATTTGAGGTATGTAGTGCAGGCCATCATTTTCATTTTCAGAAACTAACTCCAGCATAGGAAAGTGGGCCAGGTTGCTCTGTGCCAAATGAGTCTCCCAAAGACACAATTTCACCAGGAATGAGTCAACTGAATCATACAGTTGTGCCAGCACCTGTGAATGCCTTTCTAGAGAAATAGCCAACATGTTTAGATGTGTCACAATGACAACCAAAAAGGCGAGGTCTCTGACCCAATCTCTACTCGTGAGCTGAGGCACAGATTCTCCTCCAGAGGACATCAAAAAGTCAATTTCTTCCACCAGTTCCAAAAACTGCCTTATGACTACACCACGACTCAGCCACTTCAGTCCTGTGGAGCAGAACACACTTCCATATTGGGCATCTAACTCATCAAATAAAGCACAGAACTCTCTGTGGTCCGAGCCATGGGAGCGGATCCAGGCTATGGTATGATGCTGGGAAAGACTGAAAGCAAAAGAAGAAGAGGGTGACAGAGGGTGAGATGGTTAGACAGCATCACCGACTCAATGGGCATGAATTTGAGCAAACTCTGGGGGACAGTGAAGAACAGGGAACCCTGGTATGCTGCAGTCCATACCAGGATCTTCCCTGGTGGCTCACCTGGTAAAGAATCCACCTGCAATGTGGTTTCAGTCTTTCTGACCTTCCTCTTCCTCTCAGCCTTTGTCGTCATCCTCATGATCCTGATCATTTTCCTCCACCCCCAGGGAAAGGCTCATCTCCCCTTGGCCCGTATAGGACACAAGGTTTCTTTTCTAGAATCTAAATGAAAACGCACCTAATCAATTACTACTGCACAGACTTGCTGAGAATGAAAATAACAAATTCATCTTTGGGAGTAACTGCTCGTAAGTCTGACTATATACACACATCTAAGACAAAAAAATTCATTGTCATTTCAACCTTTTATTTTGAAATAATTAAAAATGTACTGCCACTGTATTTTAATACCAATGCTGAGAATTACTGCTTTGGAAGCAATACCATTTAAAATGTTACACAGATGCCATTAGGATAAAAGAATCACTGAGAGTCAAATCTAGGGGACAATTAACCTGCTTGGTTTACAAGTACAAAGAGAGAAACAAATAATATACAGTATTCAAAGATAAAACTCTGAATCTGTTCATGTGGAGAGAAGAAGCCTAATGTCCACTGGGACTCCTCAAACCAAGTCTGGGGAATCGGCCAGGGGTGCGAAGGGTGGTGTTTCCACAGAGGCCCTCCAAGAGGCATGTGCCATGGCACTGTAGTCACCAGCAGGACGCCCCAAGAAGGGTCTGTTTACCTCCCTCACACTGATCCAACTCACAGTTTTTACCTTCATCCTCCCCAGAGTTCTCAGCCCCCTTCTCATGGTCCTCGAGCTTGGCAATCCTCCTGTCTTTTGGAAACTTGGCCCCTTTCTGCATGGTGATATTAACTTCTCAGCAAACGGGACTGAGAAACTTTTTTTTTCTTATTTTATTTCCTGGAGCAGTAGCAATCTTCCTACTATTCTTCTGAAAGACAACCACCAGGAGGAGGAAAGTGAAAAAGTGAAAGTGAGAGTTGAGTCTGACTCTTTGCAACCCCATGGACTGTCCATGGAATTCTCCAGGCCAGAATACTGGAGTGCGTAGCCTTTTCCTTCTCCAGGGGATCTTCCCAACCCAGGGATTGAACCCACGTCTCCCTCACTACAGGCAGATTCTTTACCAGTTGAGCCACAAGGGAAACTCAAGAATACTGGAATGGGTAGCCTATTCCTTCTGCAGCAGATCTTCCCGACCCAGGAATCGAACCAGGGTCTCCTCCGTTGCAGGTGGATTCTTTACCAACTGAGCTAGAGGAAGAGCAACAATAAAGAGGTATCTCCCCTGTGGCCAGGAGGTGGCAGTCACACTGCAGAGTCAGCAAGTGCAAAGGCTGCTCAGGCCCATGTGTTAGCATCCATGCTGATTTCTCCAGGATGAATTTCTGCAGTAAAAGAGCTCCCAGCCCCAGGATCACCTGGCATGCTTGTCTAAGAAAAAAAAAGGGGGGGGGAAATTCTTGGGACTTCACTTAAAACTTTCAAATCAGAATCTCTACAGGAAAGGATCTAGATTTCTAAAACCTATGCAAGATACCGCCTAAGAAAACACACCAAATCAACTACTGTCTAAGTGGCTCCACGTGCCTGTGGAGTCCCAAATCTCCACACACAAGTAAAACACTAAAGGGGGGCTTCCCTGGTGGCTCAGCAGTGAAGAATCCACCTGCAACGCAGGAGATGCAGGAGACACAGTTTCCATCCCTTAGTCGGGAAGATCCTCTGGAGTACTCCAGTATTCTTGCCTGGAGAATCCCATGGACAGAGAAGCCTGGGGGCCTACAGTCCAACCATAGCGTTACAAAGAGTCAGACATGCTGAGCTCTGCAAAACACAAGAGAGGGCCCCACACTGGCACCTGAAATATACACAAGAATGAGAGCCAGGCCCCCGAAGGTGGACCTCGTGCTTCCCAATCACACCACCAATTCCCATCCAGAGCCACTAAAAATCGGGCATGGTATTACAAAACTCAATGACTAAAGATGAAAATTTTAGCAGAACACTGAATGAAGACTCACCATATACAAAAATGAAGAACTATGGGCAGTAGATGACCTTGTGAAAACACAGCCAAAGGTCAGATATCTACATGCCAAGGAGAGGTGCCACAGAAGTAACCAATCTGCCAACAGCTTGATCTTTGCTGTCTGGCCTCCTGAACTGTAAGAAAGTAAATTTCTGGTTTTTTCAGCCATCCATACATCTGTGATATCATGGCAGACCCAGCAAAACATAAAACATAACTGATTACACATACAGATCTGAACCCACATCACAGGAAGAGATGAGTAACTATAATATGTGATTAGCATTACTGGTTATGAACAAAATTTATAGGCATAAGATGAAGGACCAGTTCACCGGGCATAGGAATGACATGCGATCAGGGAAAGCATGTGAAAGGGACCATATGCTGCACCCATCAAAGCAAACTGTTCCAGGCAACACATTTTAAAGAGGAATGACCAAGGGTTGCCAGTGTGAACAGTCTAGAATCATATCACGTGCATTTCAGTTTAAGGAAAGTATAATGTGACTACTCCTATTTTCCTCTGAGCTAATACAGTCTGGGTTTCAAAACAAAAGTTACTTTCATCAGGAAATTTTTTGGCTCTGACTGGTATAGAGAGTTAATGCACCGTACTGGGGACACCACAGAACAGGAGTTGCTCTCCTATCTTTGTCCACTTAACTATGTCACACCAAGCTACGTCTGTGAAAGGATTAAATGACCATCTCAATTCCAAACAAGAGTTACTAACTTGATAGCTGGGAGATGCAAAGCACGTATGCCATACTCAGTACACCTGGGCATTTCTGTCCCCCATGAGCAGAAATAATCTTTAATAAGCTTCAGCTATCTTTGCTTGAAAGCTTGTATATGACCAGTGTATTGCAGTTTCAATTACATAATAAATTTCATATAAACCAATCAAATTAATCCAAAAAGTTACTGAATCTATGAAAACAAATTTGAACGCTTTGGACACACTTGATAATGCTTAAAAACTGCAGTCAAATTAGGTGTGGGTGAGCAACCATAAAAGAATGGAAAAAACTGTAAAAACGTAGATGCAGGAGTCTATTCAAATTGCTTTCTTGGGTTGTTTTTTTCAGTTTTGCTTTGCCTTAAAGAAACAAATTTTAAAGACAAGGCCTTGCAGAAGATACACTCTGGGTATACTTTATACAGAGAAACTAAACTCCTGCCACAGTGACCCACATCAAAAGACTAGCAAATGAATACACATATTTTTTTTTAAAGACTTTTTTATGTGGACCATTTAAAAGTCTTTATTGAACTTGTTACAACATTGTTTCTTTTTTTTTTAGTGTTTTGGTTTTTGGGGCACAAGGCATGTGGGAGCATCTCACCAACCAGGGTTCAAACCTGCACCTCCTGTATTAACCACTGGACTGCCAGGGAAGTCTCCTGAGTACACATTTAATGTGTTTTCAATTACAATCAAAGGTGTGTATGGATAATTTACTTTTTTTTGAGGTACTGACATTACCATACAGTATCATGTTAGTTTCAGGTGTACAACACAGTGCTTGCTGTGCTTACTTGCTCAGTCCTGTCTGACTCTTTGCAACCCCATGGACTGTAGCCCACTAAGCAAGAATACTGGAGTAGGTTGCCATGCCCTTCTCCAGGGGATCTTCCCAACCCAGGAATTGAACCCAGGTCTCCTGTATTGCAGGCTGATTCTTTACCATCTGAGTACAATGCAGTGATTTCATATTTTTACAGATTATACACCATATGAAGTTATTACAATATTATTGACTATATTCCCTGTGCTGTACCCCTGTGACTTTCTTATTTTATAACTAGTAGTTTCTACCTCTTAATCCCATTCACCTATTTCAACCATCCCCCTCCCCCCTGGATAATTTACTTTCCATTCACTAACCCTATTCAGTCTACCTAACAAGGTCACTGTAAGGATGAAATGAGATAGTGTATCAAGTCCTAACACAGTGGCTGCACAGAGGAGGCGTTCAATATTCTTTAGCTATGTACCCAGTCACCCACCTCAATTCTTCTAGACCCAACTTAACCTATCTATGTTCAAATATTAATGAAGAGGCTCCCTTGTGGCTCAACTAGTAAAGAATTCGCCTGCAATGCAGGAGACCTGGATTCAATCCCTGGGTTGGGAAGATCCCCTGGAGAAGGGAAAGGTGACCCGCTTCAGTATTCTGGCCTGGAGAATTCCATGGACTGTTTAGTCCATGGCGTCACAAGGAGTTGAACACAACTGAGCGACTTTCACCTAGCCAGAAGCAGACCATTCTAGGGACCTAAATACATGCCAAAAGGATAAATATGGAAACATTATGTTTGATGGGCATGCAAACTAATGGAATTTAAGGAAGCAATTTTAAGAACCAAGAAACTGTCTTTCAAACCAGTATCTCTAGGTAATCACTATCACTTTTCAAACAAATAACACCAAATAAACCGCACTTAGTCACAATGCATCATCCATTTTACATAACACTGATGCTCAACTTGCTAACATTTTGTTTGGAATTTTTGCATCTATGCTCCTAAGCTGCTGCTGCTGCTAAGTCGCTTCAGTCATGTCCAACTCTGTGTGACTCCATGATGGCAGTCCATCAGGCTCCAACGTCCCTGGGATTCTCCAGGCAAGAACACTGGAGTGGGTTGCCATTTCCTTCTCCAATGCATCAAAGTGAAAAGTGAAAGTGAAGTCGCTCAGTCGTGTGGACTCTTAGCGACCCCATGGACTGGAGCCCAGCAGGCTCCTCCGTCCATGGGATTTTCCAGGCAAGAATACAGGAGTGGGGTGCCATTGCCTTCTCCAATGCTCCTAAGAGTGGTCTCCAATTTTTTAAAAATGACTTTGTTAGATTTTGGTACGGAGTTTACAGTGGGCTTGTGAAACTAGTTGGAAGTGCTCATAAAACCACTTTTTAAATTAAATAGTGCAGTTTAAGTGCTTTACTCTGGATTTTGACTGTTAAAATTAATGTTACTCTGCTCCACACTGTACATATAGATTCCTCATCTCTACTGCCACTGTCCTTATCTTCTGACATCTCATCCTCCCCATCTTCTATCTCCTTTGGGGAAAGACTCATTTTCTTCAGTTTCACCTTCATCTGTGTTCCTTCTTAAAAAGGACAAGACTATCAAGCATATCACAGGGCCTTCAACATTTCATGCTATATACCTCTTGCCTCTAATATTTGCGTTGTTTCCATTTGGAATAAATCTGTGTTAGGCCTCACCCTAGTTATTTTCATTCGGAATCTTTAACTCACACCAGCTAATATCAAAATGCATTGCAAAGATTATTTTTGGTATATGTTTGTAGGTTAGGTCTCCCAAACTCTCTCTCCTTTGCCACCATCTAGAAACGGAGCGACTTCCCTTTCACTTTTCACTATCATGCATTGGAGAAGAAAATGGCAACCCACTCATGTTCTTGCCTTGTGAATCCCAGGGACAGGGGAGCCTGGTGGGCTGCCGTCTATGGGGTCGCACAGAGTCGGACACGATTGAAGCAACTTAGCAGCAGCAGCAGCAGAAACGAAAACTCCTCAAGATAAAAAAGGAATTCCTCCCCTTTCCTCTCATTCTGCTCCCTTTACCACACGTTTTCAGACAACTTGGATGTTCTTAAAAATTTGTTAACTTCATTACCGACTGCTCAAATGGAAGCCCCCATAGCGGAACAAAATCAGCCTACATTTCAAGTTCCTTTACCTCTCCAGACTTGAGAACTCATTGTTAACTGGAGCAGCTTCCAGCTGGACTCCCATCAAAATTAACAACATAAATACAGGAGTCTCAAGCCAGGACCCTTAACCATCACTTTCAAAATTAATCCGCACAGGGTAGTCACAGACCCGTTCTCCTCGCCTTAAAACGAACGCCGGTGTGGGGCCCCGCCCACTGAGCCCGGAGGGCTTCCAGGCGCGGCCAGCTGGGACTGCGCGCCCCGGCAGATGCTGCCGCACACCGCAGCTGCAGACTAGCCAAGAGAACGCTCCCAGGCACCGCTCCACACGCTAGACCCTAGCGGCACACAGCCGGGAAGAAAATGGCGCCCTCGTGACTAGGCCTTGCGCAATCAGAACCGATGCTGCCTTTACGCCCCTCCCCAGCCGCCCTGGGAGGGGCGGGCGGCTAGCAAGACTCGGGGCGGGGTCACCAGCCCGCGGGCGTGGGGTGGGGGGGTTGCCACGTACTGCGCCTGCGCGCAGGGGGCCATTTGGTCTTGGCGGGCCGTTTACACAGGTGAATGGTCCGTCGGTCACCCGGCGTGAGTTCAAAGTTGCCGCCGCCGCTGCCGTTGAGGACAGCAGGGCGTGTGGTAAGCGGAGTAGAGTAAGCGAAGGTTCCCATACGTGCGGGGACCTGGCGGCGGCCACAAGCTAGGCACTTACTGTTGGTGGAGCTGTGGAAAGCAAACACGGCTCATAGAAACAGCCACTCTTTGCGGGCTGGTGAGCCAGGGGAGAAGTTCCAGGAGCTCACGTCCGTTAATCCGGTTAGGCAGCCACCTAGTCACTGCGGCGTGGTCGTTATTATCCGCCTTTTTCAAGCCTAGAAGGAGGCAGGACCCTAACGCGAGGCGGAGTGGAGACCACAAACTGGCAGTTGGCCTCTTGATCCTGGAGAATTTCCCCTCGCTGCCCACCAGCGTCTGAAGCTGCCTTCAAAGCAGTTAGTGACAGTAATGTAACCAAAAGTAGGGTTCTGCTTGCTGCCCAAAAGCCAATGAAGAGGCAAGGTTTGTAGAAAGAAAAGCTTGCTTTATTTTGGATGCTGGCAAGCCAGGGAGGAGGAGGAGGCAGATACCCAAAGGCTGACCGCCGGCCCCGCCCCGCACCGTACCCCACCCTTTCCCACCTCTCCGGGCACCTCCCTCTCACCACCCTCACTAGCCCCCACAAGCAGTCAGGGGGCAATAGGTTTTATAGACAAGGAGGGGCTTACACATAGAAACGGAGACAGTCATCTTCGAATTGGTTGTTAGTCTGGCCGTGGTCATCTTCAGTGTTTTAAGTAATCTTTAGTTCCAGGGTCAGTTACTGTTTCGATGAAACCAGTTCTTGAAATTGTGGCAGCTTATATCATGGGCACCATGTAGTTAACTTCCTCCAGCTGGTGGAGGGTTTCAGTATTTATAAGATGGCTCACAAGATGTGGCTCAAATATTAATCTATAGCCCTTGAGAAGGAGCTAAAGGTCCTTGACTTTGCTTAATGACTAAGCTATTATTATTTGGTCTCCTTGACTGTTTTCCTTTGTTTCTGCATTTTCTCATTTTTCTGATTAAAATTATTCTTTGTCTAAAGTTTTTCCACAGACAAAAGGCAGGCAGAGGACATGGAGGGCAAGGACCATAGCATTCTGCTCTGTTTCAGTAATGATCACAGCTAAAACATTAATACCTGTATGTGTGCCAGGCATTGTACTGGTTGCTTTTCATATAGTTTATCATGGGCTTTTCAAAACAAATCTGTGACTCAGAATCTTCAGTTCAGTTCAGTTGCCTCCTACTCTTTGCAACCCCATGAACCGAAGCACGCCAGGCCTCCCTGTCCATCACCAACTCCCAGAGTCCACCCAAACCCATGTCCATTGAGTCGGTGTTGCCATCCAACCATCTCATCCTCTGTCATCCCCTTCTCCTCCTGCCCTCAATCTTTCCCAGCATCAGGGTCTTTTCAAATGAGTCAGCTCTTCGCATCAGGTGGCTAAAGTATTGGAGCTGGTTTCATTTTACATTTAGGGAAATTGAGGCACACAGAGGTTAAGGAACTCATCCAAGGCCATTGATTTACATCCTCAGTTGCTTAATATGATCTCCTAGTTTCTTTAAGCCATCTTTAATATGTGCTTTCTCAACAGTCATTTGCACCATTAGGCCCTGTAGTAACAGATCAAAATTTTAGGAATTATACCCACATTGGGATTTTAAAAAGAGAGCCTTGAGTCACGTGTGTGTTTTGGGGAGTGAGAAGGCATGGCCCTGGATAAGGGACCCTGCCCTTGTCCTAGCTTCAGAAAGTCCCAAATTAGGGGAAAAAGAAAGCTCAACATTCAGAAAACTAAGATCATGGCATCCGGTCCCATCATTTCATGGGAAATAGATGGGGAAACTGTCAGACTTTATTTTTTTGGGCTCCAAAATCACTGCAGATGGTGATTGCAGCCATGAGATTAAAAGACGCTTACTCCTTGGAAGGAAAGTTATGACCAACCTAGATAGCATATTCAAAAGCAGAGACATTACTTTGCCAACAAAGGTCCGTCTAGTCAAGGCTATGGTTTTTCCAGTAGTCATGTATGGATGTGAGAGTTGGACTGTGAAGAAAGCTGAGCGCCGAAGAACTGATGCTTTTGAACTGTGGTGTTGGAGAAGACTCTTGAGAGTCCCTTGGACTGCAAGGAGATCCAACCAGTCCATCCTAAAGAAGATCAGTCCTGGATGTTCTTTGGAAGGAATGATGCTAAAGCTGAAATTCCAGTACTTTGGCCACCTCATGCGAAGAGTTGACTCATTGAAAAGACTCTGATGCTGGGAGGGATTGGGGAGGAGAAGGGGACGACAGAGGATGAGATGGCTGGATGGCATCACTGAATCAATGGACGTGACTTTGAGTGAACTCCGGAGTTGGTGATAGACAGGGAGGCCTGTGCTGCAATTCATGGGGTCACAAAGAGTTGGACACAACTGAGCGACTGAACTGAACTGAAGAAAGACTTGCCTACATATTTTAGATTTGGTACTTGGTGACTAAACAACAACAACAACTTGACTGAAGATAGTAAAAGAATGTTGACCAATAGTATTTATCTCTGAAATGCAAGATGTTTCAAGTAAGTCAAGGTCAAACTGACTAAAGGAAGAAAATACCATATTATTTTAGATAAACTGTATGTGTGAAAATGTAAGATAAACATTTGGTGGCAAAAAATTAAGCATTCTTATTAAAATTCATGATCAGTTCAGATCAGTTGCTCAGTCTTGTCCAACTCTATGTGACCCCATGGACTGTAGCACAGCAAGCTTCCCTGTCCGTCACCAACTCCCCGAGCTTACTCAGATTCATGTCCATCGAGTCGGTAATGCCATCCATCCAGCCATCTCATCCTCTGTTATCCCCTTCTCCTGCCTTCAATCTTTCCCAGCATCAGGGTCTTTTCCAAGGAGTCAATTCTTTGCATCAGGTGGCCAAAGTATTGGAGTTTCAGCTTCAACATCAGTCCTTCCAATGAATATTCAGGACTGATTTCCTTTAGGATGGACTGATTGGATCTCCTTGCAGTCCAAGGGACTCTCAAGAGTCTTCTCCAACACCACAGTTCAAAAGCATCAATTCTTCGGCTCTCAGCTTTCTTTGTGATCCAACTCTCACACCCATACATGACTACTGGAAAAACCATAGCTTTGACTATATGGACCTTTGTTGATAAAGTAATGTCTCTGCTTTCAATATGCTGTCTAGGTTGGTCACAGCTTTTCTTCCAAGGAGCAAGTGTCTTTTAATTTCATGGCTGCAGTTACCATCTGCAGTGATTTTGGAGCCAAAAAAAACAAAAAGTCTCTCACTATTTCCTTTGTTTCCCCATCTATTTGCCATGAAGTGCTGGGACTGGCTGCCATGATCTTAGTTTTCTGAATGTTGAGTTTTAAGCCAGCTTTTTCACTCTCCTCTTTCACTTTCATCAAGAGGCTTTTTAGTTCCTCTTCACTTTCTGCCATAAGGGTGGTGTCATCTGCATAAAAACTTGGGATGTGGGTGTCACTCAAGACAGCTAAATTATGACGGCAAAAAAATTATGACGGATTTGGTCACGTTACAGTTTAAAACTTTGGATGCAAGATAGCTTGCATAAAAAATTTTAAATATGAGGAACAAATTGGGAAGCAATACTTGTAACATAATAAAAATTGAGTATCAGAATATGACAAAACTATGAGCTTCCCAGGTGGCTCAGTGGTAAAGAATCTGCCTGCCAAGCAAGAGATACTGGTTTGATTCCTGGGTCAGGAAGATCCCCTGGAGAAGGAAATGGCAAACCGCTTCAGTATTTCTGCTTGGGAAATCCCATGGACAAAGGATCCTGGCAGGTTACAGTCCATGGGGTCACAAAGAGTTGGATACAACTGAGCAACTAAACAACAACAGATGAAAAACTATAAGAAAAAGGCAAGGAAATAATGGGCAAAGGATATGAAACGTAGCTTTCAGGAGAAATGTAGGTAGTATAAAAAGAATGAAGAGGTACAACCACCAGGAAAACATCATTTAAAACAATTATACGATACCATTTTATCCATCAAATTAACAGAAATTAAAATATCAACAAGTGTTTAAGGATTGTGGGAAAACTGGTGAGAAGGCAAGTTGTTACTGTAAGAGGAGGAAAAATATCTACCTATCAAAATTTTTAGCTAGGACCCTGTAACAAAAGGCAGATTAACAAGATAAAAGAATATAGATTTATTTAAGTTTGATGTGACCAGGAGCCTTCATAAGGAAATGACCTGAAGAATTGCTTAGACCTGAGTGTTTTGCTACGTTTGATGAAGAGTGGAGGGTGTGACAAAATGTGATAGGATGGAAAGGAGTATAAGTGTGTCACTAGCGGAAACAGCAAGGCCTCTGTGTTCAGATTCCTCTTGGTGTTCCTCAGTCTTGGAGAAAACATACTCCTTCCCTCTGGGCAGAGGGAGGGCACCTCTCATGTGAGGGTTTTATGACCTGCTTCAGGGGAAGGTCAGGGAGTCCTTTCTGCACTGCTGTTTTTCCAGTTGGCTTAAAATATCCAGCCTGCCAAGGGGCTTATTTTGGGGTATAATATCCTGAATCCCTTCATTACAAACACCTGGAGAAAAATTTGGCAATTTCTTGTTGAGGTGAAAATTCTCCTTAAATTTAGGAATTCCACTTTTCTCACCTAGAGATAAGGGATCACACTGAGGAAAACACAAAGTGAGTCTTTATTGCAAGTTTAAAATTTATTATGGGGAATTCCCTGGTGGTCCAGGAACTAAGACTCCGTCCTCCCAATGCAGATGGCCTAGGTTTGATTCCTGATCAGGGAACGAGATCCTACATGCCACAAAGAGTCCATATGCTGCAACTAAGACCAGGCACAGCCAAATACATTTTTCAAACAAAATCTTATGGACATTTTCAAACATACATTATTAAGTAGAATATATACTGCATCCCCTTTTACCCATCACCTCAACCACTTCAATATTTTTGCCACTCTTTTTTCAGCTACTCCTTGCCCCACTTTTTTCCTCTCCTTTTAAAATTTTTTTTGCTTGAGTATTTTAATATGAATTCCAGGCATCCTATTATTTTGCCTATAAACACTTTATTAAATACTGCTACATGCTGTCAGGATTACTCCAGTATTCTTGCCTGGGAAATCCCATGGACAGAGGAGCCTGGGTGCTGCAGTCTGGGGTCACAAAGAGTTGGACATGACTAAGCAACTAAACAACAAGAGCAATATCTAGTCTGTGTTTAGTTTTTTGTCTCAGAAGTGCCTTTCTACCCTTAGCATGTTTGAATTAGGATTCAAACATTTCCACGCATTACATTTGGTTGATACGTCTTTTCTTCCTCTAACAGAAACCCCCTTTGATTTTATCTTTGAGTCTTTGTTGCTACAAGTGGGGGCTACTCTTGGTTGCAGTGCACGGGCTTCTCCTTGAGGTGGTTTCTCCTGTTGCGCACGTGCTCTGGGCGTGTGGGCTTAAGCAGTTGTGGTGCCCAGGCCTAGTTGCTCCATGGTATGTGCAATCCTTCTGGACCAGGGATCAAACCCATGCTTTCCTGCATTGGCAGGCAGATTCCTATCCACTGTACCACCAGGGAAGTCCCAGAAACTCCCTTTTAAATACTATTTATTTGTTGAAGAAACCAAGGCTTCTTCAAATTCTTACAGAATTTGTCCTTATACTGGATTTGGCCTGCATCGTTGAGGTGTCTTGAGCAGACTCCACAATCCTCAGCAATCTTGTAAACTGCCAGTTAGATCTGCAGGCTTCGTTTCAGCTTCTGTGGGGTAAGGGGGAGGAGTTGGTTGTTTTGGGGGTTTTTTTGCAAGACTTAGGGTTGGTGTACTTCTTTTTCATCCCTCTAGGGGTCTCACAGAGTCGGACATGACTGAAGTGACTTAGCAGCAGTAGCAGCAGCAGGAGGCACTTAACATCTGGTTAAGTGAAACAAGACTGGGAGCTGACTGTGGCTCAGATCAGGAACTCCTTATTGCCAAATTCAGACTTAAATTGAAGAAAGTAGGGAAAACCACTAGACCATTCAGGTATGACCTAAATCAAATCCCTTATGATTATACAGTGGAAGTGAGAAATAGATTTAAGGGCCTAGATCTGATAGATAGAGTGCCTGATGAACTATGGACTGAGGTTCGTGACATTGTACAGGAGACAGGGATCAAGACCATCCCCATGGAAAAGAAATGCAAAAAAGCAAAATGGCTGTCTGGGGAGGCCTTACAAAGAGCTGTGAAAAGAGAAGCGAAAAGCAAAGGAGAAAAGGAAAGATAAAAGCATCTGAATGCAGAGTTCCAAAGAATAGCAAGAAGAGATAAGAAAGCCATCTTCAGCAATCAGTGCAAAGAAACAGAGGAAAACAACAGAATGGGAAAGACTAGAGATCTCTTCAAAAAATGAGAGATACCAAGGGAACATTTCATGCAAAGATGGGCTCGATAAAGGACAGAAATGGTATGGACCTAACAGAAGCAGAAGATATTAAGAAGAGGTGGCAAGAATACACAGAAGAACTATACAAAAAAGATCTTCATGATCAAGATAATCATGATGGTGTGATCACTCACCTAGAGCCAGACATCCTGGAATGTGAAGTCAAGTGGGCCTTAGAAAGCATCACTACGAACAAAGCTAGTGGAGGTGATGGAATTCCAGTTGAGCTATTTCAAATCCTGAAAGATGATGCTGTGAAAGTGCTGCACTCAATATGCCAGCACATTTGGAAAACTCAGCAGTGGCCACAGGACTGGAAAAGGTCAGTTTTCATTCCAGCCCCAAAGAAAGGCAATGCCAAAGAATGCTCTACTACCGCACAATTGCACTCATCTCACACGCTAGTAAAGTAATGCTCAAAATTCTCCAAGCCAGGCTTCAGCAATATATGAACCGTGAACTTCCACATGTTCAAGCTGGTTTTAGAAAAGGCAGAGGAACCAGAGATCAAATTGCCAACATCCGCTGGATCATCAAAAAAGCAAGAGAGTTCCAGAAAAACATCTATTTCTGCTTTATTGACTATGGCAAAGCCTTTGACTGTGTGGATCACAATGCTGCTGCTACTGCTGCTAAGTCGCTTCAGTCGTGTCCGACTCTGTGCGACCCCATAGACTGCAGCCTACCAGGCTTTTCCGTCCATGGGATTCTCCAGGCAAGAACACTGGAGTGGGTTGCCATTTCCTTCTCCAATGCATGAAAGTGGAAAGTGAAAGTGAAGTCTCTCAGTCGTGTCTGACTCTTAGCGACCCCATGGACTGCAGCCTACCAGGCTCCTCCATCCATGGGATTTTCCGGGCAACAGTACTGGAGTGGGGTGCCATTGCCTTCTCCGTGGATCACAATAAACCATGGAAAATTCTGAAAGAGATGGGAATACCAGACCACCTGACCTGCCTCTTGAGAAACCTATATGCAGGTCAGGAAGCAACAGTTAGAACTGGAAATGGAACAACAGACTGGTTCCAAACAGGAAAAGGAGTACGTCAAGGCTGTATATTGTCACCCTGCTTATTTAACTTCTATGCAGAGTACATCATGGGAAACGCTGGGCTGGAAGAAATACAAGCTGGAATCAAGATTGCCAGGAGAAATATCAATAACCTCAGATATGCAGATGACACCACCCTTATGGCAGAAAGTGAAGAAGAACTAAAGAGCCTCTTGATGAAAGTGAAAGAGGAGAGTGAAAAAGTTGGCTTAAAGCTCAGCATTCAGAAAATGAAAATCATGGCATCCGGTCCCATCACTTTATGGCAAATAGATGGGGAAACAGTGGCTGACTTAATTTTTCTGGGCTCCTGCAGATGGTAATTGCAGCCATGAAATTAAAAGATGCTTACTCCTTGGAAGGAAAGTTATGACCAACCTAGACAGCATATTAAAAAGCAGAGACATTACGTTGTCAAGAAAGGTCCATCTAGTCAAGGCTATGGTTTTCCCAGTGGTCATGTTTGGATGTGAGAGTTGGACTATAAAAAAAGCTGAGCTCCAAAGAATTGATAACTTTTGAACTGTGGTGTTGAAGAAGACTCTTGAGAGTCCCTCGGACTGCAAGGAGGTCCAACCAGTCCATCCTAAAGGAGATCAGTCCTGAATATTCATTGGAAGGACTGATGTTGAAACTGAAACTCCAATACTTTGGCCACCTGATGCGAAGAGCTGACTCACTGGAAAAGACCCTGATGCTGGGAGGGATTGGGGGCAGGAGGAGAAGGGAATGAGAGAGAATGAGATGGCTGGATGGCATCACTGAATCAATGGACGTGACTTTGAGTGAACTCCAGGAGTTGGTGATGGACAGGGAGGCCTGGTGTGCTGCAATTCATGGGGTCGCAAAGAGTCGGACACGACTGAGCGACTGAACTGAACTGAACTGAAGTGACCACTTCTAGTGATGGTAACACTGTTTAGACAGTTTGGGCAGTGTCAGCTTCATGCATCCATCATAACCATGGAGCTTCTACCAGATGGTTCTAGGTAGTTCTCTTATAAAGCAAATGACTGAAAACAATCTTTTGGGTTGGCCAAAATGTTCCTTAGGTTTTTCCGTAAAATCCTATGGAAAAACCCCAAGGAACTTTTTGGCCAACCCAATATTATTCATTGATGAGGGAGAGTATATGTCCGGAAAATGACAGAGATCAAATTGCAAAATGTTAATAGTGATTAATTTAGGTGTGGGGAATAGAAGTAATTATTTGTGTAATTCATTTTTTCCCCAAATT
Source organism: Bos indicus x Bos taurus (assembly GCF_003369695.1). Classification (NCBI taxonomy): domain Eukaryota; kingdom Metazoa; phylum Chordata; class Mammalia; order Artiodactyla; family Bovidae; genus Bos; species Bos indicus x Bos taurus. The sequence continues at coordinate 119,163,726 of NC_040077.1, forward strand.
TAATAAAATGGGAACAAAAATAATCCTGCCTGTGCCTGAAGGCCAGACAGACAAGGAAACAGACTGGAGGGAATGTTTCAAGTCCAAATTCCAGGAAGAGCAGCCAGGGAGAGTCCAGAGAATGAGAGCAAAGAACTTGGACTGCAGTCAGCTTTGCTATTGTTTTTGCCTGTCCAGTGTCCATTCCTCCCCCTGTTTAATTTAGGGTCCCCCCCTCCTCCTCCTATGAATTCTGTTCTGGTGGAACTGTCACTATAGATGCTCCACTGTTTCCTGGTCACAGTTCAGGGGCCAGTCAGCCCCCTTCTCCCACGACTTTTGAGAGTTGAGCAGCTTTGCCTCCTCCTGGAAGCCCTCCCTCCACTGGGGCAGGTGCCTGTCTTCTGTGCCCCCAGAGTTCCAGCTGTCAGAACCCTTGTATTCCAGTGCCTGTAGGCCCACCCCCTGTCCTCAGCTTTAGGCAGTGCCTGGCACATGGTACTCAGTACTTAGCTGAATGAATGAGGCCCACGTTGCTTAGAGCTGATGAAGGTACTTGAATGTTAGATTAAAAGATCCCAGGTAGGGACTTCCCTGACTCGGAGCTTCCAGTGCAGGGGATGCAAGTTTGATTCCTGGTTGGGGAACTGATCCCACATGCTACAAGGCATGGCCATAAAAACCAAAAATATAAAAAAAATGAAGATCCCAGGTGCTCTTGTAGATGTTCCAGAAAATTTGGCAGCAGCTTCCTGGCCTCCAGTCTAGTCCTAGCTTGTAACCACCTCTCCGGAGTCAGGGAACTCTTAGGCAGCCAGGTACAGCCTTCCCTGAATCCCCACTGTCCCCCAGTTGGGCTGTGGCCTCTCTTCCTGAGCAGCCCCCCAACTATCCCCCTCTGCCTGTGCAGAAGCTTGAAAGAAGGTGAAGCTGAGCTGTTGCACTTAAAGAGGCCACACAAGGGGACATGGAGTAACCACCATCCTCAAACTAAACCTCGTAGACTTACAGGCCTGGACACCGGAAGGATACAGCAGTCAATGCTGGCCTCTGAGTCTCATATGTGTGCAGGCAGGTTGCACACCGTTTCTTTGAAATGTATCTTCCAATCCAGACTGACTTTGGCCTAATGCCAGATTGACTTTTTAAAATTAATTAATTAGACTGCACTGGGTCTTAGTTGAGGTACATGGAATCTTCGATTGTGGCATGCAGGATCTTTAGTTGTGGCATGTGGAACCTTATTTCCTGACCAGGGATTGAACCCAGGCCCCTGCCTGGGGAGCAAAGAGTCTTAGCCACTGGATCACCAACCACGGAAGTCCCGTCTGACTTTTGAGTCAGGATTCAAACCCAGGCAGCCTGACCAGAGTCCTTGCTCACCACCTAAACCCTATTGCTTTGTCAGAAGAAGCATACTACAGTGCTTAGAAAATGTAAAGGTGTTTCTAGGATCAAATTCCTTAAGCCTGTCCTCATCGTTTTTGCCTCTTAAAAAAAAGTGTTTTAAAAATAGAGTGAGAAGGAGAATGATTAAGTATTACAGACTGCAGTTTGGGGTTTTAGAACAATTAACGATGATATCTGCTTATCTTAAGAATATGTAAAGACAACCACTAGTAGAACAAACAGAGTCTGTACCCTTCACAGCAGGGGTGGATGGATCTGCTAAGGTTCTTGGTTTACAAACAATGGCAAACAACTCTGACCAACTTAAGCAGAAAAGGAATTTATTGAAAGGCTCTTGGGAGCTCATAACAACAGCTCTTGGAAAACCTGGCAGAGCAAATGGGCAGAAGCCAAGGCAGGCTGGGCAACTGGAGCCCCAGGGGCAGCCTGGATGGGATGCTGCTGTTAGCACTGCTGCCCTGGGTCGTGGGTCTTAGCATCACTTGCTGCCAACGTGGGACCCTCCGGCTGTCTGAGTGTAAGTCATGGGTCACAGTGATGTCAGTGATGCCGTGTCCAGAACACTTTCAGTTTCTGTATTCATAGTAGGAGCCTGGGCTTGGTCTCCCACCAAGTCACACACTGAGGGATTCCCCTCAAATTAGTTGATAATGCAAATACTAGGGAGCCCTCCAAGAAGGCAGCTCCTCTCTACAGGGAAGACTTGGGAAAAAGAACGCCTGGTGGATCTGTTAGAAGACAAGAATGAGGAAGAAGGAGACACTGAGAAGTGTATGAAATGAGATGGGCTCCCGGACAGCAGGACTCATTTGGAAATGCCATCTGTCTACAGAACAGTGGATGCGAAGTGCTGCATACTTTATATTTCCTGAGCAGATACTTTAACAAAAGGAAGGGTGGGCAAATGCAGCTTTGTTGATGACACCCATCTTGGTGAGTTCCCAAAGAAAATAAAACTTTTTTTCTGAGAAGGAAACGGTGATTGCCTTGGCCTTCAGAAATACTTTCAGAGAGGGCTGTGTATGATGAACCGTGGGATCTAGGACCCTCGGAAAGGAAGTGAAGAGCAGAGGCAACTGATGGACTGGGAGAAAGAAGAGCAGCTGAGAACCGGGAAGGTTAGACATGTTTAAAGAATAACTATGACTTATAGAGCAAAAGAGCTGGAAGGAGGCAATCATGGTCAAGAGCTCCCACTTCCAGAAATGGAAACGCTCCTGGAGGTCCTAGGAGTGAGGAGGTGACCACAGGACCAAAAGGTTGGGGTGGAGAAGAGTGTCCAAAGCTGTAGGAAAGACCAGGAGGAGACGCCAGGGTCGCAGAGGGCTGTCCACGTGGGTTTCAGCATCACCCAGGATCACGGCAGGAAAGGAGGAGACAGGAAGCAGAGAGGGCCCAGCCTCTTGAACATGGAGGAGGAGGGATGTGTATGACTGTAGCCAGGACATGAGGTGACTTGAGCCCCAGAGGAGCCAGCACTCCTATCCTGGGAGTAGCACTGGGCACTTGGCAATGCTGCCTCACACCCCACCTTCCCTACCACCCTGACCGTGCAGAAGAGCAGAGCAAGCTGCAGAAGATGCTGCATCCAGGAGAGACTGGGATCTTGCTGGCTGGCCTTTCTACCTCCACTCGTTTCTCAAGGGCTGAGCCCGGAACTGCTGTTTCCACTTTCCATGGTAACTCATGACAAATGGAAATGGGACCTACCCATTGATGTGCTATGGAGACACTCAAGAGACATACATCGAATTTACACTAAGAGCCCAGGTCTTTTGATAACTTACCTCCCCTATGTTCCCCCATCTGCCCAGGGCTTCTCTGCCCATAGTTGGCCCTTCACAAATGCTGACCAAAGCCTCAGGAGCACGTCAGCTCTGACTATCACTTAAGAGAGGCTCCAGGGAGTCCAGTTAGTCTGTGGGAACAACGGCAGGCTCCGCCTCCCCCGACGCCACCCCAAGGCCTCCAGGGAGCTCATTTCAGAGACGACATTGGGTCCTCATGGCTCTGCACAGCCTCTTTACACAAGCTCCCTTCTCAAATTTGCCCATCCTGTCTAATATATGGTGGTTACCTCTGGAGAGTAAAGCTACAGGTGACTTTCTTTTTTTCTTTTCCTTTAGGCTTAATTCTTCCTTTAAAAAAAAAACTGTAATAAAATACATATACAATTTACCATCTTAACCATTTAAGTGTATAATTCAATATTATTCAAGTATATTCACATTGGTTTGCAACCAATCTCCAGAACTTTCAAACTGAAACCCTGTACCCATTAAACAACTATTTCCCCCTCCACCCATCCCCTAGCAATTACTTTAAATTGCTTTCGTTTTCACTCATTTGTAATTTCCAATTTTCTAAAATGAGTATTGTTTTTACAATTGAATTTCAAAAAACCCAGAACATTTTGTACAATCTCCTCCACTTTGCAGTCAGGGGGCCGGGGGCCTGAGCTGGGGAGAGTCTGCAGGGAGAGTCCCGTAGCACCCAGGGGCCCTACAGCCCCTCGCCAGGGAGGCCACGGTTCCTTCTGCCGCACTTTCCCCTCAGGAGGAGAACGGGCCAGGCGCTGTAGCAGGACAAGTTCTGGCCATGAACTGAGTCCTGGCTGAGCACCCAGCTATCCATGGGGACTCAGGATGGAGCTTCATTTCAGGACTTACTCCATCTCTCTTCTTACCTCAGGGCTTTCTTAGTGGCTGGGCAGGAAAGAATTTGCCTGCAGTGCAGGAGATGCAGGAGACACCGGTTCGATCCCTGGGTCAGAAAGATCCCCTGGAGGAGGGCGTGGCAACCCACTCCAGTATTCTTGCCTGGAGAATCCCATGAACAGAAGAGCCTGGTGGGCTACAGTCTGTGGGGTCTCAGAGTCAGAAACGACTGAGCACACATGCACCCTCTTCTCACTTCACTGAGCCCCAGGCAGTCCTCACGGGGCACCCTTTGTCCTTGGGTGGCCCATGTCTCTTGTCCCCAGAGATTCTCTGGCCAGTCAGGCCCAACGCTCCGCTCATCTCAGGCCCCCAAGCCAGCATGTGAGGAGGTGAGAATGGAGGCAGGCAGGGGCCTCTGCTCACACATGTGGTTCCTCAGTCGGTGCCAAGTCTCACCTTCTCTAGGACAATCAAAGAACGTTCTTTGGGTGGCTCTGGAGGAGGTGGGGTGGGGAGCTTGTAGGGGTCAGGGCAGGAGTAAGGGTTGAAGGTAATGAGGTTGTGAAGGGTAATTTCCGCCTTGTTAATCTGAGGGTATTTGTTACCAGCAGTGACTTCTGCACCCACACAGAAAACCAGCTGAAGTGCCGAAGTGCGATGCTCCAGAGTGTCAAGGCCTCTTGTTTTGCAAATAAGGGACCCAGGCAAGTAAGGAGAGGCAATTTGCTTGATGCCGGGCGGGGGTGGGGGACAGCAGGGAGAGTGGGGGCTGCACAGGAGGTGGCAGCACAGCTGAAATTGGAAGCAGGTCCCCTGGATCCCAGGCACACCTGCCACCTAGTGGCTCCACCAGGTGGAAATCCCAGAGCAGAATAAGTCAACTGGGGGCCGGGGAGCGGTTGGGTCAGAGGAAGGTCACAGGTTCCCAGGTGCACCAAGAGCTAGAGGGGGCAGAGTGGACCAGAACCGGAAGCTCAGCAAGAGATGGAAAGGGAGGGCCGCCCCGGAAACACTTCAGAAACTGGGGGTGGGTGGGGGAACCCCCAGATGGAGTCTTGCCGTGCCCAGTTAACCAGACATGATGTTCCTACCAGGGCAGGGCTGTACCAGGAGGCCTGGGGGCCTGGAGAGCAGACAGCAACCTTATAATCCTTCCAATACATGTGTGGGGGCAGTAGTCAGGTGCTAGTCAGAGTTACTAGGTTGAAGTGGGGGTAGGGGGACAGAGGATAGCCTGCAGAAGAGGCAGGTGTGGCCCCCCAAAGCTGGGTGTGACCTTCTGGCCCCTTGGGGTGAAGCGGCATGAGGCTCCTCTCAGGAGGGGTGCGTCCCTTGCTGGCCCCCTGGGCTACTGTTCTCGGCCAGAGGCTGGGCCTGGCTGCCCGGGGAGCCCGTGTCACCCAGGATGCTGCCCACGGTCACCCTGCTGAGGCTGTAGGAGCTGTGGTGGGCTCTGTGGCCACGGCACTGGGTCCCCGGGCACATGGCCTCCCGGAAGGCGTCCCGGAAGCGGGTGGACATGAGGCTGTAGAGCACGGGGTTGGCGGCCGAGCTGAGGTAGAAGAAGACTCCGGAGATGACGTGCACGTACTGGAAGGCCAGGAGCAGGCCCTCGGTCCAGCGGGACACGAAGCTCCACATGAGGCGGTCGATGTGGAATGGGGCCCAGCAGATCCCGAACACCACGACCAGTACAACTGCGGGCAGAGAGGGCGCCTGTTCTCACCTCCGTGCCTCTCCCACAGGCCACCCATGCCCACAGTCCAGCTGGAAGCTTCTGGAAGTCTGTCTGCCCTGGCCGTGCGCCTTTAGGAGAGGCTACTCTCATGCCACTGCCACTGACTGACCAGTGGGCGGTGCCCTGGACCAGCCGTGGACACCCGAGCCAAGCCTGGCCTGGGCCGGTTCTCTCGCCGTGGAACTGGAACTGAGTGTGTGACACAGTGTGGCTAAGGACCCCTCTGGTGACACTCGGGGGCCATGCCTGCTGATGCATAAGCAGGGAGAAGCAGGAGAATGGGGCCTGTGGTCAGAGGACAGTAGACGGGGAGGTCATGGAGGGAAAGGGAGATGAACACCGGCCCCCATACACACACACACACACACACAATGAACACCAGCCCCCCCAACACACACACGAAGAACACTGGCCCCCATACACACACACACACACACACGATGAACACCGGCCCCCATACACACACACACACACACACACACACACGATGAACACCAGCCCCCCACACACACACGACGAACACTGGCCCCTATACATACACACAGACACACACACATGATGAACACTGGCCCCCATACACATACACACGATGAACACTGGCCCCCATACATACATACACACACACACACACACACACACGACGAACACCGGCCCCCATACACACACACACACACACACGATGAACACTGGCCCCCATACATACACACACACACACACACACACACACACGATGAACACCGGCCCCCATACACACACACACACACACGATGAACACTGGCCCCCATACATACACACACACACACACACACACACACACACACGATGAACACTGGCCCCCCCCACACACACACACACGACGAACACTGGCACCCATACATACACACACACACACACACACACACGATGAACACTGGCACCCATACATACACACACACACGCACACACACACACACGATGAACACCGGCCCCCATACACACACACACACACACACACACACACGATGAACACTGGCCCCCATACACACACACACACACACGATGAACACCGGCCCCCATACACACACACACACACACACACGATGAACACTGGCACCCATACATACACACACACACGCACACACACACACACGATGAACACCGGCCCCCATACACACACACACACACACACACACACACGATGAACACTGGCCCCCATACACACACACACACACACGATGAACACCGGCCCCCATACACACACACACACACACACACGATGAACACTGGCACCCATACATACACACACACACACACACACACACACACGATGAACACCGGCCCCCATACACACACACACACACACACACACACGATGAAAACTGGCCCCCATACACACACACACACACACACGATGAACACTGGCCCCCATACACACACACACACACACACACACACGATGAACACTGGCACCCATACATACACACACACACACACACACACACACACACACACTGAACATCGGCCCCCATACCCCATACACACACACACACACATACACACACGATGAACACCGGCCCCCATACACACACACACACACACACACACACACACACACACGATGAACACCAGCCCCCCACACACACACGACGAACACTGGCCCCCATACATACACACACACACACACACACACACTGAACATTGGCCCCCATACCCCATACACACACACACCCACACCCACACGATGAACACCAGCCCCCCACACACACACGACGAACACTGGCCCCCATACATACACACAGACACACACACATGATGAACACTAGCCCCCATACACACACACACAATGAACACTGGCCCACACACACACACACACGACGAACACTGGCCCCCATACATACACACACACACACACACACACACACGATGAACACCGGCCCCCATACACACACACACACACACACACATGATGAACACTGGCCCCCATACACACACACACGATGAACACTGGCCCACACACACACACACACACACGATGAACACTGGCACCCATACACACACACACACACACACACACGATGAACACCGGCCCCCATACACACACACACATACGATGAACACTGGCACCCATACATACACACACACATACACACACGATGAACACCGGCCCCCAAACACACACACACACACACACACACACACGATGAACACCAGTCCCCCACACACACATGACGAACACTGGCCCCCATACATACACACAGACACACACACAATGAACACTGGCCCACACACACACACACATGACGAACACTGGCCCCCATACATGCACACACACACACACACACACACACACACGATGAACACCGGCCCCCATACACACACACACACACACACACACACACATACACACGATGAACACTGGCACCCATACATACACACACACACACACACACACACACACACACTGAACATCGGCCCCCATACCCCATACACACACACACACACACACACATACACATACACACACGATGAACACCAGCCCCCCACACACACACGACGAACACTGGCCCCCATACATACACACAGACACACACACATGATGAACACTGGCCCCCATACACACACACACGATGAACACTGGCCCCCCCACACACACACACGACGAACACTGGCCCCCATACATACACACACACACACACGATGAACACCGGCCCCCATACACACACACACACACACACACACACACGATGAACACTGGCACCCATACATACACACACACACACACACACTGAACATCGGCCCCCATACCCCATACACACACACACACACACACACACGATGAACACCAGCCCCCCACACACACACGACGAACACTGGCCCCCATACATACACACACACACACACACACACACACGATGAACACTGGCACCCATACATACACACACACACACACACACGATGAACACCGGCCCCCATACACACACACACACGATGAACACTGGCACCCATACACACACACACACACACACACACACACTGAACATCGGCCCCCATACCCCATACACACACACACACACACACACTCTCTCACTGGAGGGGAAGGGAGATGAACACCGGCCCACATACACAGACACACACACACACACACACCCACTTGCCTGCCTTGGCCCTAGAAGCCTTCAAAGCCCCAGCCCCCAGCTCTCCTGGGCTCAGCTCAGTATCCTTCCTTCACGAACTCCCCTTTCTTTGAAAGGTCCCATCCCACCCCCAGAAAAAAGGCAGGACTGGCAGCCAAGACTTCACTCTTTCTCCAGAGCGTCCCTCCAGCCCTGCTCTTAACCCTGACCTTCCTTGGGTCTCTGCCATCAGATCTGCCTTGATTTCTGTCCCTTGTTCCCCGTGTTTGCTTCTCCAGCTCACGATCCTTCCCCCGCAGTGTCTCCCCCTCTTACGGCCCTCTGTGGCCTTCCTCATAATCTGGGATTTCAGTCAGAACATGGCTTACAACATCCCCAGCACATGGCCTGGTGCGTAGTAGGTCCTCAGAAAGTGAAGATAGGAGAGAGAAGAAAACCAGAGCCCCAAGCCAGCAAGCAAGGTGGCCTTAAGGAAACACCCCACTTTCCCAGGGTAAGAGCCACCCCAGAGGCAGAGACTCGGCCCTAGTGGGCAGGGAAGTAGGAGGCAGCAGGGGCAGGTGGTCTCTAGTGCAGGGGTGAGCACACAGCTCCAGGTTGGGTCCACCTTAGGAGGCGGCACAAGTGACTGTGGGATCTGGGACACTGTTCTTGGGGGTGAGAGGAGTGAGTCCCTCTGTGGAAGCAGGGCAGTCCCCAGTTCGCTGGATAAAATCCCTTCGCTTTGACCAAGGTCTCACCAGCCCCATCCTGTCCTGGCCCACCCCACCTACCTGATTCAGACCCTGTGGAACAGGGCAGGGTGGGGAGAGAATCAACGACTGGGTTAGCATCAGTTTGCCTGTTTTCCCCAGGACCACTGTATATGAGAAAGTGTTAGGCCTAGGGCCATCAGATTATTACACAACTGTTAGATCAATTGACACCCACAACTTAGGGGGATGGTATTAACTATTTGTTTAGGAGTCCTGTGTTATAGGAGTGTGTAGAAGCTGTCAGGTCCTGGAAGAGGGCATGGCAACCCACTCCAGTACTCTTGCCTGGAGAATCCCATGAACAGAGGAGCCTGAAAGGCGACAGTCCATAGGGTCACACAGAGTTGGACACGACTGAAGCGACTTAGCATGCATAGGGCCACAGTAAGATCCAGAGTCTCAAGCCAGCTGAGTGTGCCCTAGCCAGCCCCAGCCCCCACTGTCCTGATCACATAGACCCTCACAAACATGCCTCTAATGAACTCTTTTTTCTCTCACTATTTTTTTTTTTTGGCTGTACTGTGTGGCATGCAGGATCTTAGTTCCCAGACCAGGGGTCAAACTTGTGCTCCCAGCATTGGGAGTGCAGAGTCCTAACCACTGGACCACAGGGAAGTCCCACAACCTCTTTTAGATCATGGTCACTTGTGTGGTCCCCAATGAGCCACAGACATGGCATGCAGGAAATTCATCACCTTGCCTTTCCAGCACCCCCATCCCCTTCTTTTGGGAATTTTGCTCCCCCTGATCCCACCATGTGGATCTATGAGGGCTGCTCACCTCAGCATCCTGCCACTCTGGCCCTGTGGCAAGCCATGACCTAAGCCCACCAATGAGAATCCTTCCCTGGGATTTTCAACTGCCACTAAGGGAAGAGGACAGTTAGTACCGCAGGAAAGGAGAACTCTGTGTCTGAGGTCATGCCCCCAGGCTGCTCAGGGAAGGACAGAACCAAGACATATTTGGGAGCAAAGATAAGAGACCTGGGGGTCCAGAGCCCATGAACAGCTCTGTCATCCTGGAGCCCAGCTTCTGCCCTGTCTGCCTTTGGTCCCATGAGCCAGCTTCATGGTGATATCTGTGCATTTGCACCAAGCCCTGACCTTAAAACAGTCAAGACAGCAGCTCTACTCTTGCTGTCTTAAGGTTCTTAATCATTTTTTTAACAGGGAACCCTGAATTTTCATTTTGCATTGGGCTCCACAGATTATGCAGCCGATCCTGCTATGAACCATTCACATTTATCCTTCGTGTCAATTTCTCACAAGTTAATCTAAAAGAGTATGCACACATAAGCATGCACACACGGGGATGGGGGTGGGGTTACTCCCCCTCACGCTAATCCCCCCATCGTAAACCCAAACATTCAACCCCTTCCCCCAGGCCCCGGAAACCCCCAGCTCCATGCCTAGCGCCTGGCTCAGTCCCCCTTCCCAGCAGCAACACTTACACAGCATCTTGGTCACCTGTGTCCGACCCCGATCCTGCAGCCCCCGCAGCCTGCAGCTGTCGCTTGTCCTGGCCCTGCCCTTGGCCTCCTGCCTGGGGATCAGCTGTCTCTCACGCCGCAGTCGCAGGCCGATGAGCAGGTAGAGCACGCTGATGGTGGCCATGGGCAGGCAGAAGAAGAGGACCGCGGTGGCCTGCACCACCAGGTTGTAGATGGCTTTCGGGCGCACCAGGGTGCACACAGTGGAGCTGGGCACCAGGCCCCGGCAGGGCACATCTAGCTGCCGGATGCCATGCAGGCTGGTGTTGGGCAGAGAGCAGAGCACGGCTAGGCCCCAGATGGCTGCGAGTACACGGCGCACGTGGGCGTGCGTCACCACCGACCTGGCCCGCAGCGGGTGCACCACGGCCACGTAGCGCTCGACGCTCAGGGCGGTGACGTTGAGCACCGAGGCCAGGCAGACGGTCTCAAAGAGCAGCGTGCGGAAGTAGCAGCCGCCTGCGCCCAGCAAGAATGGGTAGTTATTCTGCATCTCGTAGAGCTCCAAGGGCAGGCCCACGAGCAGCACCAGTAGGTCTGACACGGCCAGGCTGAAGAGGTAGTAGTTGGTCGGTGTGCGCATGGCCCTGTGGCGCAGGATGACCGTGCAGGTCAGCGCGTTGCCCACCGCGCCCACCGCGAAGATCAGCAGGTAGGTGACACAGATGGGCACGAACAGCTCCGTCTGCTGGGGCCCCAGGTACTTGAGCCTGAGCTCTTCATCGGTCAGGTTCAAGTCCTGGGGGTCAAAGGGCCCCAGAGCCCTGCTGCCATTGCAGGACAACAGGCTCCTTGCACCCAGGGACCTGTCTCCAGGGAGGATGGAGCAGTTGAAACAGAGAGGAACCTGTGAAACGGAAGAGAGAGACACCCAGAAAGTCACTCAGGGAACCTGGCTCTATCCTAATTCCAGCTAAAGGTGCCGTTGACACAAAGAGGGCCATTATTTTTTGTGCCACTGAGAAAGGAAAACTCTGCCATCCATTGTAAGACCCATCACAATTTCATCTTAAAAATGTACATCTTAGGGACTTCCCTGATGATCCAATGGCTGACACTCTGTGCTCCCAATGCAGGGGGCCCAGGTTCGATTCCTGCTCAGGGGACTAGATTCTGTACGCAGCAACAAAAATCCTGAGTGCTGCAACTAAGACCCAATGCAGCCAAATAAATAAAAAATTTTAAAGAATTCTCCCCAAAATATACATCTTAAAAATGATTTTTTAAAAAGTGGGACTTCAATTTGTTAAAGATTTATTTATTTATTTTCTTTTGGCCATGCTGGGTCTTCACTGCTGTGCAATGGGCTTTCTCTTAGTTTCAGGAAGCGGGGGCCACTGTTTGTTGCGGGGCTCAGGCTTCTCATTGCAATGGCTTCTCTTGCTGCCGAGCACAGGCTCTACGTGAGTGGGCTTCAGTAATTGTGCCTGGTAGGCTCAGTAGTTGTGGTGCATGGGCTTAGTTGCTCTGCACCATGTGGGAACCTCCCAGCCCAGGGGTCAAACCTGGGTCCCTTGCATTGGCAAGCGGATTCTTAACCTCTAGACGACCAGGGAAGCCCCGGAACTTCAATTTTTAATTTCACAAGCTACTGAAACCTTTGGTTAGTGATGGAAACTCTCAAGCACGCACTATGCCATCGGCAGTCCCTTTCAGTCTCTACTCTTCCAAGCCATGGACTTTGGGAGAGACACTCAGTTTGGGCACCTGTAAAATGGGCACAGTGCACAGTATCAGTTGGTCCTGATGAGCAAGGAAGGGTTCTGGAAACACCTGCTTGGATTCAAATCTAGCCTCACCAATTTCGAACTGTGGGACCATTTGCATGGTAACCTCTCTGTGGCTGTTCCCTTATTACAAGGATCCAGAAATTTAATCCATGAAAGGTATTAGCACACTGTCTGCCTGACACACAAAAGGGCCTGATTACATGACCTTGCTGGGAGGACTGGGTCACTGGGCATCAAGCAAGGGAGTGAAAGGGCCCAAAACTATAATGCTGATCCAAAAGTTAGTGCTTACTTCTGTTTTCTATTCCCTAACCGTTTGAAGTCCAAGTATTTGATACCTTTGATGCTGCCAGTTCTGAGGTTCACTCTCCTCCCTCTGGCTCCCCATCTCTTTGCCAGCCCACCAGAGAGAGTGGGGCTTCCCACGTGGCACTAGTGGTAAAGAACCCTCCTGCCACTGCAGGAGACATAAGAGACTCAGGTTCGATCCCTGGGTTGGGAAGATCCCCTGGAGGAGAAAATGTCAACCCAGTCCAGTATTCTTGCCTGGGAAATCCCTTGGACAGAGGAACCTGGCAGGCTACAATCCATATGGTCTCACAGAGTCAGACACGACTGAAGTGACATAGCAGGCAGATAGAGTAGCTAAGGACCCTGGCTGTGAAGCTAAACAGACTGACTGGGGATCAAATGCCAGGTCCGCCATCCTCTTCTGTGACAGGCCCTCACTGTGCCTCAGTCTCCTCATCTGTAAAATGGGTAAGTAGATACAGCCTACCTCCTAGCTAGTTTCTGGGAAGAGTAAATGAGAGAATTAAGTTCTCAGGAACATGCCTGATAAATTTCAGGTGCTCAACTCCAATGCATAGTGACATGATCCTTACTTCTCACCCAGCAAATGAAGGACAGTCGAAGGGACATGGGGCAGGGGCTGAACGGGATTCCTCTGGTCCTGTGGCTTGTTGCGAAGACTGGGAGCTGCCCACCTGAGCCTGTTCCTCAAACCGGCCACCACCACCTCCCCTCCCTTCTGAGCAACTGCCGATTTTCCGGCTTGGTTTCTGGATCCTCTCCCTGGATCCTCGCTCCAGCTCCATTTCATCTCCTCAGATGCGGGTTCGGGGCTTCCCTTGCCCACGTACCTGTGTACCCACCGTTCAACTTTCTTTTTCAGGTCCTTCTCTCCCCTAAATCCCAAGTATTCTTCACCCCGAGTATCTTCTCACCAAAGTCTCCACCCAGAAGCCTCCCCCAGCCTTCCTGCCTCTCTGACACCGAATCCCCGCATTTTGGGATGGAGGGGCATCTTCATCCCCTCAAAAGTTCCTCCCGCCCCTGCCTCCCCCGGCCTCCCTACCCGGGTTGCTGCGAGAGCTAAGCCGAGACCGCAGCGATGAGCTGAGAACGCGCAGGCGCCGACCCGGGTTCGAGAGAGGCTCCTGCGAACCCGGGGAAAGGTCGCCGCACCAGAGCCCCCCATGCCTCGCGGCGCGCAAGGCCGGCGAAAAGACAGATATACCCAAGGAGACTGCGAGTCCTCCGGAGAGCGGGGTGGCGGGGAACGCGTCTCAACTGGCCCTGCGATCCCTACCGCTCTGGGGCGACCCTGCGGGCGCGCCCTCCCCGCCGCGCCCACATCCCGCGCACCTACCATGCCGCCTGCGCCCCGCGAGATCCCAGGGGCCAGGAGCCCACGCGCCGAGCGCTGGCCGGGCGTCCTCGCACTGATCGACTGACGGACGCGGCGCCAGAGCGGGCCGACTGGCAGTCTGGAGGCGGCCAGCCCGCTAGCAGCCCGCAGGTCGCCCCGCCCGTCGGGGGCCAGGGGCGCTCTGGCCCAGCCAACAGGGGGCAGTGGCGTCCCCTCAGCCCAGTTTAGCCCCCCTCAACGGCTGAACCCTGACACACTTATCTGGGGGTCCCACCGGACGCCACAGACCGTAGCGATTGTGTTTCCAAGTGTTTGATGGGGGACGCTTCCAGGAACACCGGAACCCTCACAGCAACGCATTTTATAGATGAGCAAACTGAGCCTCAGAGAGATGCCACTGGAGTGATCAGGGTCTCACATCTCTGTCCCCGTGTTCCAGCATGCTGACTCTTCGCATAACCCTTCTTACAGTGTCCTTCCAGATCCCACCTTCTCCAGCCCTGCCTTTCAAACTTACCCCCAAGGACATCCCACCAGCCCCTCCAAATCAACAAGCCTCAAAGGGTCTCATCCCAGGCTCCTAGGCTTCACATGGGATTCCTCCCCTTCTGTCTATCTCAGTCCCTGGATAGCAGTCTCCACCCCCTCCCCCTTCACCCCCTCTGCCTTTGGGTCCTCCAGCCCCTAAGTCCAGGTCTTGGCTGTGCCCCCTCCCCGAGGACTGCTGTAAGAACCTCCACTGTCCCTCTAGTGTGGCCTCCCACCGCCCAGCCATCTTCCTGAACATCCCCACAATACCATTCCACTCCTTGGAAACCTTCTGTAGGGCCCAACACTCCCTTCTGAATAAGAACACCAGAGTCTAGCCTGGTATTGGACCTCCCCACTCCCGCTTGCCTTCCTGGTCCCCCTACCCCTGCGCACCAGCCCACACCCCCATAAGCATATTCTCCCACCCCAGATACCCCAACTAGCTCTCTGCCATTCAGATGTTCCGCCTGCTCTTCTCAGCCTACCACAGGGTGTCCACAGGAGGGAGAAAACTGTAGAGTGAGAAGAGCCGTGGATCCCGGGGTCTCCTCCTGCTCCTTCAAACTGCGCACTGGTAAACCCAGCAGGGAGCACCTCCTGGGCTCAGCCCCCCTCCTCCAGCCAGCTCCTTAGCTGAAGGAACTCGCTCTGGAGTTTAGCAACATGGATCTCACAGGCGGAAATGCTGGCTCCTGGGCCTCTTCCCAGGGTCTGATTTCCTTAGTCTGGGCTAGATCCAGAAATCCTCAGATTTGACCCAGAGGAACCCTGGCCCCAGAACCACACTGTGAGAAGCACTGGGAAGGGTTAAGCACAAAGCCCCAGGCCCCAGGAAGGCTGTGAGCTGTGTGAAGGGAAGAGACACAGAGCCTCTGTACCACCCTTGCCACGATCCTGTGCCCACCATGAGACATGACAGTGAAGATTTCGCATGGGGCTGGCACACGGCCAGCACTCAAGAATGTCAGTGGGATTTGAGTGGGATTATCTCTGCTTAACGACAACTGGAGGCGAGACGTTCTACCCTTAGACTCTCTCTGCCCCCACCGCCACCTCCTTCCCATGAGTCACTGTTTGGCCTTGGATACTGGGAGTTAGCCCCTGGCCCCCAGGCTGTCTTCCCAGGAACTCCACACGTAAACACAGCCCCAGGCTCAGGGAGGTTGCAGGCAGCGAAGAGACACAGGGTCCCCATGAAAGGATTCTGGTGTATCCCTGATAGTTAGCTACTCAGGCTCAGATGCATGAGCCTGGCTGGTGCCTTCAAGATCGGGGCTGCAGTCACATCAGATGAGCAGTGAGGGGCAGAGGGCATCACTGGGAACAGCCTACCATGGGGTCACAGCACTTAACATGAGATGATCTTTGTCGAGCCCTACCCACCTTACTGGAACACACACGACTCACACACACGACTACCACTTCACTCAGACTCTTGAGCAGCCTGAAACCCACTGTGGACCCTCTGGAGGTGCTCAGAGCCCAGAAGAGGATGGGGAAGGACCTTATCTCTGCCTTGTGTGCGTGCATGCTAAGTCACTCGGTCATGTCTGACTCTGTGCAACCCCATGGACTATATAGCCTGCCAGGTTCCTTTGTCCATGGGATTCTTCAGGAAAGAATACTGGAGTGGGTTGCCACGCCCTCCTCCAGGGGATCTTCCTGATCCAGGAATTGAACACGCATCTCTTATGTCTACCTGCATTGGCAAGTGGGTTTTTTTTTTTTACCACTGGTGCCACCTGGGAAGCCCTATTTCTGCCTAGAGAGGCAGAATGGCTCCTACCCATTAGGAATTCCTACAGCTGGCTGCGTCTTTCATAGCATTGTTGCTGTTGTTCAGTCATGTTCATCTCTTTGCAACCCCATGGACTGCAGCAGGCCAGGCTCCTCTGTCCTCCACTGTCTCCTGGAGTTTGCTCAAATTCATGTCCATTGAGTCAGTGATGCTATCTAACCATCTCATCATCTGCCACCCCACCATTCACAGCGTTAGCAGCCATCAAAGACCACGTGAGGCTAAAATGATGCCCTCCAAAAGGAGAAGGCCCAGTGGCCATCATGGCTGTAGCATTATCCAAAGGGCCCTGGGTGTCCCAGCCTCTGGGCCAGGGCTCGAGACCTCCACAGCAGCATGTCCCATCAGAACCCCCTGACATCCACTGCCTCCCACCCCGTCCTGAGGTGGCTTCCCCAGGGCCTTGTCTGTCTGGGAGTCCCGCAGGGCTGAGGCCTGGACTAAACGTTTGTCAGGTTCTCTGGGTGTGTATCTCAGTCTCAGGAGCTTGGATGGTAGACATCTACCAAGGCTTGGGTGCTAAGGGTCCACCTCCACACAACAGCAGTTCTGCCAGAGGAGTGCCCCTGGGACTTCTAGGAGCTGGTGGGCCCGCCTCCCAGGTTCTGACCCATCCACAGGGCTCGCTGGGCCTGAGGCCTGTGACAAGTCCCGTAGCCTTCCTCACCCTGGGGACTCCTGGAAGGCCCAGAAACCCCCACCTCCACCCTGCTTTCCTGCCCCCTGGGGATGAGACGAGGAGGGTGAGGTGAGCCTGGGGACCCTGAGGCACTGGACTGGATGGAGGGGCTGTTCTGAAGCCCAGGCAGTGAGGACAGCCCAGGAGCCACCAGTAATCAGGCTCAGTAAACAGGGAGAGCTGGGAAGAGCGAATGTTGCAGCAGGACAGTCCAGACTCAGCTGGGTGCCTCTGCAGGTTACAGCCTTTTCCACCTGGTTTGCTCAGCTGGGCCTGAGTAGGCCATGTCTGGGAGAGAGGAAAGGTCTGGGCCCCATGATTGGAGTCTGGAATGCATCTTAGGAAGCTGCGTGGCTTCAATAGTCACCCACACTCTACACACCACCAGGCCTGACTCCTCTTACAGAAACTGATTCACTCTCATGAAATGAGAGGGTAAAAGAAGGCAGGGGACAGTGGGGCCTGGATGAGAACCCCCAACCCACCACCCACCCCATCCACCTGGGCTCTCTGCCAGAGTTGTTGTTTAGTCACTCAGTCGTGTCCGACTCTTTTGCAACCCCATGGACGGTAGCCCACCAGGCTCCTCTGTCCATGGGATGCTCCAGGCAAGAATACTGGAGTGGGTTGGATCTTCCCTACCCAGGAATTGAACCCAGGTCTCCCACTCTGCAGACAGATTCTTTACCATCTGGGTCATCAGGGAAGCCCATTAAGCTCAATAACATGGGTTAAAACACTTAGGACTGAGCCACTCAAGAAATGGTGTTCATAACTCTGCTCAGAATTCTCTGGGAGATACTGGAAAACTGCCAGGGGTCAGGGCTGGGGGTGCATCGTTCTTCCGGTTGGGAGGGACAGGTCCCCAGACAGCTGTGGCCGGAGAGCTGGCCCCAGCGGGAGGGAAGGAGAAGACGAAACTGGGCGGAGCATGACCACAGCTCAAGCAGGCTGGGCCCTGCAGCTGGACCTCGGAGACCTCCACCTCTCCTGTCCGTGGAGAGATCTGCTTGAGGCCGTCTGGCCTTTGCCACCCAAGGGCCAGGCAGCTGGTTTCTGAGCTACCCCAGGCTGTCAGGTCCCCGAGGAACTGACACCCAGAGGGTCACCCACCTCCTCCCCCAGCCCCTGACTGGTGCCTCAGGCCTCAACCTCCACTTGTGGCCACAGTCACACAGCAAGAGGACCAGAAAAAAGCCTGGACCTCTCTCATCCTGAGCCTGTGTGTCCCTCATGCCTCCTCAGGGTATGTGTGTGCGTGTGTGCCACACACCTTCCTAGCTAACACACCATTGTTAAGAGGCACTATAGAGACTACTCCTTAGATTGTCCCCTTTAGGAATGCCCACGGTTAGTTCAGAACCAAAGCTCTGCCAGTGAATGAAGTCAGACTTGGGAATTCATTAGTTCACCATGGTTTGCTGTGTCTGCATTAGAGTTTTTCTTTTCCTTTTAGTTTCTATTTATTTACGTGTGGCTGTGCTGGGTCTTCGTTGCTGTGCAGGCTTTGTCTAGTTGTGGCAGGTGGGGGCTCCTCTGTTGTGGAGCACAGGCTTCTCATTGCAGTGGCTTCTCTTGTTGCAGAGTAAGGGCCCTGGAATGCTCAAGCTTCAGTAGCTGCGACTCTCAGGTTCTGCAGAATGTGGAAACTTTCCGGACCAGGGATTGAACCCTTGTCCCCTCCATTGGCAGGTGGAGTCTTAACCACTGGACCACCAGGGAAGTCTCTCCCTTTTAGCTTTTAATATTGGCACAATTTCACACTTACAGACAAGTTGAAAGAATAGAATCAAGAATTCCTATACATCCTCCACACTGATCCACCAAATGTTAAAATTTTACATTTCTTGCATCCTTTTCTGTGTGTGTGTGTGTGTGTGTGTGTGTGTGTAGGTGTGTCTGTGTGCTTAGTCACTTAGTCCTGTCTGACTCTCTGTGACCCCATGGACTGTATAGCCCACCAGGCTCCTCTGTCCATGGGATTCTCCAGACAAGAAAACTGGAGTGGGTTGCCATGCCCTCTTTCAGGAGACCTTCCCAACCCAGGGACTGAACCCAGGTCTCCTGCATTGCAGGTGGGTTCTTTACCGTCTGAGCCACCAGGGAAGCCCTGTGTGTGCACGTGTATATGCAATTTTTCTGGACTGTATGAGAGTCAGTCGCAAACCTTTACCACTTAATACTTCAGTTCTGGTTCAATTTCAACATGTTCCATGAATATCAGTTCCATGGGACTATCTTCCCAGAGGCAGTGGCGTACCAAGCGGTGAGTGTAGAGGGAACAGTCAGCCTGGGAGGAGTAGTATCTTGCCACTCAACATTGTGATTATAGAAAGCGGACCACTTCTAGCTGGTCTGATAACCACTTTACTTTTCTTCCCAATTATTGCCATTCCCAAGGCAGACTGCTTCCACAGCCAGTAGACACAAAAGCAGTAAATAGTCAAGTGCCAACAACAAAAAATAGGCTCAGGACGACAAAGGAAATACCATTAAGTTGGAGGAAATAAATGAAAGAACCCAGAAGTAGTGAAAAAATGACAATTGTTCGTGCAGATGGGTGAGTCTTTCTAAGGTTATCACAAGGTGAGAAGTGCTGGGTGTAGCCACCAGCAGTCGTTAGACTCGGGGAAGGGTACAAAACAGGACGCTGGGAGCGTGTGGTGGGGAGCTAGGCATCAGTGTGGGCACAGTTGTCGCAAAGTTAAAGATGGCCAGGAGTCTGCGCACTTCAAGGCAGGATGCTAGAAGATTATTCTATGGTTGAAATTCTTCTTTTTTTTTAATGAAACAAAGCTTTAATTTTTATTTTACAATTTATACATAAAACTTCTAAGGAACTCTCTGAATTTAACAAAATGTCAATAGCACATCTAAAAATAAACCTCAGGTAGTCAACATCCACAAAATGTTGAAAACTGATTAAAATATATATATAACGGAGAGCTACAACTTCGCTGTGAGGCAGGCATGCATTTATTTGACTTGGATAGCACCGTCATTTACAGTTCTTCTTTAAAACTACAGTGAAGATTGACAGCAGTCAATGGTAAACTACTGCTCCAAGTCAAAATCTCTAAACAAATAAAAATAAAGTTTAAACCCCTCTCTTGGATTAACCATGACTTGTGGTGGTGTAAGTACAGTAAATTTTTTGGTAAAAATATAAATTCTTGTAGCAAGTGATATGGGCTCCTGTGCCAGGTGAGGATCTTGGTTTGCAAATATCAAAACTGGCTCTGGCTAATTTAAGCATGATTTCCTGAAGACCAGGTAGCTGAAGACCTCTTGCAGCTGAAAGGGCTGGTAGTGTGGCAACATGAGTCCCAGGCTGGGACCCCATCCCTACTTCTTTGAGGCACTTGATGGACCCCTACCCAGGGTGACACGCCGGATGCTGTGAAGTTGGATCCTGACCCAGCACTCTCACTGTTTGGGAAGGGGAGCCTTCAGGCCCTCTGCAGTGGAGAAAGGATTCCCCACACAATGGGGCAGCCATAGCTCCTGGCAGACAGTACAGGTGCCAAGCAGCCAAACAAAGCACACACGTAAGGAAATGGCAACCCACTCCAGTATTCCTGCCAGGATCATCCCATGGACAGAGGAGCCTGGCAGGCTACAGTCCATGGGGTCGCAAAGAGTAGGAGGCGACTTAGCAACTGAACAACAAATCTGCCAGCCAGGGCTTCCCAGGAAGCTCAAGAATCCGCCTGCCAATGCAGGAGACTCAGGAGACTTGGATTCAATCCCTGGGTTGGGAAGATCCCCTGGAGAAGGAAATGGCAACCCATTCGAGTATTCTTGCCTGAAGAATCCTGTGGACAGAGGAGCCTACATGGAGGGCGGGCTACAGTCCATGGGGTTGCAAAGAGTCGGACACAACTGAGCAACTAACACTAGTACTACTATCTGCCAGCCAGGGGTTCAAGGGCTCTTCACCAGCATGAGAGAGAGGGGCTGGCAGCCCAGCAGCCTGCTGCTGGGCCTGAATGGCTTGTCCCAGCTCACAAGTGTCGACATAACCTTTTTGGAAAATGATACCCAGGAGAACATGTGTCTGCCAAGAAGATAAGAAATTCCAGTTATTCAAATAGGAAGGCCCAGGTCACACTCCTATTTGAGGAAAGCACATCTGGGAACTGAAAGTTTAACCCTTTTTATTAGTTCATTTGGACTCAAAAATAGCAGACTTATAAACAGCCTGCCCGCAAGAAGAGAATGTCAGTTCTCCTCCCAGCTGCCTTGAGGAGGAGATTATAATGAATTGGCTTTTAATACGTGAAAACAGGGAGCCCACAATGTTAAATAACTTGCCCAAGGTCCCCCAGCTAAGTGCTGAAGCTGGGATTTGACTCTAAGTTTATCTGAGTAAAAACTTTCCCTTTTATTCTGCATTTCTGAGCCTGGCTCTCCCGTTTTTAAAGCAGGTCAAATTTCAAGAACTTAAAAAAAAAGTTCATATGTATATTTACCCTCTCAGAGACTAGATTTGTATAAACACATCTGCTGCAGTTCCCCTCCTTTTTTACAAAAATATTTATTTATTTATTATTTATTTGGCCGTGTCAGGCCTTAGTTGCAGCTCACTGGCTTCTCTGGTTGTGGCATTAGTTGCCCTGCAGCATGTGGAATCTTCCAGGTGCGCCTGCTAAATCACTTCAGTCATGTCTGACTCTTGGCAACCCCATGGACTGTAGCCCACCAGGCTCCTCTGTCTATGGGATTCTCCAGGCAAGAATACTGGAGTGGGTAGCCATGCCATCCTCCAGGGGATCTTCCCAAGCCAGGGATCGAACCCCCATCTCTTACGTCTCCCGCATTGGCAGGCAGGTTCTTTACCACTAGCGCCACCCACAAAGTCCTACTTCCCCTTCTGAAGCCCATTTGCCTTTCCCTCACTGGGCTACGAGTTTTCTCCAAGAGCTACCTGGGTACATCAGGGTTCTTTAAGGCTCTGAACTCCTTGGGGCACCAGCTGCCATGAGCTAGCCTGGCACCCTCTAGCCCAGGGATAGTTGTTCCGTGGGGACAAGCTAGGCCACTGAGTGCCTTTCTCCAGAGTGTTGGTACCCAGTTCACTCTGGAACTTTTGGTAAAAATTCGAACATTCCCTAGTTAGGGCTTGATGCCTTCCAAGGGGTTATAACATGTGGTCCCAGCTCAGAGAGATTGTTAGATGCATTTCCAGGGACACAAGTTATTTTATCTTCATCCTTTGGCTGTTGGAGATATGATGCTTACGCTCTCTATGCCTCAGTTTCTTCATCTGGAAAATGGGAATGACAACAGACCTGCTTCATAAGGTTATTATGGAGATTAAATGAAATAAAGGATGCAGAGTTTCCAGGAAGGCGCTCAGCCAGCTTTTGATAACTGTTTTTCAAATAAATCAGGGTAGGTGCATGTCTCGGAAACTTGGTACAGTTTCTGAACACAAAGGAAGCGATTTTTAATATTTTTTTCCAAGGCACTGAGAGAAAATAATAAAGAGGTTTCTCTCTTTGTTCCCTGGCAAGAGGGGCTCGTGGAGAGTGAAAGGGAAGGACACAGAAGCTACAGACTGGAGGCAGGCCCCATCGGGAGTCACTCTCCACCTTCAGGTGGTCTCTCTGGGATCCTGCCTTCCTGAGAAAGCTCTCAAGTTCCCAGAAATTTCTCAAGTGTGTTTGTGTGCAGGCACTGTAAACAAGGTCGGGAAGAGTGGGCTGCAATCAGCAGGGCTTTATTAGGGCATAACCACTTCAGTCAGGCTGAACCCCTGCCACAGGAAAGGTTTCCAACCTCACCGGGCCCCAGAGGACCCAGGAGGACCCCAGCCCCCACTGCACCAGGCCCCTAGCAGGAAGGGGGCAGGGCCTCCTCTGTAATGAGGGAGGCCGGCTGCAGCGACGGCAAGGAGAGGCTGTGGACCAGCTCGGTGACCTGGGGTAAGTAAGTCCATTCGCTCCACCAACCTCAGTCTCCTCATCTGTAGAATGGGGACACGTATGCCCCTGGGGAACGAAGCAGACGGGATCCATCCCAGGCACTGAACAGTACTCAATTCTGAAGCTGACTGTGGTTATCTCCAGGGAGCAGATTAGGGTAATTGGTTGTTTTCTGATCAAAAGACTTTTTTTCAGCAGTCAACATTCATTCATCCTATAATATATATATAGATGTATTTTTCATTTTACTGTATTTTTAAAATATTTATTTATTAGCTACGTCGGGTCTTATTTTTGTTGTTCAGTTGTTAAGGCATGTCTGACTCTTTTTGACCCCAGTGAACTGCAGCACACCAGACTTCCCTATCCTTCATCATCTTCTGGGGTTTGCTCAAACTCTTGTCCATTGAGTTGGTGATGCCATCCAACCATCTCATCCTCTGTCATCCCCTTCTCCTCTTGTCCTCAACCTTTCCCAGCATCAGGGTCTTTTCCAGTGAGTCAGTTCTTTGAAGCAGGTGGCCAAAGTATTGGAGCTTCAGCTTCAGCATCAGTCCTTCCAATGAATATTCAGGGTTGATTTCCTTTAAGATTGACTGGTTTGATCTCATTGCAGTCCAAGGGATTCTCAAGAGTCTTCTCCAGTACCACAGTTCGAAAACATTAATTCTTCGGTGCTCAGCCTTCTTTATGGTCCAACTTTCACATCCATACATGACTACTGGAAAAACCATAACTTTCACTAGATAGACTTTTGTCAGCAAAGTAATGTCTCTGCTTTTTAATATGCTATCTAGGTTTGTCATAGCTTTTCTACCAAGGAGTAAGCATCTTAGTTGTAGATTTATTTTTTTTCCATTTTAAAAGGCAGTTCCTTTCTTAAACCTGAAAGCTTGTCTCTGCTCAAGCCCTTTGTTCAAGCCATCATCAGGGTCATGGTTAGTCTGGTCAGAAGCCTTCAAAGGACAGCTCAGGAAAACTTGGACACAGAAATGCCCTCCAGTTGGTCACGTACCCTGTGCCCCCAAGGGGCCCCCGAGGGGCCCCCGAGGCCCCTCCATATCGCTGACATTTTGTCACCCCAACTGTTATGCCTTCCCCTGTGTTGCCCCTGCTGCACACCCAAGTTTCCCAGGCCCTGTGTGAGAAGCCAGGAGCCACGCACCTGTTCTGCACTGCTCGCCTCCAGGTATGGCAGCTTCTGCCCTCCTGATCCTGGTGCAGGGGTCAGGATGGAAGGGCACCCTCTGCCCAAAGCCCACCAGGGGCACACAGGGGCCTCTGACCAGGAGCCTGGACCAGATCCTGCCCACTATATGGTCCCCAAGCAGGCATAGGACCCATCACACCTGACAGCATGGTCTTCTGGGCGCTTAAAGGGTTAACTATTATTTCTGTGAGGAGGGCATCATTGGCTCTCTCTCTCCCTGCTTCTCACTCCCCCTGCAAAGCCCTGATCCTGACAGACCACATTCCTCACTGAAAGACCTAAAAAGACAGTGCAGGCCTGGCTGAATCCCCCACTGCCCCAACTGCCTGTGTGAGTCCCAGGGCTTCATTCCTCTCATCCATCAAGTGGCTGCTGAGAGGATTAAGTGAGATAATTCTTATAGACTCTGGAGAACATGCAGCATTTTTAACGAGAGAATACATTCCAGAAAAATTTTGCAAGCATAGTACATCCTGAACCTTTTGAGAATAAGCTGCTGGCCTGAAGCTCAGTCTCCCTAAATACTTTCTTACCTATTTCCTGCCAGTGGAGACCCTCTCCTATATCACCACAACCTTGCCATCAACATCAGGACCGGCACTGAGGCTTTCCTGCTGGCCAGAGCTCAAACGCTTTCAAGTTCTGCCAGTTGTCCCAGCCTGCAGTAGTTCCTCAATCATCCCTTGACTTCATAACCTTGGCATTTTTGAAGATTCTAGGTCAGTTGGTTTGTGAGCTTCCCAGGCGGTGCTAGTGGTAAAGAACCTGCCTGCAATGCAGGAGATGTAAGAGACTCAGGTTCGATCCCTGGGTCAGGAAGACCCCCTGGAGAATGGGATCCCACTCCAGTATTCTTGCCTAGAGAGAATTCCGTGTTCAGAGGAGCCTGGCAGGCTACAGTTCTTGGGGTCACAAAGAGTCAGACACGACTGAAGTGACTTAGCACGCGGGCCAGTTCTTTTGCAGGATTTCTTTCAATTAAGACTTGATGTTTCCTTATGAGAGATTCAGGTTATACATTTTGGGTGGCAGTATCACAGAAAGGGAGATTTGTTCTTTTCATTGCATCCTATGAGGCAGCCACCAGTTTTGATTGGTCCTGTTACTGAAAATGATCATTTTATTCACTTGATTAACGTGGTATCTGCCAGGGTTCTCCTCTGGAAAACTACTACTTTTTGGGGGGGAATTAATTTGTATTTCACGGAGGGTGCTTTGAGATTGTGTAAATATCCCATTTGTCATCAAACACCCACTAATTTTAGCATTCGTCTATGATTCTTAGATAAATTAATTATTGGTTGCCAAATGGTAATTCTATCTATCATTCCTTCTTTGGTTAGTTTGCACTAGACTGTAAGATAAAAATTTGTCCTCTCACTCTTTATTTATATCTGTGTGGATGCAGGATTTCTAATTGTATTCAATGAGCAATAATCCATTATCATTATTTGTCATGTTTAAATTATCCCAGATTTGGCCGGTGGGAACCTCATCAAGCTGCCTCCTATATCCTTTCCACGTCTTCATCATAAACATTTCTGTGTTTTCTTGCACAATAAGATATTACAGACTCATCAGGTATTTCCCTGCACCAGTCTGAAATCAGCCATTTTCCAAGGAGATCTGGTTCCTTTTAGCAAAGACTGGGGTTTAGAAACAAAGATCTTGTATGATCATTACTACTGGGGTGTTGCTGCCCCCAGGCCCTCTCAGTGAGCCCAACTAGGAAATATAATTTTCTATTTTACATAAGTAAATACAATACACATATATGCACAATCAATATTTTTATATCTATCAATAAACATTGAAAACCATAAACTGACATCAGTACCTCTAATTCCAATCCAATGCCCCAGCATTCACCCTCCTTCTCCTTCCCCAAGTGAGAAATGTGTCTTCTCTTTGCAGCATATTTACTTACTGTGTGGGTTCCCCTCTTCATTTTGTTTTTTCATCTTGTTCTTCAAGGCTAAACTTGCCTGTTACTCCAGGTATATCTTGACTTCCTACTTTCGCATTTTAGTCCTGGATGATAAATAGAACATCTTTTTCAGGTATTAGTTCTAGGAGGTCTTCTAGGTCTTCATGAAGTGAAGTGAAGTCGATCAGTCCTGTCCGACTCTTAGTAACCCCATGGACTGTAGCCTACCAGGCTCCTCTGTCTATGGGATTTTCCAGGCAATAGTACTGGAGTGGATTGCCATTTCCTTCTCCAGGAGATCTTCCCGACCTAGGTCTTCATAGAACCTATCAACTTCAGCTTCTTCGGCATCGGTGGCAGGGGCATAGACTTGGATTACTGTGATGTTGAATGGCTTGCTTTGGAAACAAAGCTAGTACTTTGGTCATCTGATGCAAACAGATGACTCATTGGAAAAGTCCCTGAGGCTGGGAAAGATTGAGGGCAGAAGGAGAAGAGAGTGACAGAGGATGAGACGGCTGGATGGCATCACCGATGCAGTGAACATGAACTTGGACAAACTCTGGGAGATGGTGAGGGACAAGGAGGCCCGGCATGCTGCAGTCCATGGGGTCACAGAGTCGGGCACGACTGGGTGACTGACAGCAACAATAAGGACCCCCCTCAGTATGTAACCAATCTTGTCAACCCCTCCTAACCCACACAAGCCTGACTCTGAGTTGTCCCTGCCCCCTCCCTACCTCTATCCAGGAGGCAGGCAGGACACCCTACTCATTTCACTTAGCCTCCCAGAGAGAGGGAAACAGTCTCCCTCATCCACCATAGATGAGAATCATAACATTTCTGGAGGACCAATTGGCTATAGCCACCAAATAGTGAGGTTTATCCCTTCGGCCCTGCAACTTTACCTCCAAAAATTTATGGAAAAGAGTAGTAGCTCAAATACTGAGATAAGTGTAAGAGGCTACTTGTTATAACTTTGTCTGTAATAATGAAAAATTGGAAACAACCTAAATTATCTTAGCTCCTTAAAGCAGAGGGTCCTGGGTAAAGTATCCTTTACCCAGAGCCATCTGCCTGAAGGACCAGACAACTGGTTTCTAACTGACTTTCTCTGGAGCTCTTGGCTCCCCCTGCACTTCCTGATTGTGTTTGTACAAGAGTCCCGAGGACTCCTGTGTGTCAGAGGTCTTGGACCAGAAAGTGGACAAGGCAAGGCCTGTGCCTGAGCGGGGGTCCCCCTCCTTCCCCAGTGAGGCTGAAATCAGAGTCACATTAGGGGAGAAGACAGAGGGCCCCAAAGGCATCTGCTATCTCCGTCAATCAGTTCAGTTCAGTTCAGTTCAGTCATTCAGTCGTGTCCGACTCTTTGTGACCCCATGGATTGCAGCACTCCAGGCCTCCCTGTCCATCACTATCTCCCTGAGTTTACTCAAACTCATGTGCCATCCAACCATCTCATCCTCTGTCATCCCCTTCTCCTCCCACCTTCAATCTTTCCCAGCCTCAGGGTCTTTTCCAGTGAGTAAGTTCTTCGCATCAGGCGGCCAAAGTATTGGAGTTTCAGCTTCAACATCAGTCCTTCCAATGAATATTCAGGACTGATTTTCTTTAGGATGGCCTGGTTGGATCTCCTTGCAGTGCAAGGGACTCTCAAGTCTTCTCCAACACCACATTGAAAAGCATCAATTCTCCATCAATAGGGGATGGGAAAACAATTGGTGGGACATGCATATTAAGTAGCACTGTGCATGCATGTGAAAAACGGAGGCTAATCTACACATGTTGTCCTAGAGAGGCACCCAGGCAAGATATGTTGCCAAGAGAAACCTGTAAGGAACATAATAGCAGGGAGGGTTGGATCCCAGCCATGTAAATGACTAGGTGTTTTTCGCTTTATTTTTTTTAAGTAGGTGGGATTTAAAAAAATTTTTTTTAATAATTTGAATTTTGTCTTCTGTTTTATTTATTTTGGCTGTGTCAACTCTTAGCTGGAGAACGCAAGCTCTCTAGTTTTGGCACGAGGGCTCAGTAGACCTGCAGTATATGGAATCTTATTTTCCCGACCAGAGATTGAACCCACATCCCCTGCATTGGAAGGCAGATTCTTAACCCGTGGACCACCAGGGAAGTCCCACTTAGGTGGGATTTTTATGCCCAGAAAACTGTTGAAGAACATGTGTCAATCAAGCAACAGTGATCATTTCTAGAGTGAGATTATAAGGGACTTCTACTTCCTAGTAATATATTTTTGTTTGTTTGTATTTTCAGCAATGTGTATTGCTTATATAATCATAAAACCAAAAAAAAAAAATCAATTAAGTATTTAAAGAAGCCTATGGAATCTGCTGAAATAGCTGTTGACCAACTAAGGGAGGAACAGATGAGAATGGTCAGGCAGGGGAGGGGAGGGATGTTTGAATGAGGGCAAATGTTGGGTGGTGGTGGGCCTTTCAGCAAGGAAGGAGGATACGGGAGACCTGATGTGGGATGGGTTTGATCACCATAACAGACCAAATCAGCACCCTGCTCTTATCTCTTGTAAACATCTGCAAATACAGCAACTACGCACTGACAGTTTCCTGAATCTTTGCCTGAGGGTGTTCTTCTGCATGAACGTGTCTTCAGGATGTTCAGGTTTGGGACAGAAGTGTCACGGACTTATCTCCCCAGGAACAACTCTCCGGTGCAATGGTGGGAATGGATGAATAAATGCCCCATCTCATAGGCAGCCTCCAAGATGGCCCCAGTGAGCCTTGCTTCCTGGTATTCACATCCCAAATGGAGAAACAAATGGGTATATATGTACAACGGAATGTTATTCAGCCATGAAAAAGGATTGGAGTATATATACATGCTATGTATAGCTCAACTGACCCTTGAAAAGTGGAAGAAGCCAGTTACGAAAACCCACATACTGTATGATTCTATCCATGTGAAATGGCCAGAATAGGCAAGTCTACATACACTGAAGGTAGATTAACAGTTGCGTAGGCTGAGGTGGGGTGTGGTAGAAAGGGGTTAAATGGGTGCGATTCCTTTTTGAGGCTCTGAAAACCTTTTAAAATTGACCATGGTGATGGTTGCACATATCTGTAAAAAAATTTTGTTAAACACTGAGTTGTATACTTTTAATAGGTGAATTGTATGGTGTGGCTGTTATATCTTAATAAAACTTAAAAAAAAATAACAAATACAGCACAGCTTCCTTTCCCCCTGGTGAAATAACTCCAAGGCATGTTCCACAGAGCCTCTCAGAGGGTTCCCACTAGGACTGAACCCCAGTTTCCCAAAGCCAGAAGTGGCTTATTAATATACACCTGTGATTTTCTTTCCTCTCGTTGTCTCATTTTCCACCCCATGCTTTTGAGGATCACATTGCAAACAAAGTACTTTACCCAATTCTCATCTCAAGGTTTGCTTTTGAGGGAACCCAAACGAAAGCAATCATGCTCTTCAGATTGAAGGTCAAGGTCCCTCGGGACGGTGCTGATTCTGAGCTACATCCATAGGGAACTAAGCTGGGGGGTCTGCCCCCTGACTGACTGTCCAGGGCACAGGCTTGAACCAAAGTCCAGACTAGTCACAGAGCTGGCTTTCAAACCCCCAGCATGCTTAGCATGAACCTGTTGTGATTTGCACACATGCTAACACACACACATACTTTGAGGCCTGGGAACAGTGGTGAGACCATTCAACAAGCAGGGCCTCCCTCTGCCCTTTATTCGAGGCAGGATGTGTGGGAGTCTTTGTTTCCCCTGGGGCTTATTTTGCCTGACTCTGTGGCTGGGTGTCATCTGCCCGCACAAACCACCAAGACAGAGAAGCAGGAGGTTATGAAGGGCTGTGGGGTCAGAGTTCAGCAGACTCTGTGGGAAGAGTCAGACCCTTCACTGTGATCTTATAGTACCTGATTAGGAAAAAGCCAAGATTGCACAGCCAAGACTTGCAACTAGGGAGCCAGTAACTCCTCTAGAGGCCCCACAGCCAAAGGGACCAACGTGGTGCGGCATCTCCTGCCCTGTGAGGCCCACAGGTCACTTTGGTCGTGAACCTCACTGATAGTCGCCGAGCACATGCTGAGGGTCAGACAGCAGAAGGGAGAGGTCCAGGCTCCATCCGCCTTCTCACACCAGCCTCTAGGCCTGGATTGGGAAACGGGTGCCTGGAATTTTCTTCTTTCCCAAATTCAGACCTGCTCAGTGTCAGTCAAATGCCTTCATTTTCAAGCAAAAGATAGTTGGTACTCCCAAAACACACAGAGTTGCCCAGAGCAAGAGTCCAGGCTGGCTTAAAGGTTTCATTATCATTCTATTTCTCTCTCTCATCTATCCATCCATCCACCTCCCTCCCTATCTATCACTTATTTCCTGTTGGTTCTGTTTTCCTGGAGAGCCCTGATTGATGCATCTGCTGTCAGTGGAAGGCAAGTTGGAGAAGTGCTGAATGGCGCAATGTCAAGGATGAAGGGTCTACCATTCAGGGGGTATAAGTGTCTCTCCTGGAAGATACAACCCCCAAGGTCATAGAGAAGCCCGTAGGAAATTTGCTGAGACTTGCTCGGCTACTCTACATGCATAAAATAAATCCCGCTGTTGGTTTAACGAAGTTGGCCAGAAAACCAAAAATAACACTATCCCAAGACAACACTGCAAATGGAAAATTACAGAAACCACTCAAAGGACTCACAAAGTTCAGGTCCCATAGCCGGCTTCCTCATAAATCAAACCAGATCACGCCACTGTCCTGCTGAAAATCCTCCTAAGGCTCTTAGAATAAACCCCAGCTTAAGTCAGCGTGCAGCTCAGCTTCGCTCAGCTGTGTTCACCTTTTCCTTCCCTGTGCTTGGCTGGACCACTCTCTGAGACCTTAGGGCCTTTGCACATGCTGTTTGTTCTACTAGAACTTTCTCTCCCTGGTTCCTTCCCTGGCACCTTCTTATCTTTCAGGGCTCTGAGATGGCTTCCCTGACCACACATTCTGGCATGCCCTCCTCCACTCCCAAACCTTCTGCTATATCCCCTATTTATGCCCTTCATGGAACTGCAGCCTGGAATAATCTTATTGGTTCGTTTTCTTGTTCATTGCCTATCTCCTCAATCTGGTCTGCAGGTTCCAGAAGAACATGACGATCTCATTCTCTTGTATCTTTCTGATACCAGGTCATAGGAGACAGCATCTGATATTGATTTTTTTTTGGTCGTGCCTCCTGTCTTCAGTTCAGTTCAGTCACTCAGTCATGTCCAACTCTTTGCGACCCCATGAATCGCAGCACACCAGGCCTCCTTGTCCATCACCAACTCCCAGAGTTCACCCAGACTCACGTTCATTGAGTTAGTGATGCTATCCAGCCATCTCATCCTCTGTCGTCCCCTTCTCCTCTTGCCCCCAATCCCTCCCAGCATCAGAGCCTTTTCCAATGAGTCAACTCTTCGCATGAGGTGGCCAAAGTACTGGACTTTCAGCTTTAGCATCATTCCTTCCAAAGAAATCCCAGGGCTGATCTCCTTCAGAATGGACTGGTTGGATCTCCTTGCAGTCCAAGGGACTCTCAAGAGTCTTCTCCAACACCACAGTTCAAAAGCATCAATTCTTCGGGGCTCAGCCTTCTTCACAGTCCAACTCTGACATCCATACATGACCACAGGAAAAACCATAGCCTTGACTAGACGAACCTTTGTTGGCAAAGTAATGTCTTTGCTTTTGAATATGCTATCTAGGTTGGTCATAACTTTCCTTCCAAGGAGTAAGCGTCTATTAATTTCATGGCTGCAGTCACCATCTGCAGTGATTTTGGAGCCCCCAAAAATAAAGTCTGACACTGTTTCCACTGTTTACCCATCTATTTCCCATGAACTGATGGGACCGGATGCCATGGTCTTCGTTTTCTGAATATTGAGCTTTAAGCCAACTTTTTCACTCTCCACTTTCACTTTCATCAAGAGGCTTTTGAGTTCCTCTTCACTTTCTGCCGTAAGGGTGGTATCATCTGCATATCTGAGGTTATTGATATTTCTCCCGGCAATCTTGATTCCAGCTTGTGCTTCTTCCAGTCCAGCGTTTCTCATGATGTACTCTGCATATAAGTTAAATAAACAGGGTGACAATATATAGCCTCCTGTTTTACAGGATTTTATTTCCCTGATCAGTGATCAAATTCATGCCCCTTGCAGTTTTGTTTTGTTTGGTTTCGTTCACTCACTCAGTTGTGTCCGACTCTTTGCGACCCCATGGACTGCAGCATACCAGGCTTCTCTGTCTTTCACTGTCTCCCGGAGTTTGTTCAAATGGATATTCATTGAATCAATGATGCTGTCTAACCATCTTATCCTCTGCCACCCCTCTTTCCTTTTGCCTTCAATGTTTCCCAGCATCAGGGTGTTTTGCAATGAGTTGGCTCTTCACCTCAGGTGGCCTTGTAGTAGAAGCATAGCATCCTAACCACTGGACCATCAGGGAATTCCCCTGATACATAGTCAAGAAATGAATGATCCCTCAGCTTCTAAGCTCATCCATGTTCGGGCAGGAGCCCTTCACACCTTCTGACAGGGGGCTGACCCCATCGGGT
Organism: Bos indicus x Bos taurus; assembly: GCF_003369695.1. Classification (NCBI taxonomy): domain Eukaryota; kingdom Metazoa; phylum Chordata; class Mammalia; order Artiodactyla; family Bovidae; genus Bos; species Bos indicus x Bos taurus. The sequence continues at coordinate 119,196,891 of NC_040077.1, forward strand.
CCTTGGGGGTTGACAGTAGAGTGGTGGAATTCAGTGGTGCAGGGGTTTGGGTCCCTGACTGGAGGGTGGAGGGCTTGATACTGTGAACAGGGTTGGACTTAAAAAGAAAGACTTGCTGCTGAACAAGATGGAACTGAACTGAGCCCTGAAGAGTATTCCAGGCAGAGAGAACAGCAGGGGAAGGGCCATAGAGCACTGCCCTCAGTAACTGAGTGGAAGCCAGAAAGGCTCCCCTATGAGCCAGGAGGACAGCAGAGTGAACCGAGGGCAGAAAGGACGGCAGGGTCCAAGAGCAGACTCTGGGACCCGGGGAGGCGTCTTCAGCAGGAAAACGCTGCGGTCTGCTTCACAGGTGGCAAGTCCAGAGATTATTTCTGGGCTGAGCGGGTGGGAAGTAGGAGTTAGAGGGAGACTTATTTTTCACTATATTATCAGCTACACTGCTAGATTTTTTTTTTTCCCCACTCTGTAAAGGAAGTGCCTTAAAATTTAAGCAATCACTCTGGCTGCTAGGTGGAGTCTGGACTGGAAGAGACAGAAGGGATTTGGGTTGGGACCTGCGACAGAGACTCGGACTGCCCACTTCATATACTTTCTTCTTTTCCCCTCTTTCCTCACTCGCAGACCCTGGATTCTTTGCTTTTCCAATGACCTTGTTTTTTAACTTTTTCTTTTTTGGCTACACCAGGTCTGAGTTGCGGCACGCGGGATCTCTGTTGCCATGTGCAGGACCTTCGATGCGGCAGGCCGGTTCTTACTGCAGCTTGTGCGATCTAATTCCCTAACTGGGGATCAAACCCAGGCCCCCTGCAATGGGAACACAGAGTCCTAACCCCTAGACCACCAGGGAAGTCCCTCAAGTGACCAGCTAAATGATGACATTTCCCAAACAGGAGCTACTCTTGAGGAGAAGTTGTTGAGTGAGACTCATGAGAAAATCTCCTCCACCTTTTTTTTTGGCTGCACTTCAAAGCATGTGGGATTTTAGCACTAGAGAAGGCCCTGGCACCCCACTCCAGTACTCTTGCCTGGAAACTCCCATGGACGGAGGAGCCTGGAAGGCTGCAGTCCATGGGGTCGCTAAGAGTTGGACACTACTGAGCAACTTCACTTTCACTTTTTATTTTCATGCATTGGAGAAGGAAATGGCAACCCACTCCAGTGTTCTTGCCTGGAGAATCCCAGGGACGGGGGAGCCTGGTGGGCTGCTGTCCATGGGGTCGCACAGAGTCGGACACGACTGAAGTGACTTAGCAGCAGGGGATCAAACCCAGGTCCCCTGCAGTAGACATGTAGGGTCCTACCCACTGGACCACCAGGGAATTCCACTTCCTTTTATTCAGCATCTCCATGTGTAATCATTTTTTATATACAGTCTTACTTTCTTGTTTCTCTTTAGCACACAGTTTAACAATTAACTGTGCACCATTTCTTAAAATTCCTTCAGTGTGTATATTTTATCTCCCCGTGCACGCGTGCTAAGTTGCTTCAGTTGTGTCTGACTCTTTGCAACCCTATGGACTGCACCCTGACAGGCTCTTCTATCCATGGGATTCTCCAGGCAAGAATACTGGAGTGGGTAGCCATTCCCTTCTCCAGGGGAATCTTCCCAACCCAGGGATTGAACCCGCGTCTCCTATTGTCTCCTGCACTGGCAAGCAGCTTCTTTACCACCTGGAAAGCCCCCAACTATGTGCACTGTTCCCTGTTACAGGCTGCATTGTGTCCCCACAAACTTCACCTGTTGAAATCCTAACCCCCAGTTAGCATGACTAGACGTGGAGATAGGATCTTTGAAGAGATGGTTAAGCTTCAGTGAGGTCACCGGGAGGCCCTAATCCAATATGACTGGTGTTATGAGAAGATAAGATTAGCACACAGAGGAAAGACCACGCAGAGACACAGTGAGATGGCCATCTGCAAGCCGAGAGGGAAGGCCTCAGAAGCAACCAAACGTGATGACAACTTGATTTCGCTCTTCCGGCTTTCAGAACTGCAAGAAAGTTAATTTCTGTTGTTTAAGCCACCCAGCCTGTGCTACTCTGCTATGGCAGCCACAGGAAACTAACACACTGCAGTCTTTCATGCGTTCCTCACAGTTAGAAACACACACACTGAGCACCTATTATGTACCAGATTCCCTGGATACATGGATGCCTGATTCCCAGGCCTGCCTGCATCCCTTTCCGGATGAAAGCCCTGCTCAGCCTGCATGGGGCTGTGGGCCAGCTGGTCCCCACTAGCTATTTATAAGCATGCCAGCCTCCCTGCCTGCTCCTCCTCGGCCTCAGTCCCATTTATTTAGGTGGGGCCGTCTCCACCTTGTGACCTGAGCCTCTGCCTGCCCCCTGCAGGCTCATCCGCTCACTCCCCAGGAGTGGTCCTCACCAGTGCTCCCTAATCTCTTCCATGAACAGCATCCAGGCTCAGCTCTTCCCAATGGCCTTCTGGACCTGTCCACTGGCTGGAGTCCTCCCATCACCTTGAATATGAACAAACTTTTCACATCTCCGGCTCTGGGCACGAGGCCTGTTATCCCAGCTGCCTGGGTTTTGACTTCTCCCTGTCTTCAACATCCATCAGCCACCAGGTCCTGTTGATTCAGCCTTCAGACTATCTCCCACATTTGCCTTCCATTCCAATCCCGGCGTCCCTACTCAGGCAGAGCCCTTTCTCCCCTTGAAGGTCCTTCTTAGAAGAACCTGGGAGGGTTTGCTGAGGAAGTGAAAAGGAAGAAGGGCAGAGTAATGGCTTCAAGGACGGCAAGGTACCCCCTCCACCATCAGAGGGCAGGGGGGGAGACAGGCAGAAAGGGGAAGGGAGACAGGAGATCCGTGGGTCTGAGGGCAGAGGGACCCATCTCCTGTGTCCTGGCAGTGCCCCTGGGGAGCAGCAGGACCAAGAGAGGGAGGGCACTAGCTATGTGCCCCCAGGATGAGGGGCCCAGGGTGGTATTAGGTAGCAGCCCCAGCTCAAGCGCAGCCCCCACTGTGGGAGCAGCCACCCTCCGGGGTTCCACAGAGACAGGAGGAGCCTTGCAGCCACAGGGTGGGTTCTTGACCCACGACCCTCAGCTCTCCACCCCCACCGCCCCCCCAGCTCTGTGGCATGGGCTGGGGGTGAGGCGTGGAGTGGGAAGAGTGTGGGGCAGGGAAGGGATGAGCTGAAGCCCGTCAGCGTTGGGGTGAGGAGCTGAAACCAGGCAAGCAAGCTCAGCTTTATACCCTCTATAAAGCTCAGCCATGAACTTGATTTGGAAATTTCTGACATTAGTAGGCTTTCCCCTCTCCCCGCCACCCCCCGCCCCCTCCATTTACTTCCTAGATGCGAAGGGCTCCGGTTCCAGACCAGACTTCAGGCAACTCCGGCCCGGGGCCAGGGCTGCAGAGACCTCCCAGGGCAACCAGCCAGGCCCCCAGCCCGGCTTGGACACGCTCGCCCCTCAACCGGGCAAGAGGAGCGGCCCCTTCGCTCAGATCCGCGGCCGTCCGGCTGAGGTGGGGGCGTGGGGGGCAGTGGGGAGGACTACGGGGGCCAGGGGCACCTATGTCCGGCTCCCAAGTCGTGTTTTTAATGGCCCCCACATCACTGAAGCCGGCGTTGCGGGGGTGGTCAGGGCACACGCCCCTTCCTGTGTCCATCTGAGTCACCGAACTGCCGATTGTAACCCCTGAGTTTCTAAGCCCGCAGGGCTGGCGTGGGGCCCAAGGAACCAGTGTTTCTAACAGGGTCCCAGGTGAGGCGGATGCTGCGGGCCAGGACCGTTCTTCCAGGACCGCGGCTGCGGAAGTTCGGTAACCTGGGTTCCAATCGCAAATCTGCCCTCTGCTGGTAAGTGGCTGCTCAGGCCGAAGAAATCACTTCTCAAGCTTAAATTTCTTCTCCACTAGGAAGATAAATAATAATATTTACCTTCTGAGGTTGTGGTAACTTGAGATACCCTGGGTAAGTTGTTTAGCACAATTCCTGGCACGTGGTAAGACTGGGGAAAAGTTCTTTTCGGTTGATTGAGGTGTGGGAATTTGGCTAAAGGAAGCTGCTGTTTGGGGTGGGGGGGGTTGTTTTACAAACCTTTTTTTTTTTAATGATATTAAATCTCATGCAACTTTTGAAATTAAAACAAGGTCACACAGGTTCATGCTTACTTTGAAAAAAACATGTACCTGTGTGACCTTGTTTAAAATAAAATTTTAATTTCAAAAGTTGCATGAGATTTAATATCATTAAAAAAAAGAGAGAGTTCAAAAGCGCTTTAATAGTTTCAACAGGGAACCTCTGCAGACAATTGTATTATTGTTCCCAATTATTCACCCTCCCTTCCTGAAGAGGATTATACAGCCCCACCCACTGCGTGTGACCTGTGGCGCCTTCTCTGGCAGGAGTAGTGGCCTCGCCCACTACTTGCCCTTGACCTTAGCCTTGACCCCATGACTGCCTTTGCAAATGGCCTGTGTGGGGTCAAAACTTGTGGCAGAGACTTTAAGAGCCATTGCTTATTTCCACCTGCTCACTCGCTTCTGTCTTCTGCCACAAAACTGACGTGTCCCCGGGGGCTGTTCCTGTGGCTTGTACAGAGAATTAGAGCCACAGCCGACCCAGCCCATAGGAGGCGAAGCCTCAACTACGCTGTGAAGGAAATATAAGAAGGACAAGAAATGAGCCTTGATGATTATGAGTCCCTGAGATGTGGGAATATGTTGTTACTGCAGCTACACCTAGTGAAAACTGACTAAAAAACATCCCACATAGGTGCCTGGCTAAATAAAGTACGGTGTATCTAAATGATGGGAATGTAGCTATTCAATGTAAAGTAATATTTTCAATTTCGATTTATATTTAAATATATTCAGCTATTAATACTATATTTAAGGCTGTAGGAAATTGCTTAAAGTATCATTTTAAATAAGTGAACAATGGTAAAGCTTTAAATGGAAAGTACAGCAAGATCCCAATTTAAAAATATATATATGTGTGTGTGTGTGTACCATACATACTGAGGTAAGTTGTTGTTGTTCAGTCGCTAAGTTGTGTCTAACTCTTTGTGACCCCATGGACTACAGCACACCAGGCTCCCTGTACTTCACTATCTCCCAGAGTTTGCTCAAACTCATGTCCATTGAGTCAGTGATGCCATCCAACTATCTCATCCTCTGTCACCCCCTTCTCCTCTTGCCCTCGATCTTTCCCAGCATCAGGGTATTTTCTAATGAGTCAGCTCTTCCCAACAGGTGGCCAAAGCATTGCAGCTTCAGCTTCAGCATCAGTCCTTCCAATAAATATTCAGGGTTGATTTCCTTTAGGATTGACTGGTTTGATCTCCTTGCTGTCCAAGGAACTCTTAAGAGTCTTCTCCAACACCACAGTTCAAAAAGCATAAATTCTTCAGTGCCCAGCCTTCTTTCTGGTCGATTTCTCACCTCTATACATGACCACTGGAAAAACCATAGCTTTGACCAGACGAACCTTTGTTGGCAAAGTAATGTCTCTGCTTTTTAATACATTGTCTAGGTTTGTCATAGCTTTTTTTCCAAGGAGAAAGTGTCTTTTAATTTCATGGCTGTGATTTTGGAGCCCAAGAAAATAAAACCTTTCACCCTATCCAGTTTTTCCCCAACTATTTGCCATGCGGTGATGGGACCGGGAGCCATGATCTTCATTTTTTGAATGTTGAGTTTTAAGCCACCTTTTTCACTCTCCTCTTTCACTTTCATCAAAAGGCTTGTTAGTTCTTCTTTGCTTTCTGTCATTAGGGTGGTGTCATCTGCATATCTGAGGTTGTTGATATTTCTCCTGGCAATCTTGATTCCACCCTGGGATTCATTCAGTCCAGCATTTTGCATGATATACTCTGCATATAAATTAAATAAGCAGGGTGACAATATACAGCCTTGACATACTCCTTTCCCAATTTGAACCAGTCCATTGTTCCATGTCTGGTTCTAACTGTTGCTCCTTGACCTGCATACAGATTTCTCAGGAGGCAAGTAAGATGGTCTGGTATTCCCATCTCTTTAAGAATTTTCCGCAGGTTGTTATGCTCCACACAGTCAAAGGCTTTAGTGTAGTCAATGAAGCAGAAGTAGATGTTCTTCTGGAATTCCCTTGCTTTTTCTGTGATCCAACGGATATTGGCAGTTTGATCTCTGGTTCCTCTGCCTTTTCTAAGTCTAGCTAGTACATCTGGAAGTTCTCAGTTCACGTGTTGTTGAAGCTTAGCTTGGAAGATTTTGAGCATTACCTTGCTAGCATGTAAAATGAGTGTAATTGTGCTGTAGTTTGAACATTCTTTGGCATTGCCTTTCTTTGGGATTGGAATGAAAACTGGCCCTTTTCAACCACTGCTGAATTTTCCAAATTTGCTGGCATAATGAGTGCAGCACTTTAACAACATCCTCTTTTAAGATTTTAAATAGCTCAGCTGAAGTTCTATGACCGCCACTACCTTTGTTCATAGTAATGCTTCCTAAGGCCCACTTGACTTCACACTCCATGATGTCTGGCTCTAGGTGAGTGATCACACCATCGTAGTTATCCATGTTATTAAGACCTTTTTTGTATAGTTCTTCTGTGTATTCTTGTCATCTCTTTTTAATCTTTTCTGTTCTCTTAGGTCCTTGCCATTTCTGTCCTTTATTGTGCCAATCTTTGCATGGAATGTTACCTGATTTTCTTAAAGAGTTCTCTAGTCTTTCTTATTCTATTGTTTTCCTTTATTTCTTTGCATTGTTCATTTTAGAACACTTTCTCTTCTCTCCTTGCTATTTTCTGGAACTCTGCATTCAGTTTGTTATATCTTTCCCTTTATCCTTTGCCTTTTGCTTATCTTCTTAGCTATTTGTAAGTCCTCTTCAGACAATCACTTTGCCTTCTTGCATTTCTTTTTTTGGGGGATAGTTATGGTCACCACCACTTGTTCAAGGTTATGAATCTCCATCCATAGTTCTTCAGGCACTCTACCAAATCTAATCCTTTGAATCTATTCATCACCTCCACTGTATAATCATAAGGGATTTGAAGCCCATAATAGTCTGGGCTTCCCTGGTAGCTCAGACAGTAAAGAATCTGCCTGCAATGCAGAAGACCTGGGTTCAATCCCTGAGTCAGGAAGATATTCTTGCCTGCGAAATTCCATGGACAGAGGGGCCTGGCAGGCTATAGTTCATGGGGTCCCAGAGAGTTGAACATGACTGAGCCACTAAAACACACACACACACACACACACACACACGCACACACCTGAATGGTCTAGTGGTTTTCCCCACTTTCTTCAATTTAAGCCTGAATTTTGCAAGAAGGAGCTCATATTCTGAGCCACAGTCAGCTCCAGGTCTTGTTTCTCTAACTGTATAGAGCTTCTCCATCTTCAGCTGCAAAAAATATCTCAATTAGTTATCTGGTGATGTCCATGTGTAGAGTCATCTCTTTTGTTGTTGAAAGAGGGTGTTTGCTATGACCAACATGTTCTTTTGACAAAACCCTGTTAGTCTTTGCCCAGATTCATTTTGTACTCCAAGGTCAAACTTGCCTGTTACTCCAGATATCTCTTGACTTCCTACTTTTGTATTCCAGTCCCCAAGAACCTGGGTCTCCTGCATTACATACTAATTCTTTACCATCTGAGCCACCAGGGAAGCCCAGTGGTAAAGAATCTGCCTGCCAATGGAGACACAAGACTTGGGTGCTATGCCTGGGTCAGAAAGATCCCGCTGAGAAGGAAATGGCTACCCACTCTCTAGTATTCTTGCTGGGAAAATCCCATGGACAGAGGAGCCTGGCAAGCTACAGTCCATGGGGTTGCAAAGAGTCAAACACAACTGAGTGACTGAGAACGCACTCACAGAGGCAGTGGTTGATAATGATCCATAGTCTCCTGTCCCTGGACACCTTGTGGTGTGACAATGAATGTGTAGCTTTTAGAGTGGGAGTAAGAGTGAGGCATTGGAGAAGGCGATGGCAACCCACTCCAGTACTCTTGCCTGGAAAATCCCATGATGAAAGAGCCTGGTGGGCTGCAGTCCATGGGGTCGCGAAGAGTTGGACATGACTGAGTGACTTCACTTTCACTTTTCACTTTCATGCATGGGAGAGGGAACTGGCAACCCACTCCAGTGTTCTTGCCTGGAGAATTCCAGGGACGAGGGAGCCTGGTGGGCTGCCGTCTATGACATCGCACAGAGTCGGACACGACTGAAGCGACTTAGCAGCAGCAGGAGTGAGGCGTGGAGTGCAATCGTCTTCCTCACTCTGCCCCTTGGCTGGTAAGGATGCCACCTACCAGAGCCAGGAGCCTGCATAAAGAATAATGGATGGGCAGCCTCCTGCAGTGCCACAGAACCAGCGCGAGGGGGCAGCCGAGAGCCAAGTCAAGAAGGAGGACACCAGGGAGGTGCATCAGCTGCTCTCTTGCCCGCGTTCCCTGTCCCTGACATTCTCAAGACAACCAAGACTAACGAAGACAGTCATTTCAGCTGGGTTTTCAGAAAATCGTGCCATTTCTCAAGAGGGAATTACTTTTCAAGCAAACCCATGTGTTTCACCAGCTCCTTCCAGTGGGATATTCAAAAATACTCAAGATAGGTCAGTGTTCACATGTTTGATACATTCTGTCATTTGAAACATTTCCAGTTTCTCTCTAGCCAACCTATGGCTAATTTCAGGGACCAATCTAATAAACCTCACATCCTATTTTTGTGGGGTATCAGTTTAAGATTTTTCACCTGATATGAATGGGCTTCCCAGGTAGCACAGCGATAAAAGAATCCACCTGCCAGTACAGAAGACAAGAGATGTGGTTCGATCCCTGGGTTGGGAAGATCCCCTGGAGAAGGAAATGGCCACCCACTGCAGTATTCTTGCCTGGAAATTTCCATGGACAGAGGAGTCTGGTGGGCTACAGTCCATGGGGTCACAAAGAGTTGGACACAGCTGAGCACGCATGCACCTGATATTCTTCATGCTAATATCTTTAAAAGGCTAGAAAATTGTGATAGTAAAACTGGTGACAAAGATATTCCTCAAAGTACTGAGAAGGCTGACTTGGTACAGGCTGGGGGATGAAATGGTCCAGACAGCCCCACACACGTCTGGCGTTTGGCATGGGTGACGAAGGCAACTAGGCCACACAAATCTCATTATCAAGCTGGCCAGACTCCTTTGCTTGGCAGCTGGGCTCCAAAAGGAGTAAGAGAAGCCAAGCCCCAGTGCACAAACACGCGTTAAGCCTCTGCTCGTCATGTTTCCTATTGTCCCCTTGACTGACGCAAGTCACATGGCTAAGCCCTGACTCAGCGGCTAGAGAAAATAGACTCCTTTTGACAGGAGGAGCTGCAAGATGATGTGACCTTCAAAAGATACATACTACATCTTCTTTCTTCTCTCCTGTCGTACCAAGGACATCCTTATACAGGCACAGATGGATGACAGCCACCTGCTCACTAACAGTGGCCCCTGCCACCCCCTATCCCTGGGGTCAAGTTCAAGGCAATTAAATCTGCATCTCCCCAGGTGTGTCAGTGCAAAAGGTGTTTGTGTTCTCCCCTCAACTCCACTGCAAACTCGTATGTTGAAGGTCTAATGTGACTATACTTAGAAATACTTTTAAGGAGGTAATCAAGATTAAATGAAGCCGAAAGCATAGGACCCTAATCCAGCAGGACTCACGTCCTTATACAAAGAGAAAGAGACACTGGAGCTCTTATGTGCTCTCGCTGTCTCTCTCTGCATGTATGCACAGAAAGGAGTTCATGCGAGGGCACAGTGAGAAGGCAGCCGTCTGCAAGGCAGTAAAAGAGACCTCCCCAGAGCTAACCTTGCCAACAACCTTGATCTTGGACTCCAGACTGTAGGAAACAAATGTCAGTTGTCTAAGCCACTCAGTCTGTGGTATTTTGTATGGCAGCCCAAGCTGACCAATGTATGAGTGTTCCTTGGTCAAATAAGCTTGGGAAATGTGTGTTCAATACTGGTTGCCCCCATCTTGAAAACTCAAAGGGCTCTGTAGTCTATCAAAGGCTCTGAGACGTTCCTCAGCAGAGGAACCTCTAGTATGACACATGCTCAGTTGCTTCAGTCATGTCCAACCCTTTGCCAGCCTATGGACTGTAGCCCGCCAGGCTCCTCTGTCCATGGGATTCTCCAGGCAAGAATGCTGGAGTGGGTTACCACACCCTCCTTCAGGAGATATTCCTGACTCGGATCAAACCCACGTCTCCTGCATTGCAGGTAGACTCTTTACTGCTGAGCCACCACGGAAGCCCAGTGTTTCTGAAATTCATTTACACATGTGATCCTTTCCCAACACCTGTGATCACCATAGGAAGCTGTATTCATCTCTAGGGTTGTCATAACAAACTACTGCAAACGTTTGTTTTTTTAATTTTTATTGGATTGTAATTAATTTACAATATTTTGTTAGCTTCTGCTGTACATCAAAGTGAATCAGTTATATACATACATATATCCACTCCTTTTTAGATTCTTTTCCCATACAGGCCATTACAGAGCATTGATTGGAGTCCTCTGAGCTATACAGCAGCTTCTTATTAGTTATCTATTTTATATGTGCAAACTTATAAAGATGGCCTTATTCTCTCACAGTTCTGGAAACCTGAAGTTAGAAATTGTCAACAGGATTGGTTCTTTGTGGAGGCCCTGAGGGAGAATGTGTCCCATGCCCCTCTCCTGGCCTCTGTTCACTGTTAATGACTCTTAGTGTTCCTTGGCCCCCATCTCCCTCAGTCTTCACGTGGCCTCCCCCTCTGTGCCTCATTCCCAGCATCTTCCCCTTTGCTCTTACAAGGACACAGTCATTGGAATGAGGGCCGACCCTAAATCCAGGATGATCTCATCTGGAGATGAGCTTAATAAATTTGGAATCTGCAAATTTCAAATTTGGAAAAAAATTTGGAATCTACAAATTCCAAATAAGTCCCCATTCTGAGTTGCAGGTGGACATGTCTTTTGGGCACCACAATTCAATCCAGAAGCCAAGGGACACCCAAGGTGGCTGGCTGAGTGTGGACACAAAGTGGGGGGCAGGGTCAGTGGGACCTGTCTAGGTCTCTGCAAGCTGGATGTCCCTCCCCTCCAGGGAACACATGGGGGACATCACCTTCTTACCTTGACAATGCTGTCCACCCCCCAAACCCCAGTTTCCTAAGCTCCTTGCTGATCGTCCCCCATGAACACATTCCTGTAAGGGACAGGTTGAGACTTTCTGTTCTATTCACTCAAAACCTGATTGGGCCTCCTGCCCTGCTGTTCCTGCTTTGTTCTGAAAGACAGAGCCTGTCTTTCTGGGGAATGTTTGCAAAATGCTTGTTCATGCTGCAGTGTGGCAGGCAGACACTTACAGAGCTGGGCTCCTAGAGGCTTCTTCCCCAGACCTTTCCAAAGATCTGCTTCCTCCATGCCTTTCCCCGGCTTCCAGGAGAAAGTGAGATCTTCTGCCTCAGGGACAGGCTTCCTTCCAGCATCAGTCAGGGTGCTCCCACTGCCTCCCTACAGGCCCCCTCTTGCTGCTTTAGTGCCTTCCACCTAGATTCCATCCCTGAGCACCCTTCCCTCCACTTGTGCACAGCCATGGACCGACCAGTCACTTGGCAGGTGGATTTTGGGGGTCTGCTGGTCCCTGGAATGCAAATAACCAGACACAGCTCAGATCTTAGAGGTGGTTGTTGTTTTTCATTCACTAAATCATATCCAACTGTTTGTGACCCAGTGGACTTTATAGCCTGCCAGGCTCCTCTGTCCATGGAATTCTCCAGGCAAGACTACTGGAGTGGGTTGCCATTTCCTTTGTCTGGGGAGTGGCCCATATCTTTCACCACTTCTCCAAATTGTTCCTTCCAGACTAAGGAGGTTAAAACCATTAGTTTAGAGCTAAGGCTCAGTAACTCTTCCTTAGAGCAATACCTCTGGGGAACCCCACCTGAAGTGGAAGAACCCCTCTCCCCACTCTTTCTGAGTTGAGGGGCCTCTGGTAGGAGGAGAAAAGGGGCAGAAGTGAGTCCCGGTTTTGGGAAACACAGATTGTCCAGACAGGCTGCCCGAGGGGTGGAGCAAAGCTGGGTCCATGCTGGGAGCAGGAGGTGGCTCAGGGCTCTGCCCCCACCCCATACCCTACCTTACCACCCTCCAGCCCCCATAGGAGACTAGCAGATCTCTGGAGCCAGAAGAGAGCTGGGAAGGCTGAGGTCACCAAACCCTGTGACCTCACCACCGTGGTTTGACCTCTAGCCATGCTGTTAAGTTTTCCCAGCATCCCAAACCCAGGGAGCCCGCACACTTTGGGGAATGTACATTCAACCTACTAGGCCACCTTGTGACAACAGACTGGGGACCTGTCTCAAATTAGATGATAAATTCTTTGCCATTAGATACTTATCTTTAATCTCTTTGTGTTTTTTTTTTTAATAAATGCATGTATTTTTGGCTCTGCTGGGGCTTCCTTGCTGTGCGGGCTTTTTTCTAGCTGTGACAAGCGGGGGCTACTCTCTAGTTGCCATGCACAGGCTTCTCATTGCAGTGGCTTCTCTTGTTGCAGCCACTGAGCTCTAGGGCGCGCGGGCTTCAGTATTTGTGACACATGGGCTCAGTAGTTGTGGCTCCCGGGCTCTAGAGCACAGGCTCGGTAGTTGTGACACCCGGGCTTAGCCGCTCCATGGCATGTGGGAGCCTCCTGGATCAGGGATTGAACCCATGTGTCTCCTGCATTGGCAGGCAGATTCTTTACCACTGAGCACCAGGGAATCCCTCTCTGTGATTCTATTTGAGGGCCTAATCCTATGCTCAGGAGTACCGTGTCTGTCAGCTTGGCTGCCAGAACAAAGTACCACAGATAAGGGGGTGCTTAAGCAACAGAACTGCAGGCAGAACTCAGAAATCAAGACGTTGGCAGTGTCTGCTCCTTCCGAGGGCCGTGAAGGAAGGCGCTGTCCCCAGCTGCTCTCCTTGGTTTACGGGTGGCCGTCTTCATGTTCACATGGCTTTCTCTGTGTGTGTGTCTGCGTCCACATTTCCTCTTCTTAAAAGGACAGCAGTCATACTGAGCTAGGGCTCACCCAGATGACCCTCTTCTAACTTAATTACCTCCTTAAAGGCCCGTCTCCTAATAGAGTCACATTCTGAAGTACGGACACCCAGGAGTAATACAAGAAGAATGGATGGAGGGTCGCATGGGCAGACTTCTGGCCTCTCAAGGCTGGTCTGCACAAGCGTCCCTTCAGCGCCCCGCCCAGGCCACCCCACAGCCACCAGCCAGACCTCTGAGGGACTTGAGTTCTCTCACAGCCACTGGCCAGCCAAACCTGAGAGCAGGGAGAGATGGGGGTGGACCCTGGAGATGGAGAGTAGCACAGGCATCCTAAGAGTTGCAGCAGTCCAAGGGGGGTGTGTGTATGTGTGTGTGTGTGTGTGTGTGTGTGTGTGTGTGGTGTGGGGGGGTGCTGAAGTATCCCCTTTGTTTTGCAGCGGGAGGTGTGGGGCTGGCCCCTCAGTTCAAGTCCCTTCCCACTCAGAGTGGGTGTTTGGGTGGCTCTAGGAATCCTATCTACATTCAGGGCCCAGGCTTCTGGATGGTTAGGGAGAAGGAATTTATCTTAACTTGCAAATTTGTTCTAATGCTTCAAGTAGTTTTTATCCATTGTTGAAAGGGCAAATGAATTGTATAAATTTTAAAATGTGCAAGAGCTTGAAAGAAAAAACTTGCCCATGATCCACCAGAGTGAAAAATTCTCTGATACAGGCTATTCATTTGTTATTTGACCAAACCACGTGCTTGTAACTTTTAGAATCTTTTCTTAATGCAAGTAAGAAATATTACTAGAGAAACATCAGAAAATAAAGTTTGCTCCCCCCCAAAATTAAGTCACTTATCATCCCACTACCCAAAGATATCTTGTTTTGCTTTTTTTTTTAATCTTGTATTTCTTTGACCACTAGTACTTCTGAATTTTGTCTCATGGCTATTAGTTATTTAGATTTCTTTGGTGAATGGTCTGTTCTCATTCTTTGCATATTGTGTTATTTGGAATATAATGGTGTCCTTTCAATCTGGGATCTTTATACAGTATAGATATTAACCCTGTTAGGGTATTTGTAGCAAATATTTTTTGTTTGTGGCTTGTACTTAAAAATTTTTTTAGATTACTTTTTGACATGTTTTTATTTTTTAAGGAATATTTATTTATTTATTTGGCTGTGCCAGGTCTTAGTTGAGGCATGTGGGATCTAGTTCCCTGACCAGGGGTCAAACCCGAGCACCCTGCATTGGCAGCGCAGAGTCTTAGACCACTGGATCACCAGGGAAGTCCTTGACCTATTTTTAGACTGATTTCCCCCACCTTGGAATTTCTTTACTGGCTTCTATATTTAGAAAGTACGTCTTCCCCAGATCAAGTATTTGCAGTTTACTTATGACCTCTCACTCTCTCTCTTTGTAGTTTTCATCTCCAAGTGAGAGTAAGAAACTAACCCACTGTTTTTCCAATACTTAACCGATTGTCCCAGCACCATTTTGTAGCTCAGCGCTCCACTGTCCCTGTTCTGTGTCCCCAGGGCAGTCTGCTCTGTGCCAACCTACAGGAGAAAACCCTACCCTCCTGCTCCTTGGGGCCTGCACGTCTCTGGCCACCAGCACTCACACAAAAGCTCTGGCAAACAAGGCCTGATTTCTGATGTTGTGGAGGTAAGGGGTTTACCTTAGAGACCTCAACACAAACAATTTAAAAATTCCCTCTAGATGTTTCTGTTCTCCCCAAGCCTCACCTGCTCCACCCCCAGAGAGGCCTGACCTTTCTCCCCTTCTTGGTGCAGCCAAGGAACTTCAAAGCCCTCACCCCTTCTCTCCCACAGAACAGCCTGGCTGTAGGGCTCCCAGCCCAAACCCAGCTCTTTCCAAACAAAGCCTCACCTCTCCAGATAACCACGTTCACCTTCTTAGAAAGCAGGGTGACGTCCTTTGTCATTTGAGAATGAATGCCTTTGGGGTCTCAGCCCCTATCCCATGGGGCTTATTAACCTGCTTCTCCCAAACAAATCCAGTGTAGGTTCTAAGTGGAATTCCCACACCACCTGCTAATGGTTGGAGCTCCGACTCCTTAAGTGTCTCGAACACGCAGGAAGTGGGAGTCCTGGCAAGGGGCAAAAACTGCAGTTTCCCCTTAGAACACTGGGGTTCCGGGTGGCTGCCCTGGGAGCGAGAGCTACGATGGAGCACCCATCAAAGACTCAGGCCCCAAGGTGGTCTCACGGGCAAGTGGGGGCCATGGGCACCCCCCTCGTCATGGACAGGACCCCAGGGGATTCTTGCAGACAAGAACTGCAGGCCCACACTTGCAGGAACCGTGGTGGAAGGCTGGGGAGTGGCCCCATCCCAGTGGCCACCTCAAGGTGGTAGCACCGAGCAGTGCCCATGGCAAAGGCACCGATCACAGCAGGTGTAGAAAAGCTGTAGAAACATCAGGTACTGGGGCAACAGGGCTGGTGGGGCGGGGGAGGGGGAGGAGGGTTGCCCCAGAAATGATCACACAGGTTTGTGGAAACAAAGTTCTGACCTGCTCCAAAGGGGTGCTGGCTGCTAAATGTCAGTTGGCCTGATCGTGCAGGGGTGAAGAGTGTGGGCTCAAACCAGACAGCCTGGCTTGTACCCAGGTCTTCCTCTACCTGAGCTGCAGTCTCCCCATCTGTACAAAGTGGTAACAATACTTAACCACGAGACATCGTTGGAGGACAAGTACATGGTGTCTGAGCACGTGCTGAGAGTGATAACAACTGGACATCACCATCACCATCACCATCACCGTGAGAGGCTATCTTAGTTTCCCACGGCTGCTGAGGCAAATAACCACAGACTGGGTGTCTGACAACAACACAGAGTCATTCTCTCACGGTTCTGGAGACCCGAGTCCAAAGTCAAGCTGTCAACAGGGCCACGCTCCCCTCTCAAGGCTCCGGGAAGGCCCTCCTTGCCTCTTCCAGCTGCTGGGGGTCTC
Organism: Bos indicus x Bos taurus; assembly: GCF_003369695.1. Lineage (NCBI taxonomy): Eukaryota > Metazoa > Chordata > Mammalia > Artiodactyla > Bovidae > Bos > Bos indicus x Bos taurus. The sequence continues at coordinate 119,212,883 of NC_040077.1, forward strand.
CAGGCCTTCCTTGACTTCCTTATTCGGGTGTGTCATCTCTTAGATGCCGCATGTGGAGTCTTTAGCTGTGGCAGGTGAACTCTTGGTTGTGGCACGTGCAATCTAGTTCTCCGACCAGGGATCGAACCCAGGCCCCTGCATTGGGATCACTGAGTCTTATCCACTGGACCACCTGGGAAGTTCCTACAGTATAGATACTAACTCTGTATGATATTTGTGTGAGTGTGCTGGTGTAACAGGCTTCCCACTCACTCAGTCTACCATATTGCTTAGGGTATTTTTATTTTTATTGCCATTTACCTGTTTTTGCTTATATGTATTTTCTGATTTTGTCACAATAATCAGAGTCTCTTCTGAACATTTTGCTTCATTACCTGCCAGGCTTTTCCCCAATAAATAGACTTTCTTTAGATGTCTATTATAATCACCAAAGAGTGGATCTTTTCTGTTTCTTGACCAGCATCTATTTTGCCTTATTTTGGTAATGGCACCCCATTTCCTCTGGGGGCCAACCTGATTTCCACTTACAGGCCTTGTGTTTCAGGGGGGCTGACCCCAAGCCCCGTTCCAGGCCTGACCAACCAGGGTTTGGTCCCCAGGCTGTGTTGACTCCTTCATAGAAGGCCCATGGTACTCAGGGCCTGATGTTTGCTGTTAATTACCAAGGACCAGGATGTCTGCACTAGCCTGAAGGTGCTAGCAAACTGCACCCAGAGGAATCTTCCCAAAAATCTAGCCATCAGTGAGAAAGGGGAAACCGAGAGAAGGAGAGAGAGAAGGCTGAATCTTGAAGGCATCGCTGAACTCTGTCTGTGCAGAAACTTTCCCTTAGACTTCAGGCTTTTGTGAGCAACTACCAGTCTTCTCAATCATTCCTTCACAAAGTATAAGGTTATCTCACCCGCAACAAACTTGGGTTTGCCCTGTGACCTCTCAGATGGCCGCAGAGCATTCATGGGGAGAAGAAATACTTTTGAGCCTGGTGCTGGGAGAAGTGACAGCAACTGTTACCTACTGATGTGGCTGGATTATGGTAGGCCTTTCTCTGCATTAGCTAGTATCCTTACCATGCTGATCATTCAATATTTTAATATCTCTTCTGGGTATAAAATAGTGCTGGAGAACTTGACTTCTGAAACCAGACAGGGTTCAAATCACAGATTCAGTGCTTATTGATATGTGCCTTTGAATAAGTCACTTATTTCCTCTGAGCCTTAGCTTCCCCCTGTATAGAATGGGTATAATAATGGATGGCACTTACCTAGAGGTGACAGGGTAGTTGGAAGGATTAGATGTTTAGCTCCTTCTTCTCTCCATGATAAAAGTGAAAGTGAAGTCACTCAGTCGTGTCCAACTCTTTGGGACCCATGGACTGTAGCCTACCATGCTCCTCCGTCCATGGAATTTTCCAGGCAAGAGTACTGGAGTGGGGTGCCATTTCCTTCTCCAGAGGATCTTCCCAACCCAGGGATCGAACCTGGGTTTCCTGCATTGTAGTCAGACGCTTTACCATCTGAGCCACCAGGGAAGTCACATATCTGCTTATGATAAGCAGTCACTAAATATTAGCTGATAACCCCAGGGGAAGCAAGACACAACAGATTGGAACCTTCACTCCAGCCACCTTCTTAATGAAGAGCACAAGCTCGAATAGGTTTATCTGGGTCCACACATTTCCAGAGAACACTCGAGGGTTTACAGATCTTTTGTTATTCTCTGCCCTCTCAGCCTAGCTAAGCAGGGAGAAAATGGAGATTGTTTATTCCACATCACAGGGTTAACCCCTGTATTAGCACATTTGGGCTGCAGATTCAGTGTCCAGCGAAGCCTGCTTCCTGGTTCATAGATAGCTGTTTTCTAGCTGCATTTCACATGGAGAAGGGGGCCAGGGAGTCTGTGTGGTCCCTTTTATAAGGGCACTAATCCCAGTCATGAAGCCTCCACCCTCATGACCCAATCAGTTCCCAAAGTCTCCACCTCCAAGTACTATAGCTTTCAACCATACACACTTTGTGGTGAGACACAAACCTTAAGTCTGTAGCTCCCCACAACCAGGACGGACAGTCAGGGCTGGGAGCTGCCCAAGCCCCTCCCCTTCCCTTGTGCCGACTCACCACTGCTGCAAAACTGAGCCTCTGCAGAACTGGCCAAGTGAGTCACCAGTGTGGGCAGAGAGGTGCTGGGAGGGGTCCCTTATGACATTTATCACAAATTGACATCTGCATCCCACCTTTTCATGAGAGCCACAGGATCCTGATTCCTGGTGGGCACCTGCCCCTGTATACAACCTTCCTGCTTTGCTAAGACACTTGCCTGAGTCTCCTTAGACATCTGCAAACATGGCTACAAACAGCCCCACAGACTCAGCCCACTAGGGCAGCCACTCCAGAGGCACAGGACCCTTGCTCTGCAAGTACCTGTGACATCGCCAGCTTTGACAGTCCCCTGTGACCTCACCATCTGGGGAGCTCAGCCCAGCAGGGCCATGGCCACTCTCTCAACCAGCACAAGTAACAAAGGGCCTAGATGAGCACCGTGCCCTCGGGAGAGGCCAGAGCCACCAGCACCCCTCCAGATGGGGACAGCAGGTCTACAGACATCCCAGCAGTGGGGTCCCAAAGTCAGGTCCCCCTCCTCGCAGATGACCTGGTGTCTCTTGATGCTGTAACATCAGCCGAACGGCAGGATGTAGATCAGGCCTCCATTGAACCAGCCACCTCGGGGACCACGTCAGAGTCCGGGGATGCAGATAAGCATGAAGCTGCCGAGGGGCAGGCCCAGGAGCCCAGGGAGGCCACAGCCCTGCCTGCTGACCCGGCCCCAGGTGCCCTAAAAAATTCCCTGGGCTTCCAGAACCTAGTGCAGAAAGGGCTGCTGCAAGATTCCAGCGGGACTCAGAATCCTCAGATTTTCCAAGTTAACTCCCTGGTTGAGGAAGCAACGCCACAAGCAGTGGCCACCCCGGACAGAGAGCAGGAGCCAGCAACAGCCACCCCAAGTGCCGAGGCACAGTCCCCCCAAAATGTGGAGGCTCAGCCCATCGTGAGCACCGCAGACCCCAAGGACCAGCTTGACCCTGGGACTGCTGACACCCCTGAAACTGTTGAGGAGAAGCCAGAGGGTCCCGAAGCCTTGAACCCTGACCATGATGCTTCGCTGTCAGCCCCTGCCTCGCCTGGCCCCGGAGCATCGGCCCCAGGGACGGGTCCCCTGGACTCCACTGCTGGCGAGGAGAACAGCTACATGCGCTCCATGACCAGCTTGCTGGGCGGGGGCGAGGGGTCCATCAGCTCCCTGGCAGATATCCTGGTGTGGTCCGATGCCACCATGGGCCTGGCCACAGGCTTCCTGGCCACCGGCCGTGGCTCTGTGTCAGACCTGTTGCACAGCCCAGGGCCCAGCCTGCGCTCCGTCTCCAGCATCCTGGGGAGAGCCAGCTCTGCCCTGTCCTCCAGGCTGGTGGTGAGGACCAGATTGGCCCTGCGCTCCGTCACCCACGTGCTGGAATCAGTGGAGCAGAGGACCATCGAGGGCATCCGTTCGGCCATGTACTACCTGACCAGCCATCTCACCCCACACTAGGCCCATGCCAGCCCCTACTGGGACTGGACCCCATGTTCGGCAGCTTCCCAAGACCCCAGGGACACTCCTGCCCTGCTGTCTCGCCCACCCCTGCTCTGGACAGCTCTCCCCACACTGGGTAATAAATCACTGGCCAGCGTTTATTTTCCAAGCGCCGGCCTCCTCCCTTGTCTGTGCAGTGGGCACAGGGTGGAGGGACAGGAGGGGGCTAGGGTGTTCTGGAAATGGAAAAGTGCCCTTCTGAGGGCTTCTTAGCTTGTCCCACTCAGGAGCTGGGAGCCAAAGTGCAGAAAGAGACCTGCCTTGGGACTTCCCGAGTGGCCCAGTGGCTAAGACTCTGAGCCTTCCAGTGCAGGGGGCACAGGTTCAATCCCCAGCCTGGGAACTAAGATCCTGCATGCCACGTGGCATTGCCAATACAATTTTAAAAATTAAAGAGAAAGAGAAGGGCCTGGGCAAGCCTGGGAGGCCAGGTGTGGGGAGCTGTGGGCGCTGTCGCTCAGTCATGTCTGACTCTTTGCGACCCCATGGACTGTAGCCCGCCAGGCTCCTCTGCCCATGGAATTTTCCAGGCGACGATACTGGGGTGGGTTGCCATTTCCTCCTCCAGGGGATCTTCCCAACCCAGGGATGGCACCCGCATCTCCTGGGTCTCCTGCACTGGCAGGCGGATTCTTTACCACTGCAAAAATTGATCTAGTCTGGACCTCTAACCAGGTAAGTGCATTTCTGAGGAAGCGAGACCTGGCCCTTCTCTGGGGCTTCCTGGATTAGCAGGCTCAGGCCAGCTTGCCGGGCTCTCTGGTAGTGGGGTTGAGAACTCAGAGCAAGACCAATGTGGGTTCACATCCCAGCACCCTTACTGGCCGTGGGCCAATCCGTTCACCCTCCTGAACCTCCAATTCTCCTCCATAGAACCAACAGCAAACCCATACCATGAAGATATTCTAAGACATAAGGAGAACAACGCAGGTCCTAACACATGATGTCTGGCACTTAATGAGTTCACATGTGTCAGCTGCCACAATTATCCTCCAGCAGACGGTGGACACAGTGGGAAGAAGGATCCTGGTAGGGTGGCCAACCACCCTGCTTTGCCTGGGGTTCCTGGGATGTGAGACTTTCAGATTTAAAACCAAGAAAATCCCAGGCAAACCAGGATAAGTTGGTCACCTTAGACCCAGGTCTCTTGACGTGGTTTTGACCCTTGTCTGTGATTCTGTCCACCTTGACAAGGGAGCCACCTACTTTGGAAGGCCACCAGACCACCCTCTGGCTGGACACAGTGCCAACCTGGCCACGTGACTTGGTGAGTGATCTGGCTGGACATCAGCCCCGACTCTCGCCCTTGGCTGGGCGCCTTACATGGGTCACAACCCACACACCTTCCCTACAGCCCTGGCCATGGAGTCCTTCATTCACCCACCCTTCATTCCCAGCAGAGTCTCCAAATGGGAGACAACCTTGGCGGGAATCAGCCCACTGATGGATTGTTTGCCCTTCACAGTAGTTCTTTTTTCTTTTTAATTTATTTTATTTTCCGCTGCGCTGGTCTTCATTCCTTCACTCGGGTTTTCTCTGGTTGTGGCAAGCGGGGACTACTCGTCATTGTGGTGGGACGGTTTCTCACTGCAGTGGCTTCTGTTGTTGTGAAGCACCGGCTCTCCAGCGCCCGGGCTTCAGCAATTGTGTCGCACAGATTCAGTAGATGTGACTTGAGGGCTCTAGAGCACTGGCTCAGTGATTGTGGTGCTCGGGCTTAGTTGCCCTGAGGCATACGGAATCTTCCAAGACCAGGAATCGAATCCGAGTCCCCTGCATTGGCAGGTGGATTTCTTATCCACTGCCCCACTAGGGAAGTCCAAGCCAAGAGATTTTAAATAAAAACTGAGGACGTCCCTGGTGGTCCAGTGTCTGAGAATCCACGCCCCCCATGTAGGGGGCCCAGGTTCGATCCCCAGTCAGGGAACTGGATCCCACATGCCACAACTAAGAGTTTGCATACTGCACCAAAGATTGAAGATCCTGTGTGCCATGGCTAAAGCCTGGTGCAGCCAAATAAATAAATACTTATTAATGGACTTCTGCTTCTCTTGAGAAACCTAGGGGCCGTCTTTCTTCTGGGCAACCTGCAGCCGAGCTGCCCACTTTAGAGGGAACAGCCTGCCTTACATCAGGACTGACGTCACTGGCCTGACCCCCAGAGGCGTGCACTTACCACCCCTCCCCAGCACATGCTTCCTGTGAATAAGTCTGATGCCAGGCCCCAAGGGCATAAAACCAGGTGTGTCTACCCCTTCCCTCAAGGAGCTACCACTTTCTGAAGGTGAGCTGCCCCTATGGAGTGAAAGCAAGGAATCCAAAGGAGGGGGGTTGTCAGTTCAGATTCCAGGATCAGGGGCCCTCTGAGGCAGGCCTAAAGAGAAGAAGGATGTGTCCCCAACAGAGGCAAGGACGACAAAAGTAGAGGCAGGCATGGTGGGTGCTCAGTGAGGAGGGTGGCCCAGCAGCTCGACCTGCCCAGAGTCCAGAGCAGAGGAGACAGAACTGCCGGGTGGACCCCAAATGCTTTCAACAAATATTTTTAAAACAGCGAAGGCAATGGCACCCCACTCCAGTACTCTTGCCTGGAAAATCCCATGGACAGAGGAGCCTGGTAGGCTGCAGTCCATGGGGTCGCTAAGAGTCGGACATGACTGAGCGACTTCCCTTTCACTTTTCACTTTCATGCATTGGAGAAGGAAATGGCAACCCACTCCAGTGTTCTTGTCTGGAGAATCCCAGGGACGGCAGAGCCTGGTGGGCTGCTGTCTATGGTGTCACACAGAGTCGGACACGACTGAAGGGACTTAGCAGCAGCAGCAGCAAGGGCCACTATTGGGCTTCCTAGGTGGTGGTAGTGGTAAAGAACCCGCCTGCCAATGCAGGTAGGCCTAAGAGATGCGAGTTTGATCCCTGGGTCAGGAAGATTCCCTGGCGGAGGGCACAGCAACCCACTCTAGTGTTCTTGCCTTGAGAATTCCATGGACAGAGAAGTCTAGCAGGCTGCAGCCCATAAAGTCTCACAGAGTCAGACACGACTGAAGTGACTTATCACGCACGCACGCAAGTGCCACTCTGTTCCCCAGGAGGTTCAGTGGTAAAGAATCCACCTGCCAATGCAGAAAATTCAGGTTCGATCCCTGAGTCGGGAAGATGCCCTGGAGAAGGAAATGGCAACCCACTCCAGTATTCTTCCCTGGGAAATCTCATGGACAGAGGAGGCTGTCCATGAGGCTATAGTCCATGGGATCACAGAGTCAGACCCAACTTACCAACTAAGCAACAAGAACAAAGCACTGCTTTAGGCCAGGCACTGCCAGATCCTGAGACTGCAAAGGCGAACGAGAGATGGAGGCCGAGCTCGACCCAGGTTAGGGGCAAGGATTAGCCGACTAGCACAATTGCCAAGTGCCGGAGTGTTTGCACCCAGGCCTCAGCCGTCTCCTCAGGGCTCTGTCTTTCCAGCTTGGCCCCTCCTGTGCTGGCTCCATTCTCCAGTGCTCAGACGCCTTCCTGGAAAGAGAGGCTCTTGTTCCCCCTGGCTCTGGCGGGAGAATCCCAGGGGAAGACATAGCTCCGATGCTCTGCTGAGCCAATCATGGAGGCCACGGGAAATGAAATAGCTCGTTGCCTGGAGTGGGCCTCAAGTCCACCTCTGGGGCTGGGTCAGTCCAGAAATGGGGGTTCCTCACAGCAAGGGCTGCTGGACCAACACCATTTTGTGTGTTAAAGCCAGCAGAGTTTCAGACTCCCCTGGGGTTACAGTGGATAAGAATCTGACTTGCGATGCAAGGGACGTGGGTTTGGTCCCTAGTCCAAGAAGATTCCACATGCCTCACAATTAAAGCCTGGGCACCACACCTACTGAGCCCGTGCTCTAGTGCCTGAGAGCTGCAACTACCGAAGCCTGCGAGCCCCAGAGCCTGTGCTCCATAGCAGGAGAAGCCGCTGCCATGAGAGGCCTGCACACTGCAGCTGGAGAGTGGCACCCACTCACCACAACTAGAGAGAAGCCTGTGCAGCAACGAAGACCCAGCACAACCAAAATAAATAATTATTATAAAAATTATTTGTAAGCAAATTATTTGCTTACAAATAATTTTTTAAAAATAAATAAAAGCTTCCACACCCATGAAGTTAAAAAAAAAAAAAAAAAAGCCACCCGAGTTATATAGAGCATGCTTTGCCTACATTGCAGGAGACCTGGGTTCGATCCCTGAGTCGGGAAGATCCTCTGGAAAAGGAAATGGCAACCTACTCCAGTACTCCTGCCTGCAAAATCCCATGGACGCAGGAGTGTGGTAGGCCACTGTCCATGGAGTCGCAAAGAGTCAGATGCAACTGAGGGACTTCACTTTCACTTTCACTTTGGGGGTCAGGCTACCTTGAGTCCTGGCTCCTCCTCTTCCTAGCTACGTTCCTTTCATCCCACATGTGTCGGTCTCCTCATCTGTAAAATGATGATACACCTGCCACATCAAGCTGTTGTGAGGAATAGATGAAGCAAGGGCTTGGAAATGTGCCTGGCTCACTGTTGAGTACCATGTACGTGTTAACGATCACTGTGTTTACTGGGACAGAAGCGTGCTATGGAGCTGTGTGCTAAGGACGGAATTTCCCTGCCTGCTCCTGGCCTTTCCCTTTGTAGTGTGATTAACTGTGGTGTTGGCAAATACACCTGGCAACACGTCATCTCTGCAGGTGGGACCCCCCAGGCATCCAGGTGCTACTGTACCTGCAGGGTCAGGGCGGTACACTCAGGAATGAGGAATCCAACACAGGGGCTCATGGGTGCACCCCAACTCTGGCTGGAGTGAGAAAGGAAAGGCCCAGAGTCAGGGACTTGGAGAAAGGCCCCATTTCACAGGCCAAGAGGAAGCAATTCATAAGAGACAGGAGCACTCAGCAAATGCGGGTGATCCAGCCTATCACAGGCACATGCACCCCTGTGTTGGATGGATAAATACTAAACTTTTTTTTTTTTGGCTGCACCACGCAGCTTACAGGATCTTAGTTCCTCAACGAGGGATCAAACCCTGGGCTCTGGCAGTGAAAGTGCCGAGTGCTAACTACTGGATCGCCAGGGAATTCCCTGAACAACTACGGAACTATTGGGCAGGGGCAGCTGGTAGGGACAGAAGGTGGTGTATAAAGGGAAAAAGAATGAGCCGTCGTCAGAACAACAGGGCAGTTGTATGGGGGGTACTCTTTGGTGTTGAGAATTGAGATACAACAAAGTTATAAGTTCACCCCAACAAAGCCGGTGTCTCTTCAGTTTCTTGTTTATATATTAGGGTTAACACCTGACAGCTACCAGCATTTCTCTAGATCAACAGCAGTCTTTTCGGGTGTGTATTCTGCCTCTGAGAGATTGACCAGTAAGCAGAGGTTTTGTTTAAAGAAACATTTAGGCTCAGCTAAGAGCCACAGAGGGAGAAGGCAATGGCAACCCACTCCAGTACTCTTGCCTAGAAAATCCCATGGGCGTAGGAGCCTGGTGGGCTGCCCTCTATGGGGTTGCACAGAGTCGGACACGACTGAAGCAACAGCAGCAGCAGCAGCAACAAGAGCCGTAGGACACAACACCCTAATCTCTGAGCCCAGCCAGGGTGTGGCTAAGGGTAGGACACTGACGGTCCTGGGAGATGGCAGAGGAACGCTGTGGCCTCAAGAGGAGGGCTTGGCTGGCGGGTCTCTGGATGGGCAGGAACCACAGATGCTGCACTGGCCCTCCCTGTGGAGTCCTCACGGGCACTGTGGTGCTAGATGAGGGCCAAACCTCCATTTCCTCACCTCTAAAATGCCTGTGATCAAGAATGCATTCAGTTCAGTTCAGTCGCTCAGTTGTGTGACTCTTTGTGACCCCATGAACTGCAGCACACCAGGCCTCCCTGTTCATCACCAGCTCCCGGGGTTCACTCAAACTCATGTCCATCGAGTCAGTGATGCCATCCAGCCATCTCATCCTCTGTCGTCCCCTTCTCCTCCTGCCCCCAATCCCTCCCAGCATCAGGATCTTTTCCAATGAGTCAACTCTTCGCATGAGATGGCCAAAGTATTGGAGTTTCAGCTTTAGCATCGGTCCTTCCATTGAACACCCAGGACTGATCTCCTTCAGGACGGACTGGTTGGATCTCCTTGCAATCCAAGGGACTCTCGAGAGTCTTCTCCAACACCACAGTTCATTCTGTAAACCAATTATCCTTCAATAAAAAAATTAAAAAAAAAAAGAATGCATTAGAAAAAGAACAGCATTTAACAATAGGTCTGTGACAAATGTTAGTTTTCTTCCTTCCTTGGGGCTTTCTGCATTGTCTGTCTATATACTGGTCAGGAGTCTCTTCATTAGAAGTGACAAAAACCCACAGATTTGACAAGCTGGGCAGAAAAGGGCTGACAAGGAACTGACTTTCGAGATGCCTGCTGTCGGGTCACAGAGCTGTCAGATACCTCCATGGCTGTGTCCTGTACCTCCCGTGGCAACTCTTCTCCGAGCTTCTGCTTATGTCAGAGAACGAGGCTCCTGGAGGCTCCAGGTCCACAGCCTTGCACTTCCATGACCAAGAGGAAAGGTCTGTTTCCTGCTCCAGTCTGATAAATTCCAAGGGGAAGGACTCTGGTTGGCCCAGCCTGGATCACATGGTGGAAAGGTCAGACCTGGTGCCTCTCTGAGCAGGCAGCTCTGGACATCCTGAGCCACGCCCCTCCCTCCCAGAGATGAAAAGCAGGAGCCAGGCAAACTGTCCTTTTCTGGCTGCCTGGGGTTCCCCACTGCAGGTGGCACAGCCCTGACCTCCCTTTCCATCCACATCTGAAGGCTCCCCTGCAGATAAAAGTCACTTTTCCCACAAAACCAGTCTGAGGCTCCAGATGAGGTCAGATGTTCGCACAAAGCCACCCAGAGCGCAGTCCTCAGCTCTACGCCCTGAAGATGCCCACCACAACACTAGAGTTTGTCTGTGAATCCTCTGCCCACAGTCAGACTATTTCTGAACCATGTGTTTGGAAAGAGCTGAGGCATTCTGAAGTGTTCTCCTTGCAACTCCATGGATTGAAAATTCTTCCTTTGGATCTCTGAATTCTAAATATTCATGAGAAAATAGGATTCGCCTAAAACACCTGGTTTTGTTTCTGACCACCTGTATATTATTGGGTGTCTTTTAGTTGCTCAGTCGTGTCCAACTCTGCGACCCTATGGACTGCCACCTGCCAGGCTCCTCTGTCCATGGGATTCTCCAGACAAGAATACTGGAGTGGGTAGCCATTCCCTTCTGCAGAGGATCTTCCCAAGCCAGGGATTGAATCTGTGTCTCCTGCATTGCAAGCAGATTCTTTACCATTTGAGCCACCAGGGAATATTAAGTGCTTGTCAAAATGCAGTTTTCGATGAAGAAAAACATCTGCCACGGTAGGCCTCCAGCGCTCTGAACTTGGACAAAACAATCAAGGTGCTCTAGCAAGAGGAGGTGGTTAGGATTATTCCTGGCCAAAGACGGTTAAGTCAAGGCAGAGAGGGAGGCAGGGCATACTGGCGGATTGCTGCTGGCCCCTGGAAGGTTCTGGGCTTGGGGATTCCGCATTGTATAATCTGCTATGGTGTGAAATGGAGATGGTGCAACCGCGGAACAACACCCACAACAGAAATTTTGGCAAGCTGTCAGGTAGGCTCTACCCTCCCCACTCCCCCCTACCCAGGGGTGGCCTGGCCAAACCGCAACTAGCACCGGCAGGCAGGCATGGGGGTGAATGTCACAGCACAGACCTCAGAGGAAGGTGGAGGAGGGAACCAAGGATGGGAGCAGAGTGGCGTGAGCAGGGCCCAGTGTCTCCTCCCACAAGGCAGGTAGCCAAACACTGCTGAGATGTCCTGGGCGATGGGTGTGGGGGGAAATGTCCCATGCTGCCACCTGCTCCGTCTCCAGAGCAGGATCCCAGGCTGGGAACCGAAAAGGGGGCAGGCAGGTGGGTGACGGTGAACAATGGCCTCTCTGGAAGAGGGATCCCACTTGGCTGCAAGACGCACTTTAGGCCACCACGGGGCCCTCGCCAGCCGCCCTGAGGCCAGGAGGCGCCGTTTCCCCCGCTAGGGCTGGTCCCCTTCCGTCGCGGGGAGGAGCGGAGGGCGCGACCAGGCAGGCGAGGGGCGAGGAGGACAGGGAGGCCCGGCAGCGCCATGCCCAGTCCCGCCGTCTCCATGGCGACGGCTACCTCACCGCGGAGGCGAGGAGAGCTGCAGGGTGAGTCTTTGCCGGTTGCTACGCAACGGCCCAGTGACGTCAGGCGATTGAGTTTGGTTCCCAAGGTAACTGGCTGGGCAGCTGGGCCGGGAACTATTTGCGTCTGTCCCCCGAGGGTCTGCGGAGCCTCCGGGGTCTGGCGCAGCTGCGGAAATGCGCTCCTGGCCCGCGGGCAGGCAGGAGACGGAACACAGAGGCCCTTTTCAGCTCTCGGAGACCCGCGACCCAGGCGGGGCGGGGTCTGCGTCCAAAGCAGAACGCCCCCACTCTGTTCCCTGTCGCCCAGGTTTTCTCCCCACTCGGGGGGCCCCGGGACCGCCAGGCTTTATCCTATTTATAAATGTTCGGCTGGGTGAACTCCTTGAAGTAACGCACTCCTGTTTGGAGCAGCCCAGGCTCACTGTCACCTCACTGGCACACAGTGGGCGCTCTGCACGCGCTTCCCATGGGACTGCAGATGTTCCCCTGAGAGAGGATATTGTTCCAACCTGGAGTGGAAGAAGGGGAGGGACAAGACACCACAGGAGCAGAAAAAGCATCAGGTGTGCAAAGACAAAGCCATGACCTAAATTTGCGCCTGAGAGCTGGCCCAGGCCCAGGAAGGTGGGGATGAGAGGTGGGGAAGGGAGGGGTGAGCGGGTCCCCTCAGGACTCAGCCCCTAACTGGGTCTCAGGACTTAAGTGACACAGTCTGTCCAGGCCTCTCAGGCTCCTTCCTCCGTATGCCACCTGTCAAAACAGAGTACCACCCAAGCCTCTCACAGTCTGTCTCCAGGGAGCTGTCCAGTGGGCCAGACCAGGCTGGACTCAGGGACACAGATATCTGAACCCAGGCCAGAGAGAATGAGCCAAGCACCCACATCCTGGCCAGTTGTTAACCCAGGAGCTAGGGGGCACTCTGCCGGTCCCAGCCAAGCGGGACCTCTACTCCATCCCTGTGGCCCTTCCTGTCTCTTAGTCTCACTGATGGGGGCTTGGAAGACAGGAGGCACCAGGCATCTCTGAAAGACCAGCCTCAGGGGCTGGCTTCCTGGGCCTGGTTCTCAATTGAGAAAAGCCTGCAGCCTTCATCCTCTCTTCCCCTCGGGGTGGAGCAAGCTCCATGATCCCAGATTCACACAAAGACCTGTTCAAGGATCCCCCCCAGGCCCACCTCCCCCAACCTGTCTTCTCCCAGATGGGCCCTGCAGAACAGGCTCTGGGCCCAGGAACCAGAGCTGGCGAGCAGAACCAGCTACATAATGTATGGGGCCCAAGTGAAGCAAAAATACAAGGCCCCTTCTTCAAAAAGTATTGAGAATGTCAAGACCACAACAACAAAAACAAACAAAAAAGAAAACAAAAATGAAATTAAAAAAGGACATCAAGACAGGGATGGCGAAGCATTAAGCCAAGCCCGGAACCCCATGGGACTGCACAGGGTACAGACTCATGAGGCCAACCTAGCTGCTGTGTCATCGACACCAAGCAAGGCTCCTTCCTGGGCACAGCCCGCCTCTTCCTTCTCTCAGGTCCCTCTGCTGGCCTCTCCCCATGCTGCTGCTGGCTGCTTCCTGGACCACTGTACACACCATCCAGTCAACACAATGTGAACATCTAGGGTGGCCTCAAAGAGGCTCACAAGATATCACATGTGGGGGCGGAGGGGTAAACCTGGTGCTTTCTTAGCAAAGGACCCAAACCACAGAACACTTTCAGAAATGCTCATTCTTGCAAATGCTGATTGTCTGATTCCCTATTTCGAGCTGAACAAAACTTGCTCTTGGAAAAATGTGAGGGTCATCTACCTAAGATGATGAAATGTGAAGTGTAGCAGCTGATGGATGATAAGTTGACACTGATTAACACTACAACACAGAAGAACAAAAGTCACGGTCGTGCCTGTGGTCTACATCCCACCCATGATTCATCCCACTCTGTCTTCAGGGAACCAAGGGAGAGAACTTCTGCTTCAGCCCATCTGGTTCATCTCTACCCTGGGATCAGGGCTGGCAAACCCCTCTGCTGGACTCCCTGCACAGCCCGCCCCCTCCACCAGGCTCTCTGATTCCTGCCCTCCTGCCAGGGTGAGTACCCCAACGTGGGCGCTGTGCTGCACCATCCAGGTCACCTGTAGGCCTGAAGGACTTAGGGTACCCCAGAGCTGGGAGTACAGGCTTCAGACAGAAGGACCCTCAGCTGTCAGCCCTCTCTGGGGATCACCTCAACTGAAGAAAGTAAAATATCTTGGCCAAAGCCAAGAACATCACTTGTTTAAAGCATCACTCTGGCTACGGGGAGGAGAATGGATTCACCACATGCACCCCCTTTGGCACATGTTAGCCCTTTGGCCCAATTGCTAGGTTTTAACCTCCATTTGTGTGAGATAACTAATTTGCCACTTGAGGTTGGAACCCAGCCCTTGGACTGTTTGGATCCTTGCACAGCCTTGCACTGACTGTGTGTGTGAGTCACTCGGTCGTGTCCAACTCTTTGAGACCCCATGGACTGCAGCCTGCCTCTGTCCATGGAGTTCTCCAGGCAAGAATACTGGAGTGGGTTGCCCTTCTCCCTGACCCAGGGGATCTTCCCTACCCAGGGATCGCACTGCAGTCGGATTCTTTACCTTCTGAGCCACCAGGGAAGCCTTGCACCGAGTAAATGCTCAATGAACATTTATGGCTCACAATCTGCTGATACTTCTGTTTCTGCAGTGATCTCTGGGAGTCTTGCTTCTCAAACCAGCATCAGCACCACTTGGGAGCTTGTAGGAAATATAGAATCCCAGGCCCCACACAGACCTCCTCAATCAGAATCTGTGGTGTAATAAGGTCTCCCAGAAATTTGGATATGTGGGAAAGCTTGAGAAGCACTTCTGATGAGTAGAATAACTAGAGGAAGTGTGGGAAGTGGGAAGTGAGCCAGGGGGCAAGCCCAGATGTATATAGAGGGCTCACTGCAGGGAAGGGAGGTGTTATCCCTTAAGAGTGCTGCTCACCCTGAGTCACAGAGTCTGAGAAGAAAAGGGACCAGTAATAAAGCTCTTAGTGGGTGCTTTCTATGTCCCAGACACTGGTTTCTCCACCTTTATTATTATCCAACTAATTCAGCCTTCACAACAGCCCTATAAAGTGGGATCACTGTGTCCTTACAGAAGATAGAGAAACCGAGGTGAGGCTGAGATTGTTCTAGAATCTTCAGCAGGTACACACTTTTGGCTGTACCTGGTGTTTAGGGCAGGGTCTGTTCTGATTGGTCGCTGCCTGTCCTACTGGTTATTCAATGTTTTGAGCGTTGCCCTGGTTACACAGCTGGATGGAGGAGGCAGGATCCAAACCAGCCCTCTGGTGCTGGAGCCACGCCCCAAGCCAGGATCCTCTATCCATCTGGGGCTGTCACCACCCAGAAACAGCACACCTCAGGGACGAGTAATGTGTGTCAAAGTGCTGTGTAAGCTGTAAAGCACAGTGTAAATGCCAAATGGATTCCTCCGGGACAGAAGTGAGAGAAGCCTGTTAAAATTGGAGAAGCGGGGTTGTGAGAAGGCAGACCAGAGGCTGCTGCGGGGAAGCAGAATTCTCTCTGGTTGCTCAACGGGGTAGCTGAAGCAAGATGAAAAAGCCTCCCTGAGTGGAGCCCCAGGATCAGCCCATGGAAGCTCTAACTTGCCAGAGCCCCGATCAGGCACCAAAAGCAGTAGCCCCCGTGAGTCCTCCTGGAATAACCGAGCCCTCCCGATATTTCCCACAAGGGGGCGCTGCTCCCCAACCTACGTCCCACTGGACCCCACCTGCTCTCAGGAAATTAGGCCTTGGAAGGAGTCCTGGTGAGCAAGCTCCAGGGGCTTTGAGAAGTGGAAAAGGAAGGCAGGCAGGATGGAGGGAGCCTACGGAGGAGCTCTTGTTACCACTTTACAGATGAGGAATCTGAGGTCCAAAGATGTCGGATCAGATCCCCCAAACCAGGAAGTTAAGGAGAGGTCGGGTCTGGGTCATTTGATTCCAACCTCAGTTCCCAAGGAGACCACAAGTGGCTGCCAGCTCCTCTGACCCTGTCCTGTCACTTTGTGCCTGTATTCTGTATTCTGGGAGGTGGCTGGAACTCCCAGCACAACTGGATTCCCACAATTCCAACAGCCAGACCTCAGAAAGACAGCCCTGTTCCTGAACTTTTTGAGGTGGTGGGCTCCCTGCCCTCCGGGTTTCAAGAACCCCCACCTGCCACCCCAACCTAGCAGCCTCCCCACTCAGGCAGAACCTGAAGTCTCTTCTCCCGAATCTGGCTCTGGGCCCCCCAGAATCATGTCCTCTTCCACGTCCCCTCCCCACCCCAGGGACCCCCATGGGTTCACGTTTGCACCCTGGCGCCCCACTGCAGGCAGCAGCACAAATAAACAAGGGGACGTTTGAGCCTGTGGCTGGGGCCAAACCGGGCGCCAGGGTTTTTTTTCCTCCGCTCCCACCAACTCCTTTTATGGTCTCTGGGTCCAGTTCCTTCTTCATAATAAGTCGTTAACTGGAAAGGCCTCAGAAGTCACTGAGCCCAACTCCAGCCAACACTTTCCTTTTCTAAAGAGAAAAAAAGTCTTTACGCCTCCCAGGCGTAAAGTCTCTAGGCGGGTTCCTAAGACCAGGACCGGCAGGCGGCATCCTGAACGGGAGGGAAACTCTAGCCCTGAGATGGGATCCTGGCACACACCTGTAAAGTAGGGAGGAGGGGGGACCCTAACCGCGGCGTAAGATTCTAAGGTCCTTGCCTCTAGCTCCTGAGGTTCTGTCACCTGCCCTGGGGGCCGCCAAAGAAGCATCTAATCCGCCCCGCTCGGTAGGACGCTTTCTTTCCCTCTGTCCTGGGAGCTGGGGTTAGCTCGCGTGTCGGGGAGCACGTGCGTGTATATGATCATGTGTGTACAGAGGCGTGTGAGCCGCCGCACACGCGTCCGCGCCCTGGCCTGGGGGTGGTGGGGAGGTGTCTGTGCGCGCCCCCTAGGGGCCGGCCACCACCCGCTGCCGCAACTGCCCAGTGGCCGTGTACAGCCCGCGTGTACCCGGCGCGCACCAGGCCGGCCACCCTCCCATCCCGGCCGAGAGCACGAGGGTATGCTGGCGGAGCCAGGATGCGCGTCGCCCCCAGAAGCAGGGTACTTCTGGTTCTCGGTTCCCAGGCCGCCCCTTCCCGCCCGGCATTCTCTGTTTTCCCGGGTCTCCCCCTCTGCCCGCGAGGAGCGCTCCCGGGGCGGGATCCGAGAGCAGCCCCGCCCGGGCGGGCCGGCGAGGGTGGCGGGGCGGCCGGGCGCGCGCCGCCCCTCCCCTGTCGCCCCCGCCCCGGCGCCCCGATGGGTTTTTCCATGACTGCATCCGGCCACGGGCCGTCTTTGTTCCCGCCATCCGCGGCCGTGCCTGCAAGCTGGCCCGTCTCTCCCCCGCGCGCCGGGGTTTTTCCAGGGCTCAACTGGAGCATGGAGGAGCCGCCTTCCCGCCCCCGGCCGAGCGGCGGCCCCCACGGGACCCTGCGATCCCAGACGCACCGCACCGTCCGTTCCTTCCCCGCCGCCAAGGCCTGCGGCCCCTGAGCCCGTATTTGTGCGCCTAGTTGACTGTCACCCGGCTTGAGCGCTCCTGCGTTTCGTTACGCGCTCTTGGCGCCCCGAGTCCCTCCCAGGCTGCACCTTGTGAAGCGAGGGTCGGGCCGGTGCAGTGTCTGCAGAGCCTCCAGCTTGTGTTGGGGGCTCACATTTCTCCCCAGGGGCAGGCGTCCCAGAGGGGCACCCGAGCGCGCGCCAACGGTCCCATCACAGCGAGAGATCGCCGTGTGTGCCTAGCGCGCGCTGACAGCTCGAGAGCAGAAATGCGCCCGCCCCCACGGGAAAATGGGCACGCTCGCGGGCAGCAAGCGCCAGAGCGCGGGGGACTCCTCTGTCCCACTCCCCAAGGAAGGGGAAACCGGCAGGCGGAAAGGGGGAGAGATAGGAGATGCGGGGGCGGGGGGTGGTGTTCGAGGGAGTGAGGACAGGCACGCGGTTTCCATGTGCCCCGTGGGGACTGTCTGCAGCCTGGTTCTGCACTGAGCCGCCTTCATTTGTCTGCGAACCGGCGGAGCCTCCCGGCTATTACCCTGCCATGTTGGCGGGAAATGTGTAAGAAACACTTTTTTGCTAAGCCCTGCTGAGAAGCCAGACTCCCAGGGTGGCCTGTGGGCTGGGGTACAGGGATGAAGGGGCGTCTGGGCAGAGGAAGGGGTTCTGAATTAAGAGGGTGTCTGGCTCTGAGAGTTTGGGAACTCTGACGGGTCCCCTCCCCACAGCCCGACAGGAGGCAGCCTCAGAGGGCTAAAGATCTGGAGGTGGGGCGGGAGAAGGATGCAGGGTAAGGGACCCCCAGATCCGCAGAGACCCGGAGCCTCCTGGCTGTGAGGAGTGGAAGGGAGGGTCCCTAGACCCCTCTGAGTGCCAGTCTCTTCCCCCGCCCCTGGTGCACCATCTTGTCTGCTGAGCAGTCTTGGGGAGCCCACTGTTCTGAAAGGGCCCTTTCTCCAGGTGTGTCTCTGTCGGTGGAGCCCACTCGGTCCAGCCCCTTCCCCTATTCTCTGCTCAGAGGACTTCGGCCACCTCTACCCACTAGTCCTCCCAGGACCACGAAGTCTTGGTTCCTGGGCTTCCTCCTGCTCACAGGTTAACAGAGAGGCCCTTGCCCTTGTGGAACTAGTGGAAGGTTCCAGAAGCTGAGACAGGGCACCTTGCCCTCCACCACAGGGTTTCTGTCTGTCCTTGGGCAGGGTCAGCAGTGGGGACAGCAGGTTAGAGAATCTGCCAGCGTTAGCATCCTATTTGCTTTTACCTTGCCCTCAGTTATCTTGTCGACCACTGACCTTCGGCCTTCCCAGGTGGCACTAGTGGTAAAGAATCCGTTTGCCAATGTAGGAGACACAAGAGACCACTGGTTCGATCCCTGGGTCAGGAAAATCCCCTGGAGAAGGAAATGGCAACCCACTCCAGTGTTCCTGCCTGGAAAAATCCCATGGACAGAGGAGCCTGGCAGGCTACAGTCCATGAGGTATAAAGAGCCGGACACAACTTACCGACTGAGCACTCAGGCACAACCCTTCAATCTCCATGATCTTGCTCAAGTTGAGAATTTTAGGCCCTGCTTAATCATCCCTTAGTTTTCTTATCTATAAATGGGTAAATGGTGCCTACTCTCCTGGGTGTTTATATGGGTTAAAAGAATGTATATGAATTTTAATGAATTTAATGTATGTAAAAAGCCTGGCATATGATGGTAGTGGTGGTTTAGTCACTAAGTCATGTCCAACTCTTACGACCCTATGGAATGTAGCCTGTCAGCCTCCTCTGTCCATGGGATTGTCCCAGCAAGAATACTGGAGTGGGTTCCTATTTCCTTCTCCAGGAAATCTTCCCAACCCAGGGATCGAACCCGAGTTGCCTGCATTGGAAGCAGCCTCCTACATTGCAAGGGGATTCTTTACCCCTGAGTCACCAGGGAAGCCCGAGCCTGGTACATAGCAGATACTAAACAAGCATTTACTGTCCTTATTAGAAGTTAAGTAACTTGTCCAAAGTCATACAGTGACTAAGCTTAGTGCCATGTGACCTCAGAGCCCAGCTTCTCACACTGTGCTAGTGAAACTTTGCAGTAACGATATCTATAATGTAGGGGAAACAAAAGGTGCTGGGGGTCAGGAGACATTTTTCCAGGGAAGGACCAAACTCATAACAGTGATATCTGACCTAGTTCCCGCTTTATGGCTACTATCTTTGTTTTATGTTTGTCAATCAAGAAAGTTACGACAATCAGATAATCACGTTGGTGGAGAAGACTCTCAGTCTTTCCAGCAGTAATGTGAATCCTATAACATGTCTTCATCTCATATTTATCAACTTATCTATGCCCCACATTTTAGTGAATTCTGTGGGGGCAGGGAGAGCATTCTTAGCAGGAACTCTTTGCTCACTTCACTGTGTATGTCTATGTGACCTGATGCTCTTATTTGCCAAAAGGAGTAGTTCAATTAGAGAGCGGTTACTACCTGATGAGGACTTACAGTGGACAGATGTGAGGTGGCCCCATGAGCCTTCCTCCTGGGTGTGAGAGGGAGGCATGGATGTGTGGCACTTGTTCTAACCAGTAAAATAGGGCAAAGGTGATGAGATGTGTGGTTGTGTGTGTGTGGTTGTGTTACACTAGATGGTAACAACCATCTTGCTAGGGTACCCCCTCCCTTACTGACTTTGAAGAAGTAAGCTACCGAGCTGTGGACTGCCTGTAGAGAGGGTGGGATCCCAGCTGGCACCAAGCAAGAAACTGAGGCTTCTGCCTGTCACCTGTAAAGAACTGAATTCTGCCAACAGCCACGTGAGCTTGCAAGCAGATTCTTCCTCAGTCAAACCTCAGGTGAGACCCCAGCCCCGGCCAACACCTTGACTGAAGCCCTGCTGAAGAGCTCAGACTCCCGTGATAAACTGAATAATAAAGGCATATTGTCTTAAGATGCTATATGTGTGGTGTTTTGCAGCAACAGAGAACTGACACAGGACCTAGGGGTGAAAAGTGCTACATGGGACTGTCATGGGGCACAAAAAAAGAATAAGGAGCCCAGCACTTAAGGAGCTTCCTGGCAGTCAAGATGAGAAAGGAAATACAGCATGGTTTCACCATTGGACAAAAGGAAAGTAATGTTTCTAAAGAGGCGACTTGGCTCCTGATGCTAAGAAGAGCTTGTCATGTGGACAGTGGACTCTATGACCAGAGCATAGAGTCTACAGGACCTGGACCTTCCTGTATTTCAAGATCCTTCTTCATCCTGCCTTCCTTCTTGCCTGACCTATTGAGACATCACACCCTCCCATTCGCTACCCTCTTCTCCCTTTTCTGCCTGTTGACTCCTACATTGAAGGACCAGCTTGGTCCTGTGGCCTCGTCTGTGAAGGCTTCTTCAGTTCCCTAGCAGAATTAACTGCTTCCTCCTGATTTCTCAAATATTTGTTATCAGAGGCATGTCATATTATTCATTGTAATTATTTATTGAACACCTACTAAGCATTAGGTCTCCTGTTAGGTGTAAGATATAGTCACAAATACAGCACAGGGCTGTCTTTGGAGCCTACAGCCTGGTGGTGGCACGGCTGTCATGGGCCCCTCCTGTCCTCCACTTAGGGCCAGGCCCTTTCAGCATCCTCAGAGCTCACCACAGAACACTGCAGCCACAAGTCTCCGTGTTGGTTAAGTGAGTGACCGAGCCTGGGCAAGTCTTCCTCTGAGTATCCCCTGATGGGTTGCTGACCTCTCAACAAGCTTTGGGGCATGAGTTAGCTATAAAATATGTCCCCAAATAGTTGAAGCTGTTGGATATTATGATTTAGTGATGACCGTGTGATCTCAACATTCAATATGTTGACAATGAAACTGACTTAGTTTACCCGTAATGGGGCTTTTGGGGCTGATGGTCATTAATCAGTAGGTTCAGCAGTATTTTAAGTTTGATCAGTTCTCAGCAGTAGTCATGTACCGATGTGAGAACTGGACCATAAAGAAGGCTGAGCGTTGATGCTTTTGAACTGTGTTGCTGGAGGAGACTCTCCAGAGTCCCTTGGACAGCGAGATCAAACCAGTCAATCCTAAGGGAAATCAACCCTGAATAGTCATTGGAAGAACTGATGCTGAAGCTGAAGCTCCAGTACTTTGGCCAGCTGATGTGAAGAGTCAACTCACTGGAAAAGACCCTGATGCTGGGATAGATTGAGGGCAAGAGGAGAAGGGGACGACAGAGGATGACATGGTTGCTCAATGGACATGAGTTTGAGCAAACTCAGGCAGAGAGTGAAGGACAGGGAAGCCTGGCGTGCTGCAGTTTATGGGGTCAGAAAGAGTCAGATGTGACTTAGCGACTGAACAACAACAACAGTTCTCAGCAGTATGGAAGGAGACAGGGAACATCCTGTGCCAGTGATAAGAGATTTATGCATCTAATTTATCTTAAAAATGAAGGTCTTAGGAATTCAAATTCCCTGGTGGTCCAGTGGTTAGGGTTCCAAGCTTCCACTGCTGAGGGCACAGATTCAATCCTTGGTCGAGGATCTAAGATCCCACAAGCCATGTGGTGCAGCCAAAAAAACATTAAAAATAAATTTACAAAATAAAAAGCTGAAGGCTTTTAGCAGCAAGTCAAAAAGAAAGGGGACCAAGTCATGGCCTTGCTAATCCTTGCGGCTCATCACCACACTTAGGTGTTTACAAGGTGGGATATACAATTCCCTTGCAACTAGCGGCAGCCCTCTTAACGACTTCACAAAGGACTGCCCACCTGCACTGTCAGGTGGAGGTTTGGAAACGTCTGAGGGCCACAGAAGGCACAGACGTGGCATTTGGCTGTTGCCACAGGGAGCTCCCACTCCGTCCTCCGATACCCCTCCCCTGATTTCCTGGCCAGCCCAGGCAAGGCGTGGCCTCCTTGTGCTCAGTTTGCTGAAGAGTCTCTCTTCCCAAATACCCAGCCCTCAGGGAGGGGGTGGGATAGGCCTCCATTTCCCCCAGCAGTGGGGTCCTGCCAGCCTCTTCCAGGGCTCCCCACGGGGTCCTGCATTTGCTTTGTGTCTTGGATGGATTTTCCTGGCCGTGGCCCATCCTTGCACCTGGGCCCTGCATTATCTTTGCTCAGAATCTCCAAGCCACTGCAAACTCCTCCAATGGGAACCTCCGCCCCACTCCCAGACACTGACCAGGGCCTCCTGGGGCCTTTCTGCTGTGTGACGAGGTTCCTGGAATCCGCCTGGAGCTCGGCCTCACTCCCTGGAACTTGTTTACCGCAGCCTCCCTCGGGGACTTGTGGGAGCCTTTTCCGCAGTGTCAGGGAACCTGTTTGTGCTTGTTTCCTCCCTTCCCCAGTTTGCCTGCCTTCCTTCCTGGGCAGAGCGGATGTCCCCTTTTAACATACGCTGCGGGGGAAATGGTCTTGGGAATGACCTAAAGGGCTGCCCCTCAGCCCCATAGTCTAGAAGCTCCTCCTGTGAACCTTGTACCCTGTTCTATCACACCTCTGCCTCTTCCATCCTCCCTCCCTTCCAGCTGTGCCATTTGGGGTGTTCTGTCTTCACATCCATATTTCTGATCCTTGGGGTTTGATGACCCGAGTTTTGGGCTGACACCTTGGGTCTGGGCCTGTCGTTACTTTGGGTCCCCTCTCAGACTTGGCATGGAGTTCTAGCAGGACTGCCCGCCCGCTCTGCGCTCTGTCCACCCTCAGGCTCCACCCCTGCCCAGCCTCCACCCCATTCCCCAGGATGTTGCTCCACTGTGGCCACTGCGAGGACACATTTCCAGGCTCTGATTGCTTCCTCAAACGGACAGCTCAGCCCGGGCAGTTTCCAGCTGATGGTATGGGTTTAATAAACACAGTAGGAAGTCTTCATTCCTAAAAAAAGCAAGTTCTCTTTTTTTAAAAAAAAATAGTGATGCACGTGATAAAAAATTCAAAAAGCAAAAGAGAAACTCAGACACGCTTCCACTCCACTCCCACCCTGCATGGGTAATTATTGGGGGTTTCTTGTTCCTTCCAAACATGTTTTAAGCACTACTCTCCTCACCGCCCCTGCCACTGAACAAAAAGCTGATTTGTAGAGCTTGCCAGTTTTTCTGGTATAAATACTCCCACCATGGCTGATGTCAAGTGACCAACATGATGTCAGTGAATGTGGAGTTGAGAAAACGTGCTCATGACTGGTGAGGGATGAGACCCAGCTCCAGCTTGCCACAGTGAAGTTATGCGCGTGTCATCATTTGTCACCATGAAGCAAGACATGAAAGCTTGCTTCTTACTTTGTACCTAACAAACTTCTCAGTAAGATGAAGCCAAATACAGCAAGAACCACAGTGGAACTGATGCATCCGACCTGCCTCATATAAGACTATATAGATTGGGAGGGTCTGTCCTACAACCTCTGAGAAGTGTGTGTGGCAGGGCTTCCCTGGTGGGCCAGTGGTTAAGAATCTGCCTTGCAATGCAAGGGACACAGGTTCAATCCCTGGTCTGGGAAGATCCCACATGCCACGGGGCAACTAAGCCTGTGTGCCACAACTGCTGGGTGGACGGTCTAGAACCTGTGAGCGGCAACTACTGAAGCCCAAGGGCCTAGAGCTTGTGCTCCACAACAAGAGGGAAGTCACCGAAACGAGAAGCCCGTGCACCGCAATGAAGAGAAGCCCCGTGCTTGCTGCAACCAGAGAAAGCCTGAGTGCAGCAATGAAGACCCACCACAGCCAAAGAATAAAAAGAAATGTGTGTGGCAGAAAACTAGGAAGGGCCATCAGGTCAAATATGGGATAAGTGATTTTAAGAAGCTAATTAGTGGAATGTCATTTTTGAAGAATAAAAACTTTGTTTTGAAGAAGCAACATCATAATTTTTAATCGAGTAGTTAGGAGTTAATTCAAGACAGGATTTAGACTGCCAGAAAAAAAAAAAAAGATCTTCACCAAACTCCTTTTAAAACCTCAGATGATCAAATTTCCCAGTCAGAATTCAGGAATCTACAAAGCTTGGAGAACGAAGCCTAAGGAGAGAGGTCACAGGCAGGTGTGTGACCGTGAACTTCCCAGGTTCTCTTCAGAAGCCATGGATGATATTGCCCAATGATCCGCCTGGGCGGCTGCCCAGGAAACCCTCCAAGCTCCATTACGAAACATTTGTTTTCTTAAAAAAAAGTATAAGCGCTTGAGAAGAGGATTTCAACTCCCTGGGTTTCTGGTGACTTCCTCTGTGGTTGGCCTGTCACTCTGCCTCCCGGCTTCTGTGTCAGACCTTTCGAGTTTCCAGCTGTCTTTGTCATAAGCCGGGCAACTAGCTCTGGTGTCCACTTGGGCTCTCTCTGTCTGGGTTATTCTCCGGAAGGCTGCCTCTCCTAGACAGCTCTGTGTGCTCTTCAGGTGCCAGAAGGTGACTCATGGGACCCACGCCATGCTGGCCTCTGTGAACCCCTCCTCTCCCATCTCAGTCCCAGGAATGGGTGGACAAAGGGGCACAGGGTTGAGCATTAGAAGCACATTCTTGTGCTGTGTGCTAAGTCGTTTCAGTCGTGTCCATCCCTTTGCAACCCCATGGACTGTGGCCAGCCAGCCTCCTCTGTCCATGGGATTCTCCTGACAAGAATACTGGAGTGGGTTGCCCTTTCCTCCTCCAGGGGATCTTCCCGACCCAGGGATCGAACCCACGTCTCTTATGTTTCCTGCATTGGCAGGCAGGTTCTTTACCACTAGCGCCAACTGAGAAGCCCCAGCACACACTTAGTTCATGGGAAGCTGTGAGTCTCACGCATAAGAGCACGGGACTCAGTCCAGATGCTGAGGGCGTCAGGGTCCCTGGATGCATCCCGCCAGCCACTGTTCTACAGCAGGAGGTTATGGATGACTCGGCTGACAGCTTTCAGGGTTCCCGTGTGAAGCAGGTGACTGAGCCCCTGTGGGAAGCAATTCCCTGCGCCCTATCTTTTCCAGTGATACATCTCAGCAAAGCCACTGCCACGCAGCGCAGGGGAGTATACAAAAGGACATATATGGCTGACAGGTACGCACGGAGTTCAAAAGACTGTCGGGTTGGAACCAGATAACTGAGAATCTCTTTGACTTAAGATAGATTCCTGAGGACAATGTCATTCAGTCTGTTTAGGGAGCAGCAGGAGGAGATATGGGTCATTATGAGGGCCAGGTAATCAGAGATGATCCCTTGTGGTGAGGAAGCCCACTGCTTTAACGGGATCTTCAAAGAGAGGTTGAGAAACCTAGAACGGAAGGAGATTTGGTGTCTAAAAGCCACAGGCTGATAAAGAAATGAGGCCTCTCCTGGGAAGAAGTATCAGCCTTTGGATTTATTCCTCCATCCTGCCACGTTGCAGGTTAGTTTCATTCACTGGCAGGTTGTGTGTTTCAGAATAGCCTTGGGGACAGGAAACATAAAACCATTTATACTTTTGGCCTGATTTACTCGCATCATTAGGGTTAGACACGCCTCATTTATTTAGGCTGAAGGGTAGTGATGCAGAGGACTTCACTCATCTGGCAGGAGCCTCGCCACATGTCCTTGGCCTGGCCTCGGTCGGGAGAGCAGGGCTTCAGAACCATCGAGGGGAAGGGCCGCTGCAAGTGAAACTCCACAGAGAGGGAACCTGGGGAAGGAGGATGGCAAAGCATGGAAGGCCCTGGGTGGATGGTCCTCGGGGTCAGGATGGAGGAAAGGCCCCAGCTGTGTAACATTCAATAGAAGAATGGGAACAGACAGAGAAGGAGAAATACTGTTTGACATTCCTTATGCTGCTGCTGCTAAGTCGCTTCAGTCGTGTCCAACTCTGTGCAACCCCATAGACGGCAGCCCACGAGGCTCCGCCATCCCTGGGATTCTCCAGGCAAGAACACTGGAGTGGGTTGCCATTTCCTTCTCCAATGCATGAAAGTGAAAAGTGAAAGTGAAGTCGCTCAGTCGTGTCAGACTGGTAGAGACCCCATGGACTGCAGCCCACCAGGCTCCTCCATCCATGGGATTTTCCAGGCAAGAGTACTGGAGTGGGGTGCCATTGCCTTCTCCGGACATTCCTTATACTTGGAATCTAAAAATAAAGGATACAAATGAACTTACTTAGAAAACAGAGACTCACAGACTTAGGAAATGAACTTATGGTTGCGAGGGGGAGGGAGAATTAGGGACTTTGGGAAGGCCATGGACACATTGCTATGTTTAAAATGGATACCAACAAGGACCTATTGTATAGCACATGGAATTCTGCTCAATGTTATGTACCAGCCTGGATGGGAGAGGGGTTTAGGGGAGAATGCTGCTACTGCTAAGTCGATTCAGTTGTGTCTGACTCTGTGTGACCCCATAGACGGCAGCCTGCCAGGCTTCCCCGTCCCTGGGGTTCTCCAGGCAAGAACACTGGAGTGGGTTGCCATTTCCTTCTCCAATGCACGAAAGTGAAAAGTGAAAGTGAAGTCGCTCAGTCGTGTCCGACTCCTAACGACCCCATGGACTGCAGCCTACCAGGATCCTCCGTCCATGGGATTTTCCAGGCAAGATACTGGAGTGGGGTGCCATCGCCTTCTCCGTTAGGGGAGAATGGATACATATAAATGTACGGCTGACTCCCTTCACTGTTTCACCGGAAACCACCACAATGTTGTTAATCGACTGCACGTGTGAAGTGCTAAGTCACTGCAGTCATATCCGACTCTTTGTGACCCCATGGACTACAGCCCACCAGGCTCCTCTGTCCATGGAATCCTTCAGGCAAGAATACTGGAGTGGGTTGCCATGCCCTCTTCCAGGGGATCTTCCTGACCCAGGGATCAAACTCTTGTCACCAGGGAAGCCCGTTAACTGGCAATACCCCAACACAAAATAAAAGGTTTCTAGTTTGAAAAAAAAAAAAAGAGAAAGACTGGGAGGGCTTCCTTAGTGGCTCAGTGGTAAAGAATCTACCTATCAATGCAGGAGACACAGGTTCAATTCCTGATCCTGGAAAATCCCACATGCCACAACTTCTGAGCTTGTGCTCTAGAGCCTGGGAGCCACAACTGCTGAGCCCACGTGCCGCAGCTATTAAAGCCCTCACACCCTAGAGCCCATGCCCCGCAACAAGACAGTAGCCCCTACTCGCCGCAGCTAGAGATAAGCCGGCGCCACAACGAAGACCCAGCACAGCTAAACTAAATAAATAAAATTATTAAAAAAAAAAAAGACTGGGAGCAAAAGAGAGGGACTCGAAATATGGAAGGAAAATCATTTAAAAAAAAAACAGTAAATTTGAATAAACAGATGCTGCTGAAGAAGGAGGGCAGGAGGGAGATAAAAATTTGTTTAAACCCGGAGGGACCTGTGGACTGGGTGACAGTCCTGTAAACTGAAGGTGTGCACAGCCCAGACCCAGCTGTGGGCTCCCCTCAGGGGTCTCCCCTGCAAGGTCTTCGGCACAGGTGCCCCAGAAAACAAATACAAAGATATTCACTGAAGCACTGTTTATAACAGCAAAAAAAAAAAAAAAGAGGTGAAAACAATCTGCCTCTCAACAAAAGAAAAGACAAAATGAACTCTTAACTAAATGCTCACGGGAGGTGTTCTCTGCTGCAGTTAGAATGAATGAACCAGACTTTCATGTATCAACATGTATAATCTCAAAGCCATATTGAGTGGAAAAATCAAGTTACAGAGTGCTACACAGTGATTCCTTTTACATAAAGTTTCAAAACATGCCAAAAATAGAACTGTTCTGTTTAGAAATGCATTTTTAATATGTAGCGAAGCACAGAAACATACAGGTGGGTTATTTTCACCAACCTCTGAGGAGAGGAGGAATGGAAAACAACATAGGGCTCTAGCTGTTTCTAAAGCTTTATTTCTTAAAAAAAAAAAAAGAAAGAAAATAAGGCAACATGTTAGTATCTGTTTACTCTTGGTGGTAGATACAGATGCTTATCCAGATTACATTTTGTACCTGTGGTGGGCTGAATAATGGCCCCCAGAAATGCCTACCATGTCCTAGTCCCCAGAACCTATGAGTATGTTACCTGATATGTTTAAAGAGACAGCGCATATGTGTTAAGTAAAAGAAAGTAAAAGTGTTAGTTGCTCAGTCGTGTCCAACTCTTTTTGACCCCATGGACTGTAGCCCACCAGGCTCCTTTGTCCATGGAACTGGAGGGGTTGTCATTCCCTTCTGAGGAGCTTCCCAACCCAGGGATCGAACCTGGGTCTCCTTGCATTGCAGGCAGATCCTTTACCATCTGAGCCACCAAGGAAGCAATAAGGAGATTATCCTGAACTACAGGAGCGGGTCTAATGTAACCATGAGGGTCTTTATAAGAGGGAGACAGGAGAGCCATCAGAGCCAGCAAGAGGAGACAGGACAGTGGAGGAAGAGGGTGGAGGGTTGCCCTCTGGAGACAGAAGAAGGAAGGGCCCAGAGCTGAGGAATACACAAGGTCCCTAGAAGCTAAAAAAGGCAAGAAAACAGATCTTCCCCTGAAGGCTCCAGAAGGAACAC